>NC_086017.1:205155000-205455000 GCF_029281585.2 Gorilla gorilla gorilla
AGGAATGTAATGTCACCCATGCAAGCCCCACACTTCTCCCTGGACTCCACCTCTCCCTGCCACCTGTAACTGAGGATTCTGGGAGTTGGGGCTCTCGGTTCTGGTGTGTTTGCCATCAGGAGAGTCACACTCCCAGCAAAGTGATGCTGGAGGATCCCTTGAGCCTCCCCACCACCCACCACCCACCACCCACCACCCACAAGGCACGGCCCAGAGAGAAGGGCTGGGGAGCGGGAATCAGAGGCAACTAGTTGCTGTTCTTCTCCAGTCCTGGAAACTGAGGGGCCTTCACAGGAAGCTACTTCACACAACTCAGACCCATCCAGTTGAAAATAGACAGGCCTCAGCCCAGAAGGGAGCTGAAAACGGCCATGAGCAACCCCTGTAGAGTGCACAGGGGTTTGTAGCTTTACCATGTATTCTTTTCATATCCAGTGCCTGCTGTGGTCCCAACAGCAACTCGATGAAGTTGCCTGGATTGGAATCATGATTGCCCCATTTTACAAAAAAAGAAACTAAGGCTGGGATAGGGAGATGAATTCTTCAAGACACTCCGTAGTGTCTAGAGGAGCTGGACTCAGTCATTGCTATCAGGAGCTGGCCTGAGTCTTCCCTCTGCCCGCCGAAGGAGGGGCTGACAGCCCTCTTTTTATTTTTTCACATCAAGGACATCCTTTTTCTTCCGGCAGATACCTACTGCTTGATAAAGCAGGCGTATGGTGTGTTCACCAACAATCTTTAAAGACTGCTCCCCATAACTATAAAAGCAATAAAAAGGAGAGAGAGGGAGGAAAGAGGGAAACCAACACATCACCCAGGAGAAGAAGGGAGAGAGAAAAGCCTTCTTCTGAAGGACTAAGCTCCTGGCCCCACTGCAATGCGGGGTGTGTGCATCAGAGGTAGCCAGCAGCAAGGCACCGGGCATGTGATCAGAGTCACTGCTGAGTGGACCTGAGGCCAGAGCTGGGAGCTAGCAAGGGCCAAGTCCAAAAGGAAAGGCGAAATGGAGCCGGGAGAGTAAGCGCCAGGTCAGGTGGTGGGGAGGAGGATGCTGAGGACAGGTCCGGAAAGCCTGGGGGCGCTGGGAGTCCCCATTCTGTGGTGTTTTTGCAGGTTTGAGGACAGGTGTGGTGGCCACAGGGGACCTGCAGGGCGGGGTGTAGTTTCCTCTTCTGGCCGATGAAGTGGTTGACCCTGGGTTTCTCTGCTTGCCCCCAGCTCTGACGTTGAGATGGTTTTTCATGAACCAAAAGCTTTTCGATTCTCGATCTCTAGACCACTGAGGGCTGTGTCACATCCAGACTCAGAGCTAACCAGCAAGCACAGGAGACATCACTGTGCTCTTCCCTTCATACCTCACGACCCAACCAGGAGAGCAGTTCATGCCTGCCGTACCGATGGGGAAACTGAGGCTTTAAGAGGCAAAGGTACTTCCCTAAGTACCACAACTAGGAAGTGGAGAAATTTGAATGCACTCCTAGCTGACTGCAAACTTCAGGTTATTTCTACTGCATGAAGCTGCTTCCTAAGTTCAGAGTAAAGATCCACCCAGGGTCACAGTCCCCTGGGGCCATTTTTCAGAAAGTTGGCCACCTACATCAATGAACTAAAAAGGAGCAGTGATAAGGCTCCATCTCTTTCCTTTCCTTTGCCCAAAGAGAATGAGCACTCATACCAACAGCAGTAGTGCAGAAAGCCATTTGCCCCCGTGTCCTTTACAGAGACAAACAGATAACCCTTATTTGCAAGCTGGGTAAAATATTAACTCAGCACCCAAGGGCGCTGTCCAATACAAGCAAGACAAAGTCCTTGGCTTTAGTTTGGGAGCTCAGAACTAAGCATCCACCCTCAGGCTGTCCTCCCACACCCCCAGGTGCAGGGTCCCCTTCCCTCACCATTACAGCATTGCAAGAAGGCAGCACGATGCCTCCGCAGCCTGGAGAAGCAAGGGACAGCACAGTCCTCGCATCCAACTAAAGGTTCCCTAAGGTGCAGGGCTGTGTTTGCACCCTCTGCCTGCTCAGATAGCCATTCCAGGAAGTGATTTTACTTCTGCATGTACTCCTATGGGTGCCACCCACCCTCACTTTTGGTCTCACCCACTGTGACCCAGCAGAGACTCCACATCATGACGGCTTTCAAGAGGTACAGCTCCCACTCTTCTGGCTGGCTCAGGAAGGGAGTGGCCTCTCCCAGATGTACCAAAGTGTCTTTTCTCTGGGCCCTCAGTGGCATCTCCACTGCTGTTGTCTGCCCATTGGCTGAGCATCACATGCCCCAAGCCCGTGTCCACCACTGCTGTGGACATGCTCAGGCAGCCAGAGGGGAGCAGGCAGTGACAGATCTCAGATGGTGCTGGACGAGGGCTCTGGCCATCTCTTATTTTCTCAGTCCCTATGGGGGCCAACTCGCCTTCCCAACTGGTTGAAAAAAAAATGACCTATCTGGAAATCAACTTCCCCTCCTTAACTCGAAGTGATGTTAAAATCTTAGGAAGTAGGAGGACATTGCTGCTGGCAGTAAACCTCCCCCACCAGAGCACATGAAGAATAAAAACAAACAAACAAACAAAAGTCTTAGGTGGTTGGCAGTGTAAGCACAGCAGTGACTTTTGGACAGACGGCTCCAACCACAGGACTGAAACCTAAAATGACCCAGGCAATCAGCCCCGAATAAACAAAGCAGGCAGCAAAGACCTCTCTGGTCTGTACTTACTAGTCACGTTATGAGGCCACCTGGAAATACACTGTCACTCTGTTTGTTCTTGTTAGACCCTGGACTGGTAGCCACCCCAATCCCTCCACCCCATACCTCAGAGCCTTTGTTTATGTTGTTCTCTGCCTAGAAGGACCTTCTCTACCTCATTCATTCCTACATAAGCTCAATGCCACCACCTCAGTGAAGCCTCCCTTAACCTACACAGCCCTGAACTTCACAATCACAGTTACTTGTTTTTTTCTCTAATCATCCCCTAATTTAAGCGTGGCTATTGGACAGCACTTGCCATGTTTTACTATACTTAGCTCTTTTAAACATCAGATTTCTAGAATAGTTCAAATTATTTCTAAGGAGAGAATATATTTTGCAAACCCCAAACCTGTCTTGTAGCTGTTCGGCAAAGTTTATTGAATAAATTAGCCAGTGTCTGGATAAAATACCTTTATAATTATAAACTACTTGATCCTCGAAGCATCCCTCCAATAGAAAAGGACAACTGTTACTATCCCCATTTAACAGATGAGATGCATATCACAGGCTGACGCTCATTCACTCAACTTAGGTTAAATGTGTGCAAATTTCCAGTGTAGCAAAGTGTTTCTCGATGTGCACACGAATTTCCTGGGGAGCTTGGAAAGATTCAGACTGATTCAGCAGCTCTGGTATGGGGCCTGAGATTCTGCATTTCAAACATATCCCCAGGTGACATTACACTGCTGGTGCTGGGACCACATTGCCAGTCTCACCTACCTAACAGGGTGGCTGAGAGGAAGAAAAGACCCAATTAGTATAGTGAGTATGTAGCAGGAACTGGTGTCTCTGAAACCATAGGAAGGAGGATGGATAGACAGCTTTATATCCACTTCACAGAGGTGAAAACTGAGGGTCTGAGAGACAAAGCGACTCCTCCAAGATCTAATGCACCCTCTGATACCGGTTCAGTACTGTCTGGACTGCCATCTACTGCTCTGCATGCCAGGGGGATTCCCAGATGAAGGTACCACATCCTGTCCTCAGCAAGGTGATGAGGGTGACACACCTGCACCTGCAGGGACTATAATACAAAGTTGAGCAAGAGAAAAGCCAAAAGTCCAGAGGCGGGTGAGCACGTGCCAGCCAGATCTTACGTAAATCCGTGCCGCATCTTTTGTTCCCTACCCATGGCTCAATTAGACTGGAGATGGGGGTCTTCTTCTATTAACCCAATCCCTTTAAAAAAAAAAAAGAAAGATAAAAAATAGTAGCTTTAGGATTTTTCTTTTAAGCACTGAACCTCTTCAGTGGAAAGTGCTGCCCTTCCGACCTGTTGATGTAATTGCCATAATTGAAGATTCCAGGCTCCCATGTGAGTGGACAGGGCCCCATTCATCCATCGGGTCAGCGAAGTGTAAACCTGCTGAGTCCTTCAGATGCCCTGGCCGCAACCGCCTCCCACAGCCCCCTCCAGCCCTGCAGCCTGGGCTCCCCGCAACGCCAGGGCAGCCAGGCCCAGGCCAGTCCCTCCTGCGATCTGGGAACGGTGCCTAATTAAGGGGTCTGTTCTCATCTCCATGGGGCCGACTTAACGCCTTCTGACAGTAATGAGAGCCACACGTGTGGGGGTGGGGGGTGGGAAGGACGGCCCACCTGCTGTCTTAGCACCCTATTAAACAGCAAGTCTAACACACACACTCACACACACACACACACACACACACAGGCACACATTGCAGTCCTGCAGTAACCACCATCAAATCTTTAAAGCTACAAGGAGCTGCTCCAATTCTGAAAGAGGAAGGAACTAAAGAGAAGAAATAAACTGCCCAAGGGCACACAGTGAGTCACTGTCACTGGGACCCAGGTGTCCTGTTGCACCTCACAGCACAGACTTCCCCTGTGGAGGGTGGGACCCTCCACTGCAGCCCCAGGGGAGCACATATGAGTGTTGGGGCCGAGGAGGAGGCAGTCTTGACTACTCTGGAGCAGCCAGTTGCAGAGGGCCAGCCACAGCAGAGCAGAAAGGAGCTCTGAGAACAGATTCCGCCAGGGGCTTCTGTCTCCAGGACCCTTTGGTACAAGACAAAGCAAACCTCAGAGGGGAACACTCAACTGCTGCTGGTGGATCCACATCTAATCCTTCCGACATCCAAAAGGAGCTAGTCTTGGTTTCCTTCTCGTGCATGCTTTGTGTCCCTGTCTAACCTCCTACCAGTGTCCTGTCCCCACAGTCCTCAGTCCCAGCCCCCTCTCCTGTCCACTTCCCATGAGCAGCTTAACTAGCTGCTCTGTGCCGATTCTCTTCTGTTTTCCCAACGGAGGAACTTTGCACAGTGCTGGGCACATGGTGAGTACTCAGTAAATATTTAGTAAATATAATAAAAGTCAATTGATGTTAGCTCCAGCTCTAAGACATGTTAGTTCATTGTGTTAATCATAATTTTGTTTATAGGCGGGGCCAGAGAAGCCTCCTGAGATGCAGGTGTAGCAAAAATGCTGAAAATAACATGGACCAAATCTCTGCAATACTGGCCCATTAATAAAGATGGTGAATGAAAGGAATGGAATATTTCAGTTATGTCCAATTCCAGTTCTAATTCCAATGGCACAGTGATGAATCCCAGAAAAGAAGCCAACATATCCTGGATACTAACGATCTAATCTGGATATGCAGACTCCTTCCAGAAGCTCCGTCACTGGCATCTCTGCTACCATCTTCCCTCTTTGGACTTCCCAATCCTCTGTGCACACTGGTGGATCTCGCTACTTGTATTATGTCACACCCTTGCTCAAAAGCCTTCAGTGGTTTCCCCTGCATAAAATCTGCACCACCCGGCTCTCAGGGACCTTGTGGGTCAGCTCAACACCGCAGTTTTCCACTTCTCTCCAGAGCAACTGCTTCCCTCCGCTTTGGTCAAATTGGTTTCCTTATCCAACTCAGACAGCATACAATAGGGAGTGGGAGTAACGATAAAATTTGCAGCCAAAAAAGTCAGGTGTGAGTCTCAGATTCACCATCGGGTCTCTCTGAGTCTAGTTCCTCAAGGGTAAAATGGAGATGATAATTATATTCACTTTGTAGAGTCGGCATGAGGATTTTGTGATGTAATGGATGTTAAAGGACTTTACAAACTGTAAAGGGCCGAAGGACAGTTGTTCATCTCTAGCCATGGATTATTCCCAACTCCAGCATTGTCTTTGATCTCACGACTCACTTTACCTTGCCCTTCTCCATATCTTACACCCACTTAAACGCAACTCCAGCCCTGCCACCCATAGAAAGCCGTACCTGATCCCTCCAGTTCTCACTGATCCTGGCTTTTAAAGTCATACCCATAAAGCATCTTGATTTGCTCACTGTATCTTACGCATGTTCACCTTAGAACTCCAAGTTTATGATTATTTACCTACAGATGATATAAAAATTCAGGTTGCTTACAATTAAAAAATAAGTACATCTATAATAGCAAAGGTCAAGATAAAAAAGTGAAAAATCAGAAATGTCATTTTTTTTGCTAAGGTGTATTAGCTTGCTAGAGCTGCCATTCCAAAACACCATAGACTAGGTGGCTTAAACAACAGAAATGGATTTTCTCACAGTTCTGGAGGCTGGAAGGCCAAGATCAGGGTGCCAGCATGGTGGGTTTCTGGTAAGGCCTTTCTCCCTGGCTTGTAGACAGCCGACTTGACTTCTAGTTATGGCCTCACACGGCAGAGAGAGAGTGTGTGTGTGGGCAAGATGTCTAATTTCTCTTCTTTCTTCTTATAAGGGTGCTAATCCCATCATGAAGGCACCACCCTTAGGAATTCATCTAAACCTAATTACCTCCCAAAGGCCTCATCTCTAAATACTGTCACATTCGGGGTTCGAGTTTCAACATATGAATTTAGGGAGGGGCACAATTCAGTCCGTTGCAGGGAAAAAAAGGACAATTATGTCCCCTTTTAAGGGACAGGTTAAGTGGCTACTGCAGCTAAGTATCCTTGGAGGATAATCTTCATTTCCTCTTCTTCACATTTCTATACAGGGGAGACTTGCTCTCCCCAGAATACGAAGTAGGAGGGTTGGAGTGAGCCTTTCCCCTCTCTCTCCCTTTGGGGAGAAGGAATAACTAATGGGTGACCCATAGGTGTTCATGGAGTAAGGGGCACCAGGAGACAGTCACTGCCTTTGCTCCTTTGGGCTCCTCAGAGCAGAGCAGACACCTGCTTTCCAGCCTCTCTTGACTTCTGTGATAAGCCGCCTGCTCGGGGAATTGCCCCTCTCTGCCACCCACCACCACTACCAAACAGGATGGTCACTATTCTCCTGCTGCTTCTACTCCACTGGTTTTCTAGAAACAGGCCCATAATCTTTCCCTTGTAGTAGCTTGAAAAAGTGGACTCACAGTCTGCATGGCAGAACATGCCGATCCCAAAGCCTAGCTCAGGGAGGAAGTATGAGGTCCCACCCCCTCTCCCAATACAGTGGTTAGAAGAGAGCCCTGACATTTTGGAAGCTTACTTGCCATCTGATATGGTTTGGCTGTGTCCCCACCAAAATCTCGTCTTGAATTGTAGTTTCCATAATCCCCACATGTCATGGGAGGACCTGGTGGGAGGTAATTGAGTCATGGGGGCAGTTTCCACCATGCTGTTCTCATGACAGTGACTGAGTCCTCATGAGAGCTGATGATTTTATAAGGGGCTTCCCCCTTCACCTGGCACTCATTCTCCCTCCTGCCGCCCTGTAGAAAGGTACCTTCCACCATGATTTTGAGTTTCCTGAGGTCTCTCAGCCATGCAGAACTGTGAATAAATTAAACCTCTTTTCTTTATTTCTATTTTTAATTTTTTGAGACAGAGTCTTGCTCTGTTGCCCAGGCTGCAGTGCAGTGGCAAGATCTCGGCTCACTGCAACCTCTGCCTCCAAGGTTCAAGTGATTATCCTGCCTCAGCCTCCCGAGTAGCTGGGATTACAGGTGCCCACCACCATGCCCGGCTAATTTTTGTATTTTTAGCAGAGACAGGGTTTCACCATGTTGGCCAGGCTGGTCTCGAACTCCTGACCTCAGGTGATCGACCCAACTTGACCTCCCAAAGTGCTGGGATTACAGGCATAAGCCACCATGCCCGGCCCCTCTTTTCTTTATAAATGACCCAGTCAGATATCTCTTCATAGCAGTGTGAGAACAGACTAATACACCATCAATCCAGCTGATGCTCTGAAGTGCCTTTGGCCAATGGTCTTGAGCCTATTCTCACTCACCCCTAAAGGGAAGGAGAGATGGCTTTAGACAATCCAGCAAGCACCAGTGTGAACTATGAGCTTCTTGATAGCCAAATATCACTGACAAAAAGTGGAAATATGGCTAACATGAACGAGAAAGAAGACTATGGCCTGATAGAAGGGATGTTGAGTAACACAGTGAATGGGGTCCTCAAGGATGGCTTAGCAGAAGACATCAAGATGGCCAGCTTTTGTAATAGTGTGTAATAAAAACTAAGGGCAAGGTATTTGTTATTCAGTGTGAGAGATCTGGATTAATACCATTCAAACCTCTTGCTTTCTGCTGACCCAATCAGATATAAGGAAAAGGCTTAATTCATTGTCTCAATCATGTTCGGGGCAGGAAAGAAATATCAGACAATTTAAAATTAACCTTGTACACGACCATAACCATGAGAATAAAAACTCTTGTGACTCTTTGGAAGTAATTTTACAATATTTATTGAGAGTCTTAATTATGCCCTTCTCCTTAACTAGAAATCCCAATTCTGTAAATTTATCCTAAGAAAAATAAAATGTTAAAAGTTTAGATCATTAAATACATTAGGAAAATCACGGTACATAAATGATGAAAAATTATGCGGTCATTTGAAATGAAACTTATGAGGAATTTATGTTGCTGTAATGTTATATGACAAAAGCATGTAATAAGTTATATACAATGTATATATTGTACATACAGTGATCATAATCATGTAAAATCATAAAGAAAAGTAAGAAAAAGGGCAAATAATGAGAGTAGTTATCTTCTTTCACCTTATCTGTATTTGTCTATTTTTTTCCAGTAAGCATACATTATTTAGAATTGAAAATAAAATAAACTATAATTATATATATCATATATATGATTATATATATATCTTCATACTTTAGATACCAGCCTGGAAGACAACGGAGCTGTCATTCTGTTAAAAAATTAAGAGAAGTACGCAGAACCTGCCTTTTTCTAAATAAGAAGCTTGGAAGCGACTGGACACTTTTGGCCATTGCAGTCCACAGGTAGCCTCTCTGGGGGCAATAGGCAGACTTTTTCACTTCTTGTATTTACTCCCCAAATGCTTGATTACATAGCTTGTCACCTGTCAGGGGGGCCAGCTAGCTAGTTGCTGGGTTGAGTGGTTAATCCAATGATTTGCAGAGCTGGCTCACTAAGGAAATCATAGGTACTCAATATATAGCTACTGAACGATTCAATGAATGATTGAATTAGTTATCATTTAACCTATTGGCTGGGAAGTACTGAAAGTATTCAAACACTCTTAATATGCTTCAAGTCCAGCCTGCGCTCTCCACCTTCAGGGATCCCTGCTGGACCACTTTGCCCTTGCTCCTTTCTCCAGCAGAAATCATCCCTCCTGTACCCCTTTCTCCACCCCCGCATTCCCTTATGGCCTGGTACAGACCACTGCTGTATTATCTGAGTCATTAGCATAGCCTTGATGCAATTTGTTTATTTGTCTGACTTCCTCACTTGACTCTGAGCTCTTTGCAACAAGGTTTTGCATGTTGTTCAATTTAAAAAATCTGCCTCTAAGGTTATAAGCAGAGCCCAGGACATATTTATTCAACATGACATTTCATAGGGGTTCAGCAAATGTTTGCAAACAAACAAACAAAAAAGGAATGCAGGACAAGGATATTTTGAGTACCAATGAGCCAGCCATCCAGCCCTGAGCTAGGTTCAGTCTCTGAAGGCATGAAGAAGGAACCACAGGAGAATTAACATAACTCTCACCACGCTTCATTGCAATCCATCGTTTACTTGTTTCTTTTCACTTGTAGATTATAAATGTCTTATTCACCTAACTAACCCCAGCAACTCACACCATGCCATGGAAGGCATTCAAAAATTTTATGTTGAAGCGATAAGTGGATGGCAAAGCCACCCCAATTTTCAGTATTGATTTCCTCCAACTGCAATTAGTCACTGAGCAAAACAGCCCAGGCTGGAGTGCAGTGGTGGGATTATGGCTCACTGCAGCCTCGACATCCTGGACTTAAGTGATCCTCTCATCACAACCTCTGGAATAGCTGCAACTACAGGTGTGTACCACCACCACGACTAGTTAATTTTTAATTATTTATTTATTTATTTATTTATTGAGAGAGACAGAGATCTCATTTTGTTGCTCAGATTGGTCTCAAACTCCTAGCTTCAAGCAATCCTCCTACGTCGGCCTCCCAAAGAGCTAGGTGTGAGCCACTGTGCCTGGCCCTCTTGCTTTCTTATTGAGAGCCAAGTATAGCTGGAGACTGGTGGAGGTTTTCTCTCCCCAGCGGAAGGTTACCTGGAGACTTTGGCAAGAGCCACAGCAGTTTCTAAAAGGAAAAGAAACCTCAAAGGAGAATGTTAATCTCCCCAATCAGGTAAATGAGCAACAACAGGTAACAAATAATTCACCCCAGTGATCCCTCAGAATTGCATGCCTGTCTTTAAATCTCCTTAATACAAGCTGACTTCCTTAGAAAAAGCAGGTAAAATCAGAAAGCAAGAAAGCAACGAAGGAAGGGAAGGGAAAGGGAGGGGAGGGGAGGGAAGGGGAGGGGAGGCAAGGGGACCGAAGGGAAGGGAAGGGAAGAGAGAGAGTCCTTAAATTCTTGAGACAAATGCAGTTACAGGACATAGGGCTCTATCTTGACATTTTGCAAAACTACATCCGAGCCTATCCTTTGCTCAGCTCTACATCAGCCAAAGCCTCAGTTATAAATAAATTCACAAATATATGGAACTCTGGGCCTCGCCCCAAGGCCAACGTTCCTCATTCATGTGTGCATTCACCAGCTCCAGCTCTCCCTGGAAACATCCTTTTCTATGTAACAGTCTAAATCATCCTAAAGAGGACATTCTCCAACATTGGCATACCTAACAATCAACACGGAGATTTCCAGGACCTGTTCCAGAAACACGGATTCAGTAGGTTTAGGGTGGAAGTTTGGAATCTGCATTTTAACCAACTCCCTGCTATGGACTGAATTGTTTCACCCCAAAATTCATATATTGAAGCCCTCACCCCTAATGTGATGGCATTTGAAGATGGGGCCTTTGGGAGGTCATTATGTTTAGATGAGGTCGTGAGGAAGGGAGCCCCATGATGGATGGGATTAGTGCCCTCATAAGAAGACATGCCAGAGAGCTCTCTCTACTCTCAAGTACCCAGGAAAGGCCATAACAAGACACAGCCAGAAGACAGCTATCCGCAAACCAGGAAGCGCCCTCACCAAACAGACACGGACCCTGATAGCACCTTGCTCTTGGGCATTCAGCCTCAAGAATTGGGAGACGATCAATTCCTGCTGTGAAGGTATTTTATTAAGGCAGCCAGAGCTGACTGAGATACTCCCCCGATCACTGTGATGTCCAGTGCCGAGGGCCTATGCTTTGAAAATCAATATTCTAGTCTTAGGCCAAAACTCTCCTCCCTGCTTCCCCAGCCACTCCTTGAGCTTTCTTCTTCCTCATGGCCCTCTCGGCCATCTGGACAGGCTTCTTCCTGGGTACAAGTCACATGAATGTCACTGACCTGTGACTTTGTCTTTGTTTCCTGAGTGCATCACACAGTACATGGCCTACGGCAGGCATTCAGAAAGTATTGATTTCATGAATGAATAGGTGAATGAATGAGTGAGCAAATGAATGAATTTATATCACATAGAATAATTAACTTCCCTTTTAGTACCTCCCTAATCCTTCCAACTCTAACTTGAGGAAGCTATGACTTGCTTTCAAGATCATTTTCCAGGCCTGGCGCAGTGACTCACGCCTGTAATCCCAGCACTTTGGGAGGCTGAGGCAGATGGATCACCTGAAGTCAGGAGTTCAAGACCAGCCTTGCCAACATGGTGAAACCCTGTCTCTACTAAAAATACAAAAATTTGGCAGGCTTGGTGGCCGGCGCCTGTAATCCCAGCTACTTGGGAGGCTGAGGCAGGAGAATTGCTTGGACCCAGGAGGCGGAGGTTGCAGTGAGCTGAGATCACACCACTGCACTCCAGCCTGGGCAACAAGAGCAAAACTCTGTCTGAAAAAAATAAATAAATAAATAAATAATAGGATTATTTTGCATCCATTCTATTATTTTGCGGGAATCTTTCACAGTCATTGCCTGGGAATCCAGTGATGAAAAGTGGCCCACAAATACAATCTAATGGAGGCCCTCAGGTTATTCACTAAAGCTCAGAGAAGATCATTTTCCAATCAGAGACATCCACAAGTGGAATGGTGCTAGAATCTTCCCTCCCCTGCAGGAAAGCCCTGGTCAGCCAGGTCAGATGTGGGCAGATGGTTTGCTCTTCTCCACCGAGTACTGAGTGAAGCCTTGGTCTGGAAATCCAGGTAGGGAGGTTAAGGACAAATTTGGAATTAAAACACAATAAGCCCCTTCATTCCTTCCCCATTCACATCCTCCATTCTTAAGGCTGGAAAAAAAAAAAAGACCCCTTACTTCCTCATGCAAGACTGCCCCCAGGCTTAATCAGAGCCTTAACTGCTGTCTTTGGCTGTGTTGTAAGCACAGTGACAATGATCAGGTTAGGTGTTTAGAACAGTATGATGTCAGTCGGGCTTGTGATGAAAGAGTCGCTGACAGACAGTGCAAGCCAACACCATGAGAACAGCTCAGGCTATGAGGTCATTCAGTCCACCAGGTAGGCAGGTTTGTTTTCTTAGCCCTGACATTCGATGCCCTGCCGGTTATTCAATAACCAAAAATGAGGCGACTCCTACAAATTCCTGGATCTCCATGGGGATGGAGAAGGAGGGGCTGTGCTTCGTCTGCCAAACTGTGGGTTTGATTAAGGGCACCGGAGGAGAAGCCAGAACTGGAAACCTGCCTCTAGGAAGATGGGTAGATGGAAGAAAATGCAAGAAAGATATTCAGAGGCAAGTGGGATCATTTCTGCAGAGGTGAAAAATGATTCTGCATCCCATTTAATCCAATCATGCCCTGCTCCTAGAGAGGAAAGTGAAACACCCTCAGACTGAACACGTGGTCAAACTCAGATGAACGAAGCAGCCAGTTCACAGCAAATTTACTTTTCAAAAGACTAGGAGAGAAGGGAATTGGGGGAACTTTTTTTCTGTTTGTTGAGGAGGGAGATTATTTATTAACTTGTTTATTTTACTACCCAACATATACCACACATAGGACCCCCTGTGCAAAGATTTCACAGCTTTAAGAACATGAAATATTTTAATGAAAGACTGTAGTTAACATTTCAAAAATGTAAGTTCAAGCCAAGCCTACTTTCCTTTGAACACTTCATAGAAGTTAAAGGAAACGGGGGTTGTAGGTTTTGTTTTTTTATTTTATGTATTTATTTATTTAGAAACAGAGTCTCACCTTGTCATCCAGGCTGGAGTGCAGTGGCGCCATCTCAGCTCACTGCAGCCTCGACCTCCCAGGCTCAAGCGATCCTCCTGCCTCAGCCCCCCAAGTAGCCGGGTCTGTAAGTGTGCACCGGTATACCTGGCTAATTTTTTGTATTTTTCATAGAGACAGGGTTTTGCCATGTTGCTCATGCTGATCTCCAACTCCTGAGCTCAAGCAATCCGCTCATCTCGGCCTCCCAAAGTGCTGGGATTACAGGTGTGAGGCACTGCACCCAACCTTTAGATTTTGTTTTTAAGCATAATATTGGAGGTGGAGTGATCTATTAGTTTCCCGGGGGCTGCCATAACAAAGTACCGTAAATTTGGTGGCTTAAAAGACCAAGAATGGGCCAGGCACGGTGGCTCAGGCATGTAATCCCAGCACTTTGGGAGGCCGAGGTGGGTGGATCATCTCAGGTCGAGAGTTCGAGAACAACCAGGCCAGCATAGAGAAAACCCGTCTTTACTAAAAATACAAAAATTAGCCGGGTGCAGTGGTGGGTGCCAGTAATCCCAGCCACTTAGGGGGCTGAGGCAGGAGAATTGCTTGAAGCCGGGAGGCGGAGGTTGCAGTGAGCTGAGATCGAGCCGTTGCACTCCAGCCTGGGCGACAGAGCGAGACTCTGTCTAAAAAAAAAAAAAAAAAAAAAAAAAAGACCAAAAATGTATTAATGTATTGTGTCACAGTTCTGGAGGCCAGCAGTCTAAAATCAAGGAGTCAGCAGGACCATGCTTCCTCCGAACCCTGTAAGGGAAACTCCTTCCTTGCCTCTTCCTCGTCTCCGGTGGCTGCCAGCAATTCACGGCATTCTTCGGCCAGCAGCTATATCACTCCAACTTCTGCCTCCATCGTCACGTGGAGTTCTCACCTTGAGTGTTTCTGTCTCTGTGTCTCATCTATTTTTATGACACCACTCATACTGGATTAAGGACCCATCCTATTCCATTATGACCTCATCTTTATTAATTACATCTGCTATGGCCCTATTTCCAAATAACGTCAATGCTGAGAATCTGGAGGTGAAGACTGAATATCTTTTTAGGGGACAGGATGCAACCCCCAACAGTTATAATCAGACCAACTCATAAAAGAAAAACACAGAGCTCACGGCCTCCACCTAGTTCCTGTCCGCACTGGGAAGGCCCTTTTACATCAGCAAAGCTACTGATACATCAGTGATTCTTTCCAAAGAGGGGAACAAACCATTCATTCATCAATTATTTGTATTAATAGCAGTAGAACTAATAATACTAATACTAATAGTACTACTACTAACAAAAATAATTGAGGACATGCAATATATGAGCAGGAAAGAGCCAAATTGTTGTGGTAGAAGGCTGAGAGGGCTTACAAGAGCCCCCTCCTGCTCAGCATCACCCCAGGCCCTAATCCCTCATTCCCTGGGGATGAAAGGCCTTGAGGCATGGTTTAAAAGCCATTAGACTACCTATGGGGAAACTGAGGCCCAGAGGGGCAGCAGTGAAAACCTTCTCCAGGGACACACACAATAAGTCTATGGGAGGCAGGACTGGAAGCTGGGTCCTTCCCTGATTTCTAGTTCAAAGCCTTCTGTACACGCTCATGTTCTTGGGGTAAAGCGAACAAGAAGATGGAGTTTCATGCTCTCTGGTCTTCCTTTTCAACCAGACTGACTCTGTTCCTGCAGCCTCCTGTGTGTCCCCACATTGCATTTCCTGGCAAGGAACATCATTCACATCCAGCCCTAGGCCCCGGGTATGTGCTGTGATTCTCATCCCCAGGGTCAGCAGAAGGGACTCAATGACTTTCTGGGTCTTTTCCAGTCCAGGGATACTGCAACCACAATTAGGCTTCCAGATTTTGGTTCTAGTCTGCCACTTCCTTGCTCTGTAACTCTGGTGAGGCCCGAACTCCCTGGGAGTTACCCCACTGCCACAATGGCCCTTCCATCCCTCTCTGGAGGAGAAACATCAAGGTTCACAAGACACAGATGGGGAGTTGTTTTTTCACAAGTTTGCTCTGAACCCATCTTTTCCTGATCCACGTAATTGACAGAGACAGAATGAGTTGGGGTTGGGGGGTGGTGCATAGACTTCAAAAAGCAAACAAGCCCCCAAGGATATTTCCAACTCAGTCTGGGACAGTTTAGAAATCCATATGCAAAGAACCAACCCTGAAGCCCAGGTTTTTTAGTCCAACCAACTAAACCCTGGGAGGACCTTCCAAGGAGGCAGGGGTGCCATCATGAAATGCTCTGTTCGCATCAGAGGTCAGTCTGACTTCCGTCCACTAAAACTACTCTCCAGAGACTCATTGCAACCTTCAAGGCAGTTGACTCCAGAGTCACTCTCCTGCCAATCAATGGAAGGGCAGTAGTTTGGAGAAATTGCCAGAGAGTAGTGCCTCTAGGAGTCACGATTGGCCTCGATGTGTGGATTCAGGACATCTGCATTCCAGCCTGGGCTCTGCTACTTACTAGCAGATAACTTGGGACCAATCTCTTAAGTACTCTTGAGCCTGTCTCAGAGCTGTAAATTGAAGCAGCATTCATTCAACACTCATTGGGCACCTACAACCTGCCAGGTGCAGTGCAGGGGGATGGCATATTTTGCCCCTCTCTACTTCACAGGCTGCTGTGACTATCAGGCTGTTCGGAGTCTGGAAGTGGCTGCTAAACGCTCGTGATGTGTAAATATTGTTTCTACTGCAGGACTCCCATGGAGTGGGAGACGCTTCCTCAGCGAGTCCCCTACCCTAGGATGCTCCTGCTCTGATTTCACATCAAAGCAATGTGATTAGCTCTGAGGTTTTTCATGATTTTCCTTCATAAGACCCATTTCGAGGGCTAAAGTGACACCTGAAAAAGTATGATTCATGCAAATAGGCATTTTCCAGTTTATCTTTTAAAATGGTGGGCCGGGCGTGGTGGCTCATACCTGTAATCCCAGCACTTTGGGAGGCCAAGGCGGGCGGATCACGAGGTCAGGAGATCGAGACCATCCTGGCCAACATGGTGAAACCCCATCTCTACCAAAAATACAAAAAATTAGCCGGGCATTGTGGTGGGCGCCCATAGTCCTAGCTACTCAGGAAGCTGAGGCAGGAGAATGGAGTGAACGCGGGAGGCGGAGGTTGCAGTGAGTTGAGATCGCACCACTGCACTCCAGCCTGGGTGACAGATCGAGACTCCATCTCAAAATAAATAAATAAATAAATAAATAATAAAATGGTGAATGGTATGGACTTTGCCTTATTCATCCTGCAGGGTCATGCACACAATAGGTGCTCAATAAATACGTTGAATGAATAAATGAGTGAATGAATGCATAAAGGCAAACCTTGCCTCCAAGAAGGAGAATTAGTAAAATGGAATCAGAAGGAAGGAAGACTTTTCCATGAGTTTATTTTACCCATCTCCCAGGATACCAGCATCCTCTCTAACCCTCTCCAGCTCCTGTGAATGACTCAAGGTTGTGTGTTCCCTCTCCAGCTATGATCCCTCTGTCTAGTGATCTTCATGCACTGTCAGGAGGCCAGGTGTGACTCCAGGAGCTCAGGCTCCCGACATCTTGTTACAGCAGTCATACGAAGGAAGTGGGCGACACGGGTGTCCCCCACCACCCTCGCACTAACTGCTAGGGCCAAGAGGAATATTTTCATCCAGTCTTTCTCCCCCTTTCTTTCTTCTTTTAAGCTTCTTCCAGTGATAAAAGCTGGAGCAAATTGAAATTGGCAGCTCTGTGGTCTTCAAGCAATAGGAAAAGTACTAGAGATCATGTGAACGACACTTTTGAAAACCCTTTAAAAAAATCTAATCTTGCCTCAATAAAAACGACATCATGTCACTGTAATCGGCAGGGGAAAGGCTTGGAAGTTGCTGGCAGTGGCCCAGCAGAGTTCAGGGGTTATGTTGGCTGTGGTGATTTCCCACGGGAAAGGTAGACGAAGAGTACTGCCTCTCAGGTGAGCCTCTAGGCCTGTCAGGTACAAGGCGGAGTGGGGAGGAATAAGGCCCCCCCGCCATGCTGAAGTCTCCCTGTAATCTCCGGCACTGCTGTAACAGACTCAGAGGCAGCCTCCTCCACCCTCCTCTCCCACCTGTCTTTCTTCCTGATGGAGCTTTTGGCTGTGCTCCTCCCTCTGGTTGGCTGACTTTAAGGGAGAGATGAGACAAGAGCTAACCTGGGAAGTCTCAATGAGGACAAATCTCCTGGTGAGGGCACAGATCTAGAGCCAAGGAGGGTGGCACTAAATGCTCCAATTGCACTCAAGTGTGGAGTCCTTGCAAATTCACCCCTGTGTGGTGTGAGCCAAGGACAACAATCAAATGGCAGGTTGACCATGCTGTAGCTGGCCATTCTGCAACGGGGGCTGCTTTAGCCCTGGGAAGTGCAGTGCTGAGAGCTGGTTTTCACAGCGTTGCAGCTTACCTTCCATGGGTAGTTCCTATCTACTACTAGCCAGTAATCCATTAGCATGGATGGGTATATAAGGGACAGGCAAGAATGGCCACTGCAGGGTTTGAGGGACAGGGGCCACAGATGGAACAGTTACTTTTCAGGATTTACCCTTTTGTAACGGGTTGACATTTTTAAACATATTTTGAAGTTCAATCATTCAATAGATAAGGAGACAAATCCATTAGCAGCAAATGAGCCTTCAGATGATGCCTGCCTCTCCTGCATCCCTCATCTCCCTTCTCAGACTGGGGGACACAGGCCCCTTCAGGGATACAGACTGGCCCAACAGGGAGAAATCTGAAATTTCACTTTTACTTGAAGGGCAGAGGGAGAGGCAAAGACATCTTTTTTTTTTTTTTTTTGAGATGGAATCTCACTCTGTCGCCCAGGCTGGAGTGCAATGACCTGATCTCGGCTCACTGCAACCTCCTCCTGGGGTTCAAATGATTCTCCTGCCTCAGCCTCCTGAGTAGCTGGGATTGCAGGTGCCTGTCACCACGCCCAGCTAATTTTTGTATTTTTAGTAGAGATGGGGTTTCACCATGTTGGTCAGGCTGGTCTCGTACCTCTGACCTTGTGATCTGCCCACCTCAGCCTCCCAAAGTGCTGGGATTACAGACGTGAGCCACCGCGCCTGGAGGAGACATAATTTTTATATAAAAAGAAATATGGGTGCAATAGCTCACGCCTATAATCCCAGCACTTTGGGAGGTGGAGGTGGGCAGATCACTTGAGGTCAGGAGTTCAAGACCAGCCTGGCCAACATGGTGAAACCCCATCTGTACTAAAAATACAAAAATTAGCTAGCGTGGTGGCACGCACCTGTAGTCCCAGCTGCTCAGGAGGCTAAGGCAGGAGAATCACTAGAATCCGGGAGGTGGAGGTTGCAGTGAGCCAAGAAGGCACCACTGCACTCCAGCCTGGATGACAGAGTGAGACCCTGTCTCAAAAAAAAACAAAAAAACAACATGAATCCATGTGGAGTACAATGCAACATGTACTTGCATGAGTAAGAGGAAACATAATACAGTGTCTCATTCTTACCATATGCCGTATACCAACAAGCCAACCACTGAGCCCGTGATGTACTCAGTGCTGGTTCTTGTGTTTAAGGGCCTCTGAGGCTGCAGCGGCGTTTGAGGTTGTACCTTCCTCCAGGGGCTGCACACGTGAAGCAGAGCCTAGTTGCTGTCCATGACCTTGACAGCAGGTGTTCAGAGGGCTAGTGGGTGTTGGGGTGGTGGTTGCCTGGAAGGGCGGGAAGGATCTTGATTGGCTGAGGACACTGAGGGCTGGGAGACTGTACAAGCAAATGTTGGTAGTGGCTTGGCCTTAGTAGAAGGTTGGTCCTGGGACAGAGACAAGTATGAGGTGCAGCATAGAGACAACAAAAGTGGATCCAAATTACAGAAGGCTCCCATGGGGGAGTCACACGGTTTACATCCATGTGGCCAGCGAGTGCTGCCCAAACTTGCTATGTTAGTTCTACCCCCACAATACGTCCAAAATCCAACTACCTCTTTCCTACCATTCTGTTCCAAGCCAGCTTCACTTCCTACCTGGATTAAGGTTACAGTTTACCTCTATCCTTGCCTACACAGAGCAGCCAAACTGATCCTTTACAAAGATGAAGCATGTCAGCCAGGCACGGTGGCTCACACCTGTAATCCCAGCACTTTGGGAGACTGGGATGGGCAGATTATGAGGTCAGGAAATTGAGACCATCCTGGCTAACATGATGAAGCCCCGTCTCTACTAAAATACAAAAAATTAACCAGGCCTGGTGGCACGTGCCTGTAGTCCCAGCTACTCGGGAGGCTGAGGCAGGAGAATCGCTTGAACCGGGGAAACGGAGGTTGCAGTGAGCTGAGATTGTGCCACTGCACTCCAACCTGGGCAACAGAGCAAGACTCCATCTCAAAAATAAATAAATGAATAAATAAATATAAATAAAACGATGGAGCATGTCATGTAACTGCTTTGCTCAAAACTTTGCAATGGCTCCCGCCTCCCCGAGAGCAATAGCTAGATCCTTAGAATGCCCTCCTTCTCACCAGCCTGCATCATCGGGCCCCATCACTCTCACTCTCAGCTCCATCTCCCTCCTCTTCCCCTTGCTCACTTTGCCCCAGTCACTCTGGCCTCCTGGCTGTTCCTAGAGCAGGTGGTCCTGCCTCAGAGCCTCTGCACCTGCTGTTCCCACACTCTAGAAAGCTTCCCCCAGCAAGCTCAAAGTCAAAGTCATCTCTCTAAGGCCTTTCCTGAGCATGCAATTTAAACCTGCACCCTCCCGGCACTCCCCTTCCCCTTTCCCCACTTAATCTCCCTCTAGAGTACCAATTACCTTTTAAGATAGCATTCAACCGATTTATTTATTTTGCTTCTCTGTCTCATCTAAAATGTAGGCTCCAAAAGCATACGGATTTTTTTTTTCTGCTTTCTCAGAATGTAATGTCAGGCAAACTCTTCCTCTGGAAGAGTTCCCATTAATAAATGTTGAAGAAATGAGGGAAACTTGAAAAAATTCCCATTAGATCACCACAATAACAGTTGCTACAGGCAAGATCCTTTGATGGATTCTAAATTTAGTAGACTGAAGTATAAGCAGAAATAGACCATTTGCATAGTCTTGAAGTACTCTCCTCCACCCCCTACAAAAATATTTAGGAAATACAAAGGGAAAATTGTAACTTTACAGTGAATCATCCTTGCAGAAACCACTTCAACAAAGTGATCACGGTTAACATCAGCCATGAGATAAAGTGGCATCATGGAACCCCTGACATGACGCCTGGGAAGGGCACATTCTCTCTGTGATGTCCTTCCAATAATGCAGCTCCTCGACACAATCCTGAGAAGACACCAAACAAACACAAATGGAGGAGCAGGCTACAAAATAACTAACTAGTCCCCTAAACCGTCAGCAAGTGCAGGAGAGTAAGGACACGTGACTTCTAAATGCACTGCGGAATCCCAGATGGAATCCTACAACAGAAAAAAGGACTTGACTAGGAAAAAATGGTAAAATCCAAATCAAGTCTGCCATTTATAGTATTGTACCAAGATGATTCTCTTAATTTTGATGACTATTCCATGGTTGTGTAAGACTGACATAAGGGGAAGCGGGTTAGAAGGTATAAGAGAGTTCAGTCTACTATTTTTGCAACTTCTCTGTAGATCTAAAATTACCTCAAAGTAAAACATTTTGAAAAAGAATCATCAGAGGTAACTGCAAATTTGTCAGTCTTCTTTCACAGAACTTTATACTTCTCGGCAGAGAGGAGGGAAAATCAGTCTAGGAGATATCATTATTAAACTTGGAATTTGAAAGAAGGGTCTGCCAGTTAGTTGCTCAAGTAACAAACCTGGTGTCCTTTTTTTTTTTTTTTAAAAAAAAAAGGTCTCACTCTGTCGCCCGGGCTGGAGTGCACTGGCACAATCACAGCTCACTGCAGCCTTGACCTCCTAAGAACAAGTGATCCTCCCACCTCAGCCTCTCAGGACCACAGCTGAGCACCACCAGCTGGGCACCACCACACCCTGCTAATTCTTCATTTTTTTTGTAGAGATGGAGTTTCCCTATGTTGTCCAGGCTGCTCTCAAACTCCTGGGCTCAAGCCATCCTCCCGCCATGGCCTCCCAAAGTGCTGGGACCACAGGCACGAGCCACCACAACCCACTCAGTGTCGTCTCTGGACCCCTCTTTCTCCATCATGGTCCAATCCAGTCACCAAGACTTGTCGGTTCTCTTAATCTCTTGAATCCCTCCTGCTCTCCTGCTCTCCAGCCCCAGTAGCCCCTCGGAGGCCAGCCTTTCTCTTCTCATCTGGGTTACTTCTGGAGCCTCCTCTGGAATAAGGGGAAAATAGTGAAACTCTAGGGAAGGGCGCTCTTTGCAGACCTGGAAAGGTTCTTCCTTGCAAATGAACGGCATGGAGTTACCTCAAAACCAGGGAGAGGGAAAACCAATGTACGTGACATGGAAACCAGGGTAAAAAACTGCCTCAAACCTACCAACAAGTGAAAGGAAAAATCTACAAAACTCAAAAGCCCGTCTTGGTCATTCTACACAATCTTTATTCTGTGAGAGAAAGCAGTGGCCCCCACTCAGGATATCAAAGACTGAGGTCCCACGTTATCTCCAGGTTTTACTCAAAGAACTCTGCATATTTGGGTATTATTTTTATCTCTCCCTTTCGTTTATTGTCTCAGGGTAAACACTTGTGATTCATAAATGCCTTAAGAGTGAATCAGTATTCTCCTGTTCAAACCAATAGAGGCCACATCAAACAATAACCTACAAGGTATTATTAATCATTAAATAGGCATATATACGAGCACTCAGGCAAGGGAGCCATTTTTCTTCTCTCGTTTGTTTGTTTGAAGGAAATTAACAAAGTACAAACCTTGATTTTGACCTATTCAGAAAAAAAGCATTTTTTTAACCATTAAAAACTTAGTTAAATTCAAGGCTAAAAGGGCAAATATTTCACTTGGGAAAGTGCTCCTTCGTTCAGGAGACTTCCTTCAGCCATTAAACTATGGCCTGGACTTCAAACTGTAGCAGTTACTTTTTCCATAAGCACACACCCTCAAAAAATGAACATTCTCAACCATGGTTGGTAGAAGCAAGAGTCCATTGTAGAATTTCTATGCTGCAGCCACACCTGGGTGCAAACTGACAGGTGGGCAAGCCCGGAGCACATCTGTTCTACGGAAGAAGAAGAAACCAAGTCATGTCAAATATACTGTAAGCACAGCCGTCACGGGACCTCCCTCTCCTTCTCCCTGCCCCTATACACACTAAGGGAGGTCCTCCAGGCTCAAAAATGGGGTTCCTCCCTCTAAGGATGGTAGATCAATGGTATCACCCCTCACAGATATGGAGGTGCTAAAACATGAATGATTTTCCAATAATATTTCTTCTCCCTGTCCCTCAGGAAGCATCTCTGCTGACACCACGACTGAATGGACACGTGAATCTAGCACTTACAGTCGGAGGCCCGCAGAACCAGGATGGTCATGTATCCCAGCCTATGCCAGTTGTCCCAGCATCAGTGTTACTAGCATTATCTCCCACTCTCAAAAGTGTTCCAGTTTGAACCCTAAATGATATGGTCACCTCCACAGAACTGGAGCAGGGAGGGTCTTGGGTGTTCATCTTTCCCACCAATCTTATCTCCTACAAGTGAGATGGGGGTCCAGGGAGGATCTGCCCAGGTTTATGCTTTTGATTTCCCCCTCCCTCTGCAGCCCTTCCCATGCCCTCCTGTCTCCGTGAGGGAGGGAGGACCACCCGCGAATCCTGCACGCCAGGCCCATATTGACGCCTGATGCTTTTGCCTCCATTCAGATCTCGTCTTTCTGTGAACCTGAGGCTCATTTCAATTATTCAAGGCAGGACCACAACAAGCTCTGCATCTGCCTGCACACAAAGCTGAAATCACAGTGCTTGGGTGTTGGGGACCCTTTTCCCTGAAAAAGAAGAAGTCAGATCATTTCTTAAGGTCTCTCCCAGCCTTAGAACCTGTGATTCATAAGAAACTGGCTGAAGCTTTTGGTTTATCAATATACTCATGAACCAATTTACCAGAGTGGTTGCCATCCATTGCTTTGAAAAAATTAGCACCTTGTGAATTTTCATTAGATGAATGAAAGTACCTATCTTACATATCAGAGATGTTTATTATATAGTAATAATAAAGGTAGCTAAGAACTTACATTGTATTTACAAAATGCCAGGCACTGTACTAAGCACATTACATATATTGGTCCTTATAACAATCCTATAAGGTAGGTACAATGAATACCTCCCCATTGAACAGGTAGGTAAATCAAGGTACAGAATTGTTATGTCACGCAGCTAGAATGCAAGCAAGTGGAACATGAACTCAGGCAGTCTGGCTCCAGAGTTGGCCTTTTCACCACCCTGCTATCCAGTTTCTCCAAATATCTATGTAAACATATGTTCAGCATTCCTAACCGAAATAATCAGCAGGCCAGTCAAATCTCAGCTGTAAAACACTTGAAGTTCACAGAGCAAGTCACTATTTACATCTAGGAGGGCATTTCACCTCCGCTTTATAGACCCCTTTACCGATATCACTCAGCATCATAAAACAACAGGTGTGTTGAGGTGCTCTGTCAAAACAGGTGTTTCTGTGTGCTGTGTTTACACTTATTTAACCCAGGGTGTCTGGGCGCAATTGCTATTTATTTCTTAGTTATATGGAATCTTCCACAGGGAGCTCGTATGAAAAGAGGTGTGAGGTGGAAAAAGAGGTGAGCAGCGGCCCTACCTCAGAACCTTTGGCTGGGCTTGTACACTACCCCGGCGACTGCCTACTGGACTCACCTGTCCCAGGCATCCTCCACACTTTCTTTTCCAATCTTCCAGAAGGACCAGTGATCTGCCTACTGGCCTTTTTTCCCCTTCCATCTGCTTCCCAGCAGTGGAACCTGCCTGCTTAAATCTTACTTATTAACTATACATAGATATGGCAGACTGCGATTACAGTAGAATTGTTTGGGAGCTCAGTATCTTGCCTCTTCCCACGTACCTTACCCTGGGAATTGCTTTGTACTTGCATATTGCCATGTGGTGGTGTGTCTTTAATAACCATCAATAAAGATAGGCCTGGGAAAACACGGACAGCCACAGACTCCTCTAAATTCACCTGACTGCACAGAACAGAGCTGTCTGCAGAGGTAGCCCGGCTACCCATAGGTGGTCACCAGGAGTGGTCAAAGTAAACCCACCCCGTTTGATTCAGCAGCCAAAGAGAATTGAGAAGAATAGGCTCACCCTCTGAGGGTTCCTTGAATCCAATAAAACCTGTTCTTAAGTCTGAGTTCATTTATGGATTTATTCTCCAAATATTTGAGAGTGACGGTTCTGTGAAAAGTATTCTCCTAATACCATGAGGTGTTTCATAGCTTCTTTATCAGAAAAGCAATAGAGATCAAGGATGTGGGAAGGAAGGGGAATTTTTTGTTTTTTTTTTTTTTTTGAGACAGGGTCTAGCTCTGTCATCTAGGCTGGAGTGCAGTGGCACGATCTTGGCTCACTGCAGCCTTCACCTCCCAGGTTCAAGTGATCCTCCCACCTCAGCTTCTCAAGTAGCTGGGACTACAGGCACATACCATCATGCCCAGCTAATTTTTGTATTTTTTTTGTGGAGATGGGATTTTGCCATGTTGCCCGGGCTGGTCTTGAAATCCTGGGCGCAAGTGATCCACCCACCTAGGCCTCCCAAAGTGCTGGGATTACAGGCGTGAGCCACTGCGCCCAGCTGGGAAATTTTTATAATATAAGCCTGGGGTGTCACACTCTGCACAGATTAATAGCATTTGAATAGCAGGCAGGGATGGAAGTAACTGTCAAAATAGGTAGGTAATTCTGCCTTGCATGTAGTAGGTGCTCAAGAATATTTATCGAGTGGAATTAAGTTAAACAGATAATTAGAAATTGGATGGTCTTAGCCCCTGACTATACTGTGTGTCATCAGTGCAGGTTCACTCAATACAAAGAAAATGAGCTGGGATTCTACCCCTCCATCCAGGTGACAGGTGGTGCTAGATGCCGAGTCTAGGTCTGCCCCAGGTGCCAGGGCTTTGAGGGCAGGAGAGGAGATGAATAGCCACCCATAACAAGGAGATCAAATACTTGAACTTGAGTACTGGGGTGCCTCCGTGACTGCGAGAGCCTATTGAGATAAAGGTCACAGCTGGATACATGTATGATATATGCACAGCGTGGCAACCTCCTCCAGGAGCCAGCAACATGCTGGGACTTTATCAGGAGACCTCCCGTCAGGTAAGGTGAGCCTTGCACACACCAGCACGCTGCAAGAGAACCTGTTCTCCCTGAGTCCTCTCAGATTTCAACCAAAGCTGGTCTGTGGAAGTCCAAGTCCGCAAAAGGACAGACTCCTTTTCCCTACTAAACGTAATGTCAATACACCGAGTGAGGCTGAGGGAATCCAAAAATGAGCTCTGTCATGTAGACAGTTGCCCACAGTGGTTAAGGAACCATGAAGATTCATGCTCAGTCCTTTCTCTGAAGCTCTGAGGACTCAGTGTACTGCCTCACCCTTTGTTCTGAGCCACTGTCCCCAGACCTCCTGCCCTGGACCATCACCCCTAGACTGAGTAGCAGGGTATGGTCCCCCTAAGTCCGCAGTCCTGGTCATCATCTCCAAACAACCCCACAACTTTTCCAGCCTATGGGATTACATATACATACACACACACACACACACACACACGTGTATATATATGTGTGTATATATATAAAATGTGTATATATACACACATATATAAAAAGTGTGTGTGTATATATACATATATAATGTGTGTGTATATATACATAAATAATGTGTGTGTATATATACATACATACATATATATAAAAAAAATTTTTTTTACTTTAATTTCCAGGATACATGTGCAGAACGTGCAGGTTTGTTACATAGGTAGACATGTGCCATGGTGGTTTGCTGCACCTATCAACCCATTATCTAGGTTTTGAGCCTTGCATGTAGTAGGTATTTGTCCTATTGCTCTCCCTCCCCTTGCCCCCGCCCCCTGACAGGCCCCAGTGTGTGTGGTTCCCCTCCCTGCATCCATGTGTTCTCATTGTTCGACTCTCATTTATGAGTGAGAACATTCAGTGTTCGGTTTTCTGTTTCTGTGTTAGTTTGCAGAGAATGATGGTTTCCAGCTTCATCCATGTCCATGCAAAGGACATGATCTCAGCACACGTAGGTTTATTGCAGCACTATTCACAACAGCAAAGACTTGGAACCAACCCACGGCCCATCAACGATAGAGTGGATAAAGAGAATGTGGCACATACACACCATGATAGCCTACGGGATTGTATGTTACGCCTATGGCAATACAAACAGCATGGCACGAACAACTAACTAGTAAAAAGTGATGCAGCTTCCAGAATTCCACACGGGCCCTCATTCTCAAACCTGGTCTTCTTTTCTGAGATCTTCCCAGAAAGCCTTTCTGCACTAAATGCTGAACTAGGCAGCTCGACCCTCCGTGCAGGGACGCCTAGGATCCTACTTCTCTGTGTCATTTCCAGAATCTACTCAGTCATCCTTTTGCTAAGTGGGACTCCTTCCCCTCATGTCTCTCCCTTCTGATTTTCCTCCACAAGAAAAGGAACTTCCCTCATTTCCTCTTCCCGCAAAGATGCACCTGTCCTCCAGATTACTGACATTCTTTACCAGATTGACAGACATCTCTTTTGTCCTCTCTGTTCCAATTTCTGGAAATCTGACTCTTGTCCATGGCTCTCCTTAAGAAAGAAAAGTCAATTCTCTCCTGGCCTGTAAGTTCCTTTCTCCGCCCTTTCTCTCTAGAGGTACTATTTTCCAGAATTCCTGTCTATCCCATATCCGGAGTCCCCAACAGCCCACAGCCCAGCCAAACGTCTCCTGCATTGACCATATAAATCCAATCTCTCCCTCCCTGGGATGCCCATCAAAGCCCTTCCAGCTTAGACAATCTAGAACAAATGGCTGTGTATGAGGACCAAATGCTACGGTGGACTCGAAAGTGCCTCGTCAACTGTCAAGTAATACCATGTGGGTGACAGGTACCTTAGGAACCTCCCACTCTGTAGAAGAGACCAGAAGGGCCCAGTCATGCTACAGCCCATCAGTCTTTTTTTTTTTTTTTTGAGACAGAGTCTCACTATGTTGTCCAGGCTGGAGTGCAGTGGTGCAATATCTCGGCTCACTGCAACCTCTGCCTCCTGGGTTCAAGTGATTCTCATGCCTCAGCCTCTGAGTAGCCGAGACTACAGGCACGTGTCACCACGCCCAGCTATTTTTTGTATTTTTGGTAGAGATGGGGTTTCACCATGTTGGGCAGGATGGTCTCAAACTCCTGGCCTTAAGTGATCCACTGGCCTCGGCCTCCCAAAGTGCCGGGATTACAGGCATGAGCAACCATACCCAGTCATATCATCTTGAGCTGCAGCTGTGGCAGCTGCCTGGACCATCTTCTCCTGTTCTCTATGCCTGACATCTAAAAGTAAAATATATATTTCATTTGCAAACATCATCTCTCAACCACTTGGAAGATCCATTATTTTTCTCACTTCTCCCTCTCCTAAGTGTGAAGCCAGTCAGCAGCACAGTGTCTTAGTGCTCCAGCCCCTTCTCTGTATTCCTACCATCATGTCTTCTCTGGTCCTGAGATAAAAGCGTAGCACCACTGGAGCATCAGTTCCGGAGCTAGAACTATTCCCTCTTCCAATCTTCCTTTCAGAGCACAAATCAGGGAAACACATTGGCAATTATAAGAAGAGAGGACATGTGGTTTGGCTTGGTTTGGTTGACTGAGAGGCAGCCTGCCTATCCTGGACAGACCCTGAAAGAGACTTCCTATGTCCTGGAGCTGAGAAATTAAGATCCCTTCTTTTTCAGAGAATATAGGGTGATGAGCAAATCTGAGAAAGGAGAATCATAGCACAGCAAACCTGGGACTGTGCTGTGACACTACCAAAATCACTCACCAGCAGATGGCTCAGTGTCTTAGCTATAAAATTCATGTTTGGTGGTAATGTTGGTCACTTGCTGTAGACAATATTTAAAAATGTTTTTCTCCTATAGAGAGATACAGTAAAGAGAGTTTCTAGACTGGCGGGCAGTTCTGGTTTTGCTACTCCCCCGCTGGGAGGCTGCTTGACCCTGTGCAAGTCGCTTCTTCCTGGGTTCAGTTTCCCTGTCCATGAAAGGAGTGGGCTGACTCGGTGACCTCTTAGGTACCTTCTCCCGTCTCTTCCAGCTTCCATCTTTCTATAATCTGTGAGATAATGCAAGAATGCTGATGATGATGATCGTAACGAAAAATATGCTGTGGCCGGGTGTGGTGGCTCATGCCTGTAATTCCAGCACTTTGGGAGGCCAAGGGGGGGTGGATCACCTGAGGTTGGGAGTTCGAGACCAGCCTGACCAACATGGAGAAACCCCGTCTCTACTAAAAATACAAAATTAGCTGGGCACGGTGGCGCATGCCTGTAATCCCACCTACTCAGGAGGCTGAGGCAGGAGAATCGCTTGAACCCAGGAAGCAGAGGTTGCAGTGAGCCGAGACTGCACCATTGCACTCCAGCCTGGGCAACAAGAGTGAAACTCCATATCAAAGTATATATATATGTATATGTTGTATGGCCGGGTGTGGTGGCTTAGGCCGGGTGCAGTGACTCATGCCTGTAATTCCAGCACTTTGGGAGGCCGAGGTGGACAGATCACTTCAGGTCAGGAGTTTGAGACCAGCCTGGCCAACATGGTGAAATCCCATTTCTACTAAAATCACAAAAATTAGCCAGGTGTGGTGGTGCACGCCTGTAGTCCCAGCTACTTGGGAGGCAGAGATGAGATAATCGCTTGAACCCGGGAAGCAGAGGCTGCAGTGAGCCTAGATTATGCCATTGCACTCCAGCCTGGATGACACAGTGAGACTCCGTTTCAAAAAAAGAAAATATGTTGATTCATCGCAAATCACTTTCAGGTCCTAAGTTTTACCAAATGGTTTTTCTGGATAGCTCAGGTATCTGTTTTTGATTTTTGGAGAAATTTGGTCTGACGTTACCATTTGAGCAGCTTATCAGCAAGGCAAACACATGCATGCCCTGAGTTTAAAGGGGATGGGCTTCACCCCACATTCCAGAGGCTTCCTGAGGTCCCTGGGCCTGCCCCCATATGCCCCAGCCCCAGCATGGCTCTGACCCTTTCATGCACAAGGGTACAAGTTAGCATCCCTGTGATCCCTCAGGGATACCCTCCTTCATCCCTGGCCTCGCAGGCTCGCCTCACTGAAGCTCTGCTCAGAGGTTAGGAGGTTAGCTGGGAGCACATTTAGAGCCTCCCCGCCGCCGCTGCTGTGGCTGGGCCAAACGTGTGATTTAAGCCATTCCAGGATGCCCCGCCCCATCCTACTAGGAAAGGCTTTCTTGGCAACCATCCTCTTCCAGAGCCAGTAAAAAAGTGCACATTCCCTTGGTTTCACTGGCTGCAAGCGAGTGTTGGGGGGTGGGGGGAGTATTACAGGCTGCCATTAGCCAATGTTGAAAGCTTCTGTTTTCCACCCCCACCTCCAGTTTGCAGTGCAAGGTCCTAGTTTGGCCAGGAATCAACCAGGCGTTTTGTTTAGAAGTACCAACTCATTTTTATCAAAGATGGAATGCAGTTGCAGTTGTTTCTAATGCCTCTGCATGGCAACCAGGGCTCTTGCTCCAAGCACTCCCGACTCCTCTTTTCTCTGCAGACACTTTGCTTTCTCACCTACCCCTTTCTACATCCAAGAATTGGATGCAGAGCTGCTCAAGTGCCTCAGAATTCAGGCGTAAAAAGTTGTAGAAATTCAAAGTAGCTTTATTGTGTCTATTTTAAATGCAGGCTTTGGTGATCACAACTCTATAAACCCAACCGAAAATTACCCAAGGACCACAGCAGTGTGGTGTGGTGAAAAGAGCTCCCAGCTGGCTTCTGCCCACCCTACACCCCCCACACACCTCCCGCCTTATGTTGCTGTGGGCAGCTGAGCAAGTCCCTTCCCTCCCTGGGGCTCAGAGTACCCACTAGTAAGCAGAGACTCCAGATCAGCTTTCCTTCACCTTTTTTGATTGCAAAGAGCTTTGCAATTCTGCTGAAAGCTGTGGACCCTCTTCTCAGGAGAAAAAAAAAGTGATGCATCCATTTATGCATTTGGAAAATATTTATTAAGCTCCTGTTAAATATGCACATACAGACACACGTTGAAATTCCATTTCAGGGGCTTTACAGGTAAAAAAAAAAAAATCCTGGTTATGAATTCTGTGATCAGCATATACAGACTGCTATCTAGAAAGACTATGATACTGATTCTAGTAGAGGGTTCTCAAGCTACCAGTCAGCACATGCCAGAGAACGGGGGCAGCAAGGTGGTCATTACAAAGGTGACCTCTAGTTGCCCCCCCTTCCCAGCGCCCCCACCTGGCACGCGCCCCAGCAAACATGCATGCACAACCGGCCTGGAATGTGCTGTTTCTGGGCACTGGGACTGCTGGAAGCTGGCTGCAGCCCTGGAGAGATGACAAACATGTCTTTTCTATCCTGGGCTTTATTTTTCTCACGGTTCCTGAAAGGGCTGTGATCAGGTGATATGTGTGGGACTGCTCCCTGTACAGGTGCAGAGCAGGGACCGAGGGGAGGAGAAAATCCACCGTGTGTGTACTTACTCAAAGCTCTTTCAATAGCCCTCCCAGGATAGCTCTTGGCAAGGCAGCTACCACGTCTCTGGCAGGCTGGAGGGAATCTGAGTGTGAGAAAGTCAGTCATGCGGAGGAAAAGGGAAAAAAAAAAGCTTCAAGTCCTCAGGCAAAATACCTTTTTTCTTCTTCTCTTGCTCTCTCCTTTCTGTAGCTTTAAACCAAACCCACAAACCACTCTGATACCTAGGGGACAAAGGGGAGTTTCACTAGAGATGCAGTTATTTGTTTTATGGTTTGAAAGCAAACAGGTGATGCGGTAAGACAGAGAAATCACCCTTCCAGGGGCGGGGGTGGGGAGACGGTGTGGGTGGAGACAAGTGCGGGAGCCCCTGGTTGTATGTATTGGGCATGACACGGTGAGAACGATTCAGAACGATGCTGGTGTCACAGGGGGATCAAAGAAGTGACCTCCACTGATGAACTGGGCTCCATTTTCTCTTTGCTTTGGGAGTCGGGGGAAAAGGATGACTGAAAAATAAAGGCTGTTTCTATCTATCTAAGAGCATTCTTCCAGATGCAGATGCTTTTTCCTGAGTTTAGGAGCTTACTGTCCCATTTGAGAAGGGGTGGGGAGAGGACAACGTTGGTCCTATTTTCACTGCCTAGCATAAGGAAACTGAAAAGTCATCTGTGAGCCCCATCTGCAAGAAACTCTTCTTGAATGGTTAGAGTGGAAAGCCAGAGAGTTCCTGGAATTTATTTTATTTATTTATTTATTTATTTTTGGTCCAGACACAAATTCATAATTTTTTTGTTACTTGAACCTCTGTCCCCCTATCTAAAAATGTGTGTGTGAAAGTTACTTGCCCATTCCACCAGTCCAAGCACTCCCAAAGTGGCAATAAACGAGTTGCTGATTAACTATTTGACCCACGAGGCTGCTTTAGCCACTTCAGTGAGACCCTAACTTGACCATATTCCATTCCCCATGCACCTTCAGGGCACCAAACAAGAGTGGGGAACAGAATCAGATGAAAAAGTCTCTTAGAATGGGCAGGGAGTGGCATAACCCAGTAGTTAATGAGGGCCAACCAGCAGACAGCAGTCAATGTCATGGCAGAGCCTGGCAGAGCCTAGCAGAGCAGGCACTGGTTCTGAAAGATTTGGGGGGAACCTGGAAAGGGTTAACATGCTTCCCCGGGAAGGGTTTAGTTCCTCAGAAGAATCTGGGTCAGTGTATTTGGGAAGTTTTTAAAAAGTCAGACGCTCAGTAGAAGCATTTTAAGAAGCTTGCAAAGCTTATTGGGGCCATGAAGGAAAGGAGGGTAACTTCATAGGCTCATCACCTTTCACCAAGAGGATTTTCACCACACAGGAAAACCCTATGTTTTCCAAAAGCAACAGACAATTTTCTGTCATCACCACTTTTCCATCTGTTTAAAATAAGAAAGAAAATTCCTTCCCCTTTGGCCCAGGTTGCAGGTCAACAAAGGAGGCATTGTTCATCATTTCTTCAGAACATGACAGGGCACAGCTCACTCTGCAGTGTAAGAAAACATTTAAAAAAAAAACTCAGAGTAGCCTTAGGGGCAACAGTGAGTAAACCAAAGCCTGCGATGAGGGAAATGTTTGGTTGCAGACTGGAGGACTATCCTGGAAGGTGGAAATGAGGCTTAGGTTAATACAGTCAGAGCCATGATTCCTTAGTTAGACTCAGGAATTAAATCTGAGTTCCTGAGTTCCTGGTCGGGGGTTGGGAACACTGCATTAAAGGGTAGGCAGGTTTGAGTTGAACTCAGTTCCCAAGAGTGTGCAGTCAATGTCCAGAGGAGCTGGATGTAGACAGATGCCTCTGGGAGTCAGTCTGCACCTGCCTCCTAGGAACCTTCTTCACTGGCTTGAACTGCCTAACTGCCCTTTCTGCCTCCAAGCCCTGCAATCCACTCTCCCACTTTTGCCAGAGCCATCTTTCTAAAGGGAAAGCCTGATGCCTCTTCTTTGCTCAAGAATGTTTCATGGCTCTCCACTGTCTAAAGATAAGGTCCAAAGTCCTTCAGCAAGATGTTTAAGGAGCTTGTGACATGGCCTCAAGCTGCCTCTTCTAGTCCCTCACATTCCCTAGGCTCCAGACCATGTTCCCTGAATAAAGTCTTCAAGTTCCAGGATCTTGGCCTTTAATACCATGGGTACCTGCATCCTCTCCAGCCCACGACTCAGCACATTCCCAATGCCCCAATCCTACCTATTTTTCAAGGTACACAGGCCAATCCCTCCAGGAAGTTTTCCAAGGTACCCCAACTTAAAAGTAACTTAATTCTCCTGAAACTCCATAGCATTTTACCTCTATCCAGACATATGTCTCTCTTGAACCTACGACCCCCCAGAGGAATTTACTGGGCCATCCGTAGATGTCAGCTGTACACGTTTATATGTATCTCTAGACTGTTGGCTTCCAGAGAGCAATAACGGTCTTGCTCACTGCTGTAAACCCAGGTAGACCAGCAATACTGTTATCCACACAAGTGTGGTTTCATATTTTGTTTCTGTCCTCCTGATCTCTCAAGCCACCACCTAACTCAGAAAAGAAAGGAAAAATAAAGGAATGTCCAGTCATCAATCAGAAAATCAGCGTCTGTCTGCCCCCGCAGTTTACTGTCAACTTCTTGCAGGCCACCACTGTATCTCTCATCGTGGAAATCCCAGGGTTTAACACAGTGTCTGACACTGCGCGTGTGTTCCACAATGAAAGAGAGAGGGGGGCTTGCCCAAGGTCACCCAGAGTCAGGAACCACTGAATCTCATCCGGGACGAGATCTGGCGAAATCATTGACAACATCATCTCAGTGGGGAGCTGGGAGGCAGGAAGGAATGAAGTGTCTGAGAACGGTGCGTCAGGCCTCCGGGACGCGGGAAGGGCTGAGGGGGCGGGAGGCCACATCAAACAAGACGCTGGGCTCCCGGGCTGCCCGGAGCCGCGAGCCGAGCTCCCAGGCGGCGGGAAGGGCGGAGGGGGGGTGGGGGCACGGGGGCCGGCGACCCGGGCAGGCGGGAGGGAGGCGGAGGCGGCGGCCGGCCGGCCCAGGCAGTGCGCGCCGCCCGCCCGGCTCGGCAAATCCCCCAGGGAGGCCGCCGCCAGAGCCCTGGCGCTCCCGGCCCGGCGCCCGCCACGTGGCACCCGGCGGCGGCGGCGGCGACTCCTCCCGGCGCGCGGCCCGGCCAGCAGGCAGCACGCAGCCGCCCGCGCCGCCCGCCTCCTCCCGGCCGCCCGCCGGCGGCCTCCCGGGCGTAGTGAGGGGGAGCGGCCCGGCCGCCCGGGACCCGGGGAAGGGGCGGGCGGCGCGAAGCCGCTGTAACCGCAGTCGCGGAGCGGAGGCAGGAGGCTGACCCGGCCGCTTCCTAAGTGCGGTCAGGCATCCCGTGACCGCGGCGGGCGCCCAGGGCCCCGCGGGGGGAGGGCGGGGGCGAGGAGCAAACTTGGAGGCCCCCACCTCGCCCCCGGGCTGCTGCGAATGCGGCTTTCGGCCGAGTGAAAACCCCAAGCCCGAAAGTGAGGGTGGGGAGGCGGGGGTTGGAAGAATTCCCCACGCTCCACCCCGGGTGTGCGCTCCCCGCCCGGAAGAGCTGACCTTGGCCTGGGGAGGCGGGGGTGGGGAGAGAGGGTAAGCGCCGGGGCTCGGCTCCCAGCCCGCCGCCCCCTCGGATTCCTGGCCCGGCGGGGCCGGAGGAGGGGGCCCCGGACACACACACACACACACACACCCCACACGCAGCGCGCGCCAATGAGCCCGGGCCAGGCGCAGGGGGCGGGGTTTTCCCAGGCTCGAGCACAGCAGCTGCTATTTACCTTCTTGGCTTCTCCCGGGGACCAGGAACCGGCCCCCGCTCTTCGCCGCCCGTCGCCGCCCCCCGCCTCCCTGCCCCCGGGGCGCGCGCACACACACTCACTCACACACGCACGCACACACACATCCTCCCGGCCCGGCCGCAGCCGCGGCGGCAATAAAACATCCTGGCACGTGCTCCGGCTCCAGGCGCGCCCACGCCGGCCGGCTGATGTCAAACTGCAGCTCGGCTGGTGTAGCTCTTAAAGGGCCCGCGGGCGCCGGGGGCCGAGGCCGCCCGCGGGGCGAGGAGGGAGAGGCTGCTTCCTTGCCCGCCACCTCAACGCGCCGCAGAACCTAAAGCCTACGGATGAAAAGGGAAAGGGTGGTGAAGGAGGGCGCGAGTCCCCGAGGCATTGCCCTCGGAGCCCCCCTTGTTCATTTTTTCATTTGAAATACCGTTTCCTTCCACCCAGTTGGAAATTATTCTGATTGTTTCCTGGGGAAGCCCGGAGTCTAAGGCCCCAAATCCAGAAGAGGAAATTCTGAAAGACGGGGTGGGGGTGGGGTGGGGAAGGGATTCAAGAACTACCTTGCTCCGAAAAACCTGCATTTGTAAGGTAGAAGGCAATTTTTCCTTTTTCTGCATGGAAACAGGAAAATTTTTTTGGCCCTTTTCCTTTACCATCTACTTTCACCCTCCTGAATGTAAAGTCTGAGCGGGAACTTTAGATGTGTCGGTAACTCACACTCTTACACGCGTCCCCCCTCCCCGCCCCCTTTTAACCACTGCTGTTTTTTTCTTTATTGTTTATACCTTTAAAAAAATATGTTTCAAATGAACTTACTACAGTCAAAGCAGCTCTGTTACATATGAGAGAGGGCATAAAGAGCAAAGACCCTGGCTCCAAAAGAAATAGACAAGATCAAAACCAAAGCGGAAAGAAAAAAAAAAATCTCTAAACCAAAGCCCAGAGGGAGAGTAGCAAAGGGTTAAAATCCTTTTGATTGACGTTGTAGCCTCCGGTGCCCTGGGCTCAGGCGCGCGCCATTGGCCGCCAGACCTTGTGCCTGGCGGCCAATGGGGGGGCGCGGTCCACGAGCGGTGCCGCGTGTCTCCTCCTCCCATTGGCTGAAAGTTACTGTGGGAAAGAAAGTTTGGGAAGTTTCACACGAGCCGTTCGCGTGCAGTCCCAGATATATATAGAGGCCGCCAGGGCCTAGGGATCACACAGGATCCGGAGCTGGTGCTGATAACAGCGGAATCCCCCGTCTACCTCTCTCCTTGGTCCTGGAACAGCGCTACTGATCACCAAGTAGCCACAAAATATAATAAACCCTCAGCACTTGCTCAGTAGTTTTGTGAAAGTCTCAAGTAAAAGAGACACAAACAAAAAATTCTTTTTCGTGAAGAACTCCAAAAATAAAATTCTCTAGAGATTAAAAAAAAAAAAAAAAAGGAAAATGCCAGCTGATATAATGGAGAAAAATTCCTCGTCCCCGGTGGCTGCTACCCCAGCCAGTGTCAACACGACACCGGATAAACCAAAGACAGCATCTGAGCACAGAAAGGTAAGGGCGGTACGTGTATCTCTTTGCAGCCCCTCAAAATTAAGTAGGGGTTGGGGGGGCTTCTTTCTGTCTTGAAACCCCGGGATGGCAGATTCCATGGGAACACAGAACTCTTTTTTTTATTTGCAGTCATCAAAGCCTATTATGGAGAAAAGACGAAGAGCAAGAATAAATGAAAGTCTGAGCCAGCTGAAAACACTGATTTTGGATGCTCTGAAGAAAGATGTAAGTGGGGAAATGCTGCTCGCTCATTTAATTAAAAAACAAACACTTTCTCAGCTACTAAGAGTGAAACCCCCCGCCCTGCGGGGTCTGGCACTCGCTGGTACTGCGTTCTCCCAGGCGGGAGGGCCCGGCCTTATTCGCTGGGGTCCAGAGATAATGTTTGCGCTCCGTGGCCGGGAGGAGGGATCCCCAGTACTCTGAAGCAGCTGACACGGGGCTCACTTTCCTTTCTTGCCTCCTCCTATGCAGAGCTCACGGCATTCCAAGCTGGAGAAGGCGGACATTCTGGAAATGACAGTGAAGCACCTCCGGAACCTGCAGCGGGCGCAGATGACGGGTGAGGGCGGCTCGCCGCGTCCCCCTGTGCGGGCGTCCCGCTCGCCTCGCGGTGATTTCTTCCAGACTTCCGCCCGTGGTTGTGAGAGGCATTCAGCTACATTTTACTGCCTTGGCTCACTCTCGCGTTCCCACGGTCTGGGGCTTATTTATAGCCACAACTCCAAGTTGTTACTGTTCCGGAAAGGGAGGGAAAGAGGTTGCAGCCGCGAGGGTGGCGGGCGGCGGGTAGGGGCGAAAGGACTTAGGACTGTGGCGGTTTGGAACTGCGTGGAGCCTGGGGGTCACTGTTTTAGCACTCCTTCCCGTTGCAGAAGGGGAAATGAGGCTTGGATGATGGATTGGGAGGCATTGTCCAAGGTCACATCGCGCGCGGGGGTGGGGGTGACAGATCTGGGGCTGAGATAGGTTTAAATGCAGCTACAGGGAATCGGGAAGGAGTGGCTCGGCTTTTGGCAGCAACGCTAGTGTGGAGAGGTGGCTGGTTTTTTCTAAACCCATCTCACCCTCCCTGCCGGAGGCAGTTTCACGGGCGCATGGTCAGGGAGGCGCGCCACAGGGACCTCCCAGGGCGGAGGCAGTGGCCACGGGGCCAGGGCCGTTCGGTGACCCGTCTGTCTCTTTCTGGCCCGCAGCTGCGCTGAGCACAGACCCAAGTGTGCTGGGGAAGTACCGAGCCGGCTTCAGCGAGTGCATGAACGAGGTGACCCGCTTCCTGTCCACGTGCGAGGGCGTTAATACCGAGGTGCGCACTCGGCTGCTCGGCCACCTGGCCAACTGCATGACCCAGATCAATGCCATGACCTACCCCGGGCAGCCGCACCCCGCCTTGCAGGCGCCGCCACCGCCCCCACCGGGACCCGGCGGCCCCCAGCACGCGCCGTTCGCGCCGCCGCCGCCTCTCGTGCCCATCCCCGGGGGCGCGGCGCCCCCTCCCGGCGGCGCACCCTGCAAGCTGGGTAGCCAGGCTGGAGAGGCGGCTAAGGTGTTTGGAGGCTTCCAGGTGGTACCGGCTCCCGATGGCCAGTTTGCTTTCCTCATTCCCAACGGGGCCTTCGCGCACAGCGGCCCTGTCATCCCCGTCTACACCAGCAACAGCGGCACCTCCGTGGGCCCCAACGCAGTGTCACCTTCCAGCGGCCCCTCGCTTACGGCGGACTCCATGTGGAGGCCGTGGCGGAACTGAGGGGGCTCAGGCCACCCCTCCTCCTAAACTCCCCAACCCGCCTCTCTTCCCTCCGGACTCTAAACAGGAACTTGAATACTGGGAGAGAAGAGGACCTTTTTGATTAAGTGGTTACTTTGTGTTTTTTTAATTTCTAAGAAGTTACTTTTTGTAGAGAGAGCTGTATTAAGTGACTGACCATGCACTATATTTGTATATATTTTATATGTTCATATTGGATTGCGCCTTTGTATTATAAAAGCTCAGATGACATTTCGTTTTTTACACGAGATTTCTTTTTTATGTGATGCCAAAGATGTTTGAAAATGCTCTTAAAATATCTTCCTTTGGGGAAGTTTATTTGAGAAAATATAATAAAAGAAAAAAGTAAAGGCTTTTACGTCTTCGAACTGATTCTTCCAGAATATGTAAAAAGGCTTTTGGTGGAATTTGAATTACATGTAATTGGTAATTCAGGAATTGACTCTTTTGTTATTAAAAGAACATTTGTAAAAATCCATCAAACTTTTCACCAATCCTCCATGAATTAAAAAGACTAAATTCCATTTACTTTACAAGCAGCCATCTGGTAAGGCTTCCCTGATAAACTTGTGGTCAGTCTCTTAAAGGATTTCCAAAAAAAATGTTTTTAAGTTGCAGTCGGGTAAGTCTGCAGCCCTTGTTCTTCTAGCTCCTCCTGAGGAAGACTGAACAGGACTAAATTCACGAAGCTAATGGATCCAATCCTATTGCCCATTGCAAGTTAAGGGTGGTTCCTGCAGCTCTCCTCTCAGGGTAGCTCACCAGCATCCAAAGTAAAAACACTTCCTTCCAACTGCTGCGCCTCCTTCAAGAGTTGGGGTCTTCATTAATTAGCCAATCCTTTGGTTCAAATAAGACGTTCCCTAGCACCCAAAAGTTCCCTCTCCGCACCCTCTTCAAGCAAGCTGAAAAGGTCAACAGATTCCTTCTGCCAAGGGACAGTTAGTTAGACTCCCAAGTGGAGGCCGAGCCCAGATGATTAACACCAGACATGTGTTTTTGATAAGTTTCTGTGCTTGGCTCTAATAGAGAAAGCATGTGGGGGCTGTGCTGGCAGGCACACAGGCCATCTTCCCCTTTTAATACAAACAGCAAGCGACCCCTTCGCTTGGTCATGCCCCATTTCCAGGCAAGATGTGGGCTCCAGATAGAAGCAAAAGGGTTGTCTCGGGTTTCAGCTCACATAACCCTCCTTAACAAGTCCTAACTCAAAGCGGACAGCTTTAAACTGTGCCAGGATCTGCAGGGAATTTCTTCCAAATCCCATCACAAAGGCTTGTCAGATTTTGTCAGATTTGGCCAGGTGTTTGACTGCATCCAGGTGTTGGGGAAATGAAAACCACGAGCCCTGCGAGACCAGACACATCAGCCGCGCTGTGGGTCTGGCGGGCGCGCCCTCCTCCCCCACCGCCGGCCAGTCCTCCTCCCCCCCGGCCCCTCCCGCCAGCCTCCTCTAACCCCCCTTTTCTTAGACCGGCTTCTGGGAGGAGAAGGATGAGGCGGGAGAGATCAATCTTTGAAGCTTTCCTAACAAAGATAAAGCCAACGATTTTCTGTCTTGTTTCAAAAGCTTTACCTCTCCCCCGCCCCGCTCTGGCCTTTCCCACAGGCCAGTGTGGAGAGCGGCTCTATCGTAGGAATGATCCAGGAGACAGCAGTTTTCCACTCAAGATACCTTCGGACCCAGCTTCCACCCCAGAGGGAGAGATTTAAAAGAGAACTTTTTGAATTTGTCTCCTACTTGCCTTCCTTTGTGTACATGAAAGGTGTCCAACACACCTTCCGCCAAAGAAACACACACACACCCTTATCATTTTTCCACGTTTTCCCTCCTGTTGAAACACAAAATAACAATTGTTCCGTTAAGACACCCAGCTCAAGCACCAGTGTTTCATTTGGTAAGCCTGTCCTCCGGCTCCACTAGGAGCCCCTTAACAGTCCTGGTAGAAATAATCAGACCTCAATGTCTTATTTTTACACAACGAATTCCTTTTACATTGATGTCTTTAAAATTAACAGGAAAAAAAAATCTCAACACCAGTTGAAAATTAAATGTCCCTATGTTGAAGGGGAACAATTTTAAAAGTGCATTTTTATTAATATCACCGAAAGTACATAGATGTCTTCCTAGGGAGGGGGACTAAATCAAAGGAAAAATACAAATATGTTTTTTTCTTTTTTTTATTGGTGATTTGAAAAGAGCACTTTTTTTCCCCCTGAAAGCTAGGTTTAGACTATTCCATGAGGATTTTTTCTTTGTTACAGTAAGGGGAGAAGGTGGAGACCCCACTAGGCTCCAAACCGGAAAGGGCACTTTCCAGTTCCTGCCCAGCTATGCCACCAAATTCACTGTGTCACCTTGGATAAGTCATTTCCCTTCTCTGGGTCATTTCCAAGTCTGGAAAATGAATGGACTTATTTCGAAGACGCTGTACCCTCCTGCACTTTGGCTGTTTCTGGAGTAAGTAGCTGAGGGAGAGGCGAAACTTCAAAAACGACTTCAATGATGTTGCCTCCCTGGGGGTCCCTCAGGCCTGGCCTAATTATACGGCCTCGGGCACACCGGCAGCTCCTCTCGCCGGCCCCCAGCAGTGCTGATCGCTCCGGGAGATAAGGCACGACTCCAAACTGCGTCCGGATGCGGGCCGCGGGCCCCGGCTGCCGCGCGCATTAGCCTCTCAATGGAGCCCTTCCGGGGCCCCGGCCCCCCGCCGTCTCCAGCAGCATCCGGAGCGGGAAAGGCGCCGAACTGGAAGGGGGTGGGGGTGCTCTTCGGTCAACACGAGAGCCCTCTCCAAGCGCAGAAGCGCGACTCCGGAGGCTCCCCCCTCCTCGCGCCCCATCCCACCCCACGCGTTTCTGGAATGGGGACCCTGGGGTTTTGTTGGACCCCCTCGTCGTCACCACCGTCCCGGGAAACCTGTCATTAAAGTCAATTAACTTTTCCCACACCCGTTGGCCGGTAACAACCCGCTCCTAGCTTCCTCCCCGGCTCCTAAGTGCAACCAGATGGGCGGACGGGCTGCCCCCGCCGCGCGCCCGCCGGGGCGGCCCGGGGGTTCCAGGGAGGCCGCCCGGGGCCCGCCGCCCGGGCGGGAGCGGGCCAGGGCGGCCAAGGTGGTTTGCTTAGCAGGCCCGGCTGCTTTCTGGCAGGAAATGAATAGCTCCCAGATGAGCTCAGGCAACCTGAGAGGTCGTGAGAACGGCGCGAACCCCCGCCTGTGCAGCCGGCAGCCTGCCAGGCCGCGGGGGGAGCGGGCGGCGGCGGCGGCGGCGGGAGGCCGGGAGGCCCGGCGGGCGGGCGGGCGGGCGGCGGCGGGGAGAGGGGCGGGAGCCGCTGACACACGAGCCCGCGCCCGCTCCCGCTGACAGGCAGGCCGCCGCCCCCGCTTCCCCCGCCCCGGGCCCCAGCGCCTCCCAAGCAGCAGGCCTAAGCCGCAGAAAGGCGGCCGCGCGGCCCCGCCGGGCCTGGGGGTGGGGCCGCCTGCCAGTGTTTTTCCAGTTCCCCCGGTAGCTCCGGGCCGCTTTTAGTAGCTGGGGAAACTGGGCCGAGGCCAGGGCCGGGGCACTAGAGGCCCTCGCGGCCCGCAGAGCCCTGCCAGGCGGCAGGCCACGCCGGGGCAGGAGTGGGCAGAGCGGCGGGGTGAGGCCATCCCAGCCCACAGAGCCGTCCCAAAAAAGACCTGGCCACCAGACAGCAACCCTGGACGCCTAAAAAAAAATCCTCATTTCTGAAAACCCTGAGCACCTACCGAGGGCTCAGCAGGCCCAAGAAGATAACGCTAATTCCCACCAGCCGCCGCCGCACCGAGCTCCCTGTGTAGCTGGGGAGATCCACAAACACCCTCGTGACTCATCCCAGGTTTGATGTGCTAAGTGCCAAAACTGAAGTTTAAACAAAGGGCACCTAGAACAGAGAGATTAATTCTGATGAGAGGAAACCAGGCCAGGGAGGTTTTTCAGAGTTGGCACTTGAAGCCGAGAGGTGAAAGATGAGTTCAACAGGAAGGGTTAGAAGCAGAAGGGTGAGGGAAAACGCAGAGATGAACATATACACGTCCAGTCTGGGGAGATGTCAGTATGTTTACCATGGTGTGGTATCTAAGTTTTCAAATATACAAATTGGCTTAGAGGTCAAAAAAAAAAAAAAAAAAAAGAGGGATAAGCCCTGCCGCAGTGGTTGGCTTAAATGCAATATAGCCCAGGGGTTAGAAGCACATGATCTGGCTGCTGGCGGCTTGGCTTAGGTTTTGAGCCCAAGGGAAATTACTGAACTCCCTGCCTCAGTTTTGTAACTCTGTATCTCATTTGTAACTTAGGGCTCGTCAGGGTAGTGCTTCACAGGGTTGAGAAGATGAAATGAGTATATGCACTTAAAGCATTTAGAATAGTGCTGTCAGCTCTTCGGATTCTTAACCACAGTGAGGGACGTTCACCAGACAAGAAAGCCAGTCCTGGCCTTTGCCCAGCGATGGCAGGATCTGCTTGTAATTGCACCAGGTCCTAGGTGAAAGGACCACTGCTTCTTCCTTAGTTTCTGAATTTCATGCATTCATTTGATAATTATTGAACCAGGCACTATGGGAATAAAGGGAGAAGAAAGGCCTGGTCTCTGTAACTATAAAGCTATCTGGTAGACAAGACAGCTTCCACACAAGAACAGCACGGCCGGGCGCGGTGGCTCACGCCTGTAATCCCAGCACTTTGGGAGGCCAAGGCGGGTGGATCACAAGGTCAGGAGATCGAGACCATCTTGGCTAACATGGTGAAACCCCGTTTCTACTAAAAATACAAAAATTAGCCGGGCTTGGCGGCATGCGCCTGCAGTCCCAGCTGCTGGGGAGGCTAAGGCAGGAGAATGGCGTGAACCCGGGAGGCGGAGCTTGCAGTGAGCCAAGATTGCGCCACTGCACTCCAGCCTGGGGGACAGAGCGAGACTCCATCTCAAAAAAAAAAAAAACAAAAAACCAAGAACAACAACAAATTGCTGTGTTAAGTGCCATAAGGAAAGAGTCATGCACAGTGATGGTACAAAAAAAGATTGCACGTCACAACAGGTAACTTTTTTGGTTCTCCAAATATGATTAATCCTTGTGATCATTCATAGAAATTACTGGCATAGTAAATAATTAGTCAAATTCCACCTAAGAAAGGTGATTCTCAAATGGTTAATTTCAAGGGTAATTATTTTACAATACTAATATCTTCTGCATGAGCATAATTACCTAGATGTGGTCAAGAAACTGGACTGCGAGTCAGGAAATCTGAGGCCTGATCCAGTGGGACTGCTACCTGTGAGATGTTGGCCAAGTCCCCTTACGTCTCTGGGCTTCGATCTCTGCGCCAGCACAATGAGAACGTGAGACCAGGAAGCCTCTGAAGTGCTTTCAACTCCAGTCTGTGATTCCCTGTCCTCAGTGTGCTTCTGTGTGCCTTTACAGTTTGACACATGCTCTGTAGCTCTAGCAACCTATGTCAGGCGTATTTCAGACCTTACAGCCAAGGCCCTGGCAGGATTGTTACAGACAAGTTTTTGTTTTTTTTTTTTTTGAGACGGAGTCTCACTCTGTCGCCCAGGCTGGAGTGCAGTGGCACTATCTTGGCTCACTGCAAGCTCTGCTTCCCGGGTTCACACCAATCTCCTGCCTCAGCCTCCTGAGTAGCTGGGACTACAGACACCCGGCTAATTTTTTTGTTTGTTTTTTTTTTTTTGTATTTTTAGTAATGACAGGGTTTCACCGTGTTAGCCAGGATGGTCTCAATCTCCTGACCTCATGATCTGCCCACCTTGGCCTCCCAACGTGCTGGGATTACAGGCGTGAGCCACCGCGCCCGGCGACAGACAAGTATTTTCATCTGCAATTAAAGATATGGGGACTGAGACCTGAAGGACAGGCATCGTAGTTCACCAGAAAATAGCCTACGTATCAGTTTCCTGGAGACCTGCCATGTTAGTGAGAATCATAGCCACTGCAAAGTACATCGAAGGCAGACTTCATCTGCCAGGATTTGCTCACATATGTGCTACCAAGACCTTATCCTTTGCTATGATATCAGAGCAGCAAGAGTTAAAAATACCACTTTCTCTCTTCATCCTAAAAAAATTTCCCCCAATCCTTTTCACTTGCTCACTTCTTTTCTGAAAAGAGAATGTGATCTGTTGGTTCTTGGGACTCTCTCTATTTAAGAAATATACTTCCCCAACTGGGCCAGGTGCAGTGGCTCACACCTGTAATCCCAGCACTTTCAGAGGCAAAGACAGAAGATTGCTTGCAGCCAGGCGTTCAAGACCAGTCTGGGCAACATAGTGAGACCGTCATCTCTATGGGGAAAAAAATAAAGAAAAAAATATATATATTTCTCCAACTAGCTAGAGTTTTTCCACTAGTACATTTACTGAATTAAATAGGCTAACTGGACTAGTCTGGCTAAAGAAGAATGTCAATCTGAATTAGTGGAAAATCTGAGTTTTAAATATCTGTTAGGAAAAGTAGTAACTTTGCAAATACTTGTAGTGGATCTGAATTCATAGCTTTCATAAAACTAATGCATTAAAGTCATTTAAAGAATGTGTTCTCTTATTAAGCAGGTTAAATGTGGCTCTGGCAATATTATTTGTACTATAAATCTTCCTTAAAATAATCAGAGGGGCCAGAGTGCAGCCCAAGTAAATAATTGCAATCTAAATTAATAAGAAGCCTTTACTGTAGCTATTCTTTCTATGTTCAGATATGTTCCCAATCCTAATTTGTCTTTAGTCAAGCAGAGATCAATACATTTTTTTCTTAGAAGTCCAAGTATAACTTAATGATAGCCATGTTATTTAAGGAACACTATTTGTTTCTTATTTTGTTTTTCACAAATGTGATAGTTTTCGTGTTCAACTAACTTTATGAGTTTTGTCATCAATGTGAGACATGAAATGTATAATTAGTTTACAAAAAACTCCAGCCTAAAGAAAAACTATTGCAATTGACAAACACTACCCCAAACTTCATGTTTTCTGCACCATCATCTTTTCCTCCTAGCTTTATGGTTATAAGATTTGTCTCTGGTCGGGCGCAGTGGCTCACACCTGGAATCCCAGGGCTTTGGGAAGCCGAGGTGGGCAGATCACTCGAGGTCAGGAGGTGGAGATCAGCTTGGCCAATATGGTGAAACCCCGTCTGTACTAAAAATACAAAAAATTAGCCGGGCATGGTGGTGTGCACTTGTAAGCCCAGCTACTTGGGAGGCCGAGGCAAGAGAATCGCTTGAACCCGGGAGGCGGAGGTTGCAGTGAGATCACGCCACTGCACTCCAGCCTGGGCAACAGCAAGACTCCATCTCAATAAATAAATAAATAAATAAATAAAAATAAAATTTGTCCCTAAAACATCAAAATTTAAAACAAGAATATGATTGCTTAACAGGACCAGGAAAGAGCAAATGCAATGTGTCACCAGGTGAGGTGGCACACACTTGTCCCAGCCACTGAAGAGACCGAGGGGGAGCATGACTTGAGCCCAGGAGTTCTGGGCTATGAGATGCTATGCCCAATACATGTTCACACTAAGTTCAACATCAATATAGTGACTTTCTGGGAGCAGGGGACCACCAAGTTGCCTAAGGAGGGGCAAACTGGCCCAGATTGGAAGCAGAACAGGTCAAAACTCCTGTGCTGATCAGTGGTGGGATGGCGCCTGTGAACAGCCACTGCACTCTAGCCTGGGCAACATAGCAAGACCCTTTCTCTTAAAAAAAAAAAAACTGCAGTGTGTCAAATCTGTTTCAGAGCAACTGCTATAAGTGACATTTAAGATGCATTAACAGCCACCAGAATTGTTTCCTGGGATAATACAAGGAAACATCTGGTGTAAGTTTTTCACTTAATTCTTTCCCCATTTTCACAGGTAAGTGTAAAAGTGCACTTTTTCATTTTAGTGAATCCCCAATACACATCTGGGGTGGGGATGGGATAGAAAACTTGAATGAGGCTTCTGACACCCTAGATTTGTAAAGAACAAACGCTTTTGAGGCACAAGTTATTCTTTCCCGTGTTCTGTTTCATAATTAAGACCGTTTGATTACATTCATACAAATAGAATCTTGAAGGATCAGATAGGTATTTATCCTAAGACTCTACATTATTATTATTATTATCTTGAGATGGAGTTGCACTCTTGTTGCCCAGGCTGGCGTGCGATGGCGCGATCTCAGCTCACTGCAACCTCTGCCTCCCGGGTTCAAGCAATTCTCCTGCCTCAGCCTCCCGAGTAGCTGGGATTACAGGCATGCGCCACCCTGCCCGGCTAATTTTGTATTTTTAGTAGAGATTGAGTTCTGCCATGTTGGTCAGGCTGGTCTTGAACTTTCAACCTCAGGTGATCTGCCCGCCTCAGCCTCCCAAACTGCTGGGATTATAGATGTGAGGCACCGTGCCCGGCCTTACATTATTAATAATTATTATTATGACTTTATTAAGGAACTGTGGAATTGGCCATTCATACCGTTCAGGTGAGAAGAAGCCTTCAAAAAAAATGATGAAAATAAAGACTTTTTTGTGTGATTTTTGGTTTTGTTTCCTTGTTTTGGAGCCGAGGAGGCCCAGGTTGAAGGCAGAGCACAATCACGTAATTGTCTCAAGAGCTCTGGAGTTGCCTGAGTGTGTTTTGTAGTCTCTTTCAGGTTTCATTTTGAGTGCAGAACAAGGAGATCCCATCCAAAGAAGAGACATTTTGGGACAGTTTAAGGCCAGGAGCAGTTCAAAAAGGATAACGTCAAATGTTGTTCTTGCCTCAAATATTCGCACGGTTCCTGTATCAAAGGCCGAAGCTGTCATCACATTTACACATCTGTACTGCTTTAGAAGTGTAAACTTCTGAAATTAGAAGTTTGATTTCAAGCAATCAATTGTCTTAATATATAGCCATCAGCTTCTAGCCAGAAGACGGGCTGAATTCAACTTAATTTTTATAAAGCCCAGTTTCCATGCTTGGCATACAACATCTAGGCAGGGTCCAGGTCTCAGCTTAGTACTTGCTCTCCTCTGAGGGGAGCCCATCAGCATGTCCCTGCTCTCTCTGGATACTTGTTCCATTTTAAATAAACACCCCTCTACATGCAGCCCCTCTGTGAACCCCTCATTTCCCGGTTTGCTTTTCTTTTGAGCCTGGCGGGTGGATGATGACGCTGAGTGTGGGTGGCCAGGGACCATGTGTACCATGGGGTAGCGAGTGTGCTTCTGCTGGGCATTCTCTGCTTCCCTATACCCTTGCCAAGCCATTGCTCCTGCTTCCTGAGATAAAATCTGTCCTTGGTGCCATCCAGCACTCTCACTCTTTCGATTCCTGGTCCTCTCCTGACTTCTCCGCTTAAGCTTGCCTCCCCCCGGCTCCAACCCTTCCTCCTTTCTCAGGGGCTGTGCTCCAGATGCTATCCTCATTCTCTCCATCAAGGATGTGGCCCACAGAGCATGTGCTATGCCTAAATCTCCAACCTCCCTTACCTTTTTGACTTTTCCCCCTCAGCATATGAGCACATTTATTTCTTTACAATCCTTAAGAGCCACCCTGCGGCCTCTCTCCTTCCATCTCACAGAGGATGCCTGGATTTTGCTCATGGCCCACACCGCCTCACGACCCTCTCCTCCCCACGCTTGCAGCCAGCCTCGCTTTGGGCCCTGCACTCTGCCGACAGGCTCTAGCCTGGACGACTCAGGGAACAAACCAAATGGTCATTTTTCTGTCCTTTCCTCTGTCAGCATTACAGCATTTGTAAAGTGTTGACCATGTTCAAACTCCATCCTTGAAATTCCCTCCTTCCTAACCCCCGAAGCATCTTTCTTCTGAGTTCTTCCAACCTTTCTGGCAATTTCTCAGTACCCACTATGGGATTGTCTCCTTTTACCTTCTACCAGTATCTTTGTTCTCTTGTCACTCAGCCACCCATAGTAGTGATGAGCATCTACATGCCCAGAGGAGACTACCCAATCTGGCATTTTCAACCCGTAATTCTTTCCCGAGCTCTCAAGCCATGGACTCAGCTGCGCACAGGACATCTCCACATACATGGAATGTCAGCATGTCTCAAACTCGATTCCATGACCCCGGCTCTCATCCCTACAGAATGCCCCTACCCCTATTTTCCTACGCTCAATGCGTCTTGTTCACACTCATCCTGTATCTCATCCCTGCATCTGTCTTATGAATCTCAACCCCATTTCATTGCCTTGGTACAGAAATTTCAAGCTTTTTACTTTCATCTTCCCCAGACTGATCTCCTCAACTCTGGTCCTGCCTCCCTGCAATGTGCTGGCCATGATCCAGTCCAAACAACCCTGTCTCTTTTAGAAGATGACCCAGGGGTTCCTGCTGCCTTCACGACTGCAGAAACTGGCATGCTTTGCTCCCGGCCTACTCGGCTGCCTCATTCCCTGCAAGCAGGCCTCATTCCCCACCTCCTTCTACCCATGTGCAAAGCTGCCTCAGTGCCCAAGCCTGCCATGCTCTCTGGTTTCTGTGGCTTTGCAGTCTCTGTGCCTGTGCTGGAAGTTTCCCTCCCCCGCATCTCTACCCAGACACCTCCTACCTCACAGGTCCTTCAAGACTTGGCTGGGTCTGCTTCGGGAAGACCACCCTGCCCAGTCCCCTGCTCTGACCCTTCCCCACCCCTCCCGCCCTCTCCCTGGGACATGTTTGTTTGTTTGTTTGTTTTTTGAGATGGAGTCTTGCTCTGTCACCCAGACTCTCCTGCCTCAGCCTCCTGAATAGCTGAGATTACAGACATGCACCACCACGCCTGGCTAATTTTTGTATTATTATTATTATTATTATTATTATTATTATTATTATTATTATTATTATTTTAGTACAGACAGGATTTCAACATGCTGGCCAGCCTGGTCTCAAATTCCTGGCCTTAGGTGATCTGCCCTCCTCGGCCTCCCAAAGTGCTGGGATTACAGGCGTGAGCCACCGCGCCCGGCCTCCCTGGGACATTTAACACAGCGCTGCTGACATTGGACTGTAGTGTTGGTGTATCTGTCTCCCCAGCTTAGGCTATGCATGTTTTGGAGGCAAAATGATGTATTTTTCTGTACCCCCGGCACCTGGCACAGTGGCTGGCATACAGAAATCATTCAGGAAGCTGTATACTACCAGTGTAGTAAGAACGGTTGATACTTGGAGGTTCACAAAATGCTTCCACAAACACCATTTTGTTTGATCCTGAAAGCAATCCAGACAGGTAAGTGCGGCTGGTGTTGTTATCCTTATATCAAATGTGGATATTTAGGCTCACAAAGTGTAGGTGAACTGGCCAAGGTGACAGCTAGGAGGTGACAGAGGTGGAGTCTCTGGGACGCGCATCTTCTGGCCATGAGCGCCATACTTAAGCTAGTCTCTATGGCTGCACGAGCATCCCTTCCCTGCCACCTGCCAGAGGAAATAAACCTAGTTTTGACCTCTGTGATTCATGCATTTTTGCTACACATGTAACCAGAACCAATTTGCTGGAAATCTGTTCTCTTACCTGCTTTGCTGGTGTAAAACATGTATAACTAAAGTCTCTTAAGGAGTGGGGGCTGCAGGTAACTTTCTCCTGTCTCTCAAATGGTACAGAATTAATGTAATCAAATTCTTTTTTTTTCTTTTCTTTTTTTTTTGAGACGGAGTTTTGCTCTTGTCGCCCAGGCTGGAGTGCAATGGTGCAATCTCGGCCACCTGCAACCTCCACCTCCCGGGTTCCAGCGATTCTCCTGCCTCAGCCTCCTGAGTAGCTGGGATAACAGGCATGCACCACCATGCCTGGCTAATTTTGTATTTTTAGTAGAGACGGGGTTTCGCCGTGTGGGTCAGGCTGATCTCCAACTCCCGACCTCAGGTGGTCTGCCTGCCTGGGCCTCCCACAGTGCTGGGATTACAAGCGTGAGCCACCATGCCCTGCCAATCAAATTCTTTTTAAACATAAAGATTAATACTCCTCAGCAAAAATGAATTGCCAGGTATTTTTCAGAATCAAAAATTCTGTACAGAGAATGGGAAAATAAATCCTAAACTTTCAGGAGGAAGAAAAGTATCCAATTTTGAAGATCGTATTGTGAGCCTGGTTTGAAAAAGACTTGTCTGTTATAGGTGAATGAGTCATAATGTGATCCAGAGAAACCCGTAACTAAAAGCATGTAAGGGTGTAACAAGCGAAGTCCAAATCACCGGCTAGGACTGAAGGCACACCAGAAAAGCCAAAACACAGTGTGGCTGTTTGTCACCAGATCAATACAATCTCTGTGAGCAAAGTGTTCTCCACCCACAAAGCAGTTGCTGACTTTCCAGATAAAATTTTTTTGGCTTTTTCTGCCTATCTGTGACTCCTGGTGTTTTGCATTCCAGTTTTGCGATACAGCAAAATACATATTACCTGAGGGGTTTACAGCTTCTTCAGGTCACCTGCAGCCAGGATGCGGTGCCTGACGAGAAGGGTGCCCTGTGCTGCTATGGGCCACTGGCCCACAAAACACTTCCCAGTGGGGCTGGCTAGTCATTCATGCAGGGGATTAATGCAGCTTCTGCTCTGTTCCAGGCACCATTCCACGTGCCAGAGTTTCAACAACAAACAAGACAGGCAAAGCAGTCACTCTCAAGAAGCTCACATTCCACCATCAGGAAGAAAACAAACAAATAAAGGAGAGAATGGGCCAGGTGCAGTGGTTCATGCCTATAATCCCAGCACTTTGGGAGGCTGAGGCAGGAGGATTGCTTAAGGCTAGGAGTTCAAGATCAGCCTGGGCAACAGAGTGAGACACTATCTCTTAAAAAAAAAAAATTAGCTGGTCACAGTAGCACACACCTGTAGTCCCAGCCACTCAGAAGGCTGAGGTAGGAGGGTCACTTGAGCCCAGGAATGAGGCTGCAGTGAGCTATGATTGTGCCACTGCACTCCAGCCTAGGCAACAGAGTGAGACCCCGTCTCAAAAAAAAAAAAAAAAAAAAAAAAAACACACACACACACACACACACAAAAGGAGGGAATGTAAGGGAATGTAAATTCATGGGAAATACTGTGAAGAAACAAAATAGGATGTTGTGATGGAAGGGGTCAGGGGTGGGGTCTAATTGAGAATGGACAGAGAAGGAAAGGCTTACTGAGGAGGTAACTCCTGAAGCCAGGAAAGCCAGTAAAACACAGCGAGTCTAACAAAATGCCCAACCTGATTTTGAAGAACTAGTTGATGATGGTGGAAAATGTCACCTCCGGCCAGCCTGGGCAATGTTCATAAATGGCTGGTGCTCAGGACCACAACTTGGAGCAGGGTCATTTGCTGCTGTTTTTATGATCACACAACTACTAAAAACCTGTCTACAGTCTGCAGGCAGGGCACGGTGGCTCACGCCTGTAATCCCAGCACTTTGGGAGGCCGAGGCGGGCGGATCACAAGGTCAGGAGATCGAGACCATCCTGGCTAACATGGTGAAACCCTGTCTCTGCTAAAAAAATACAAAAAATCAGCCGGGCGTTGTGGCGGGAGCCTGTAGTCCCAGTTACTCAGGAGGCTGAGGCAGGAGAATGGCGTGAACCTGGGAGGCAGAGCTTGCAGTGAGCGGAGATCGTGCCACTGCACTGCAGCCTGGGTGACAGAGCAAGACTCTGTCCAAAAAAAAAAAAAAAAAAAAACACCTCTCTGCAATCTGCAAAGCACTTTAAATATTTGAAGTGGAAGTGAATTCAGAGACAGCGAACTTAATCTCTTTGTTTGCCACATGAAGAAATGGTTATGGCCCTGGTTGGCTTTGCATCCACGTGTTCATTCCATAGACATCCTCTGAGTTCTTGCCTTGTGCACATGGTGGGCAGGGAACCACAGGGGATACAGAAATAAACAAAATTCGAAAGGCCTTCAAGGAGATCACAGTCTAGCAGTGAACACATTATCTGAGCCACATAGGAGGAAAAAAGTGCTGAAAGCAGTCATCCCCAGACCCCACCCAGAACTAGCAAGGGGCAAGCCAGAACTAGAATCCTGGACTCCAGACTTCTCATCTGGGAGTTTTTTGTCTTTCTTTCTTTCTTTCTTTCTTTCTTTCTTTCTTTCTTTCTTTCTTTCTTTCTTTCTTTCCTTCCTTCCTTCCTTCCTTCCTTCCTTTCTTTTTTTCAAATCTCTCAGCTTTGTATTTTCTGTTACTTCCACCTAGAAAATCTCCCTATGTCCCCAGGCCATCCTCACCAGTCCATTTGGCTAATACTTAGCTTTCAGGTCTCAAATTAGATGGCTGCCTCTGAAGCCTTGCGTGAGCCTCCTCTCCCTGAATTTCCTTCTGTTGTGCCCTCACTATGTGCTGTGCTGCAGTCAACATTGCCCAATAAGATCCCTCATCACATGGGCCTATGAGCTGTCCTTCAGGGTCACACTGCAACCTCGGGACCTGCCACAAGGCCTGCCACACAGTAAGGGCTCAATAAAGTTCTGTTAACCAAGTAGGCAGATAGACAACTGTACTGAGCACGCTGCCGCCACTCTTACCACAATGCAATCTTTTCTTTTTTTTTTTTTTTTTTTTGAGATGGAGTCTCACTCTGTCACCAGGCTGGAGTGCAGTGACATGATCTCAGCTCACTGCAACCTCTGCCTCTGGGCTCAGCTCACTGCAGCCTCCGCCTCCGGGGTTCAAGCAATTCTCCTGCCTCAGCCTCCTGAGTAGCTGGGATTACAGGCGCATGCCACCACACCCAGCTAATTTTTGTAATTTTAGTAGAGACAGGGTTTCACCATGTTGGTCAGGCTGGTCTCGAACTCCGGACCTCATGATCTGCCCGCCTCGGCCTTCCAAAGTGCTGGGATTACAGGTGTGAGCCACTGCACCCTGCCTCTTCTTTTCTTCTTTCTCACCTCCCTGCCTCCTTTTCCCACATCCTGGCACCTCCTCAGAACCCCGTGTACCTACTTGCCTCACCAGGGCTCCACCCAGACCTCCCTCCCAGGAAGTACCGGGAGACCATTCACACTGCACTTATCTACCTCCGAGTGCCAGGCGTCCGGGCTGAAGAGCAACAGGACACCCAAGAAATGCCCTGACCCAGACTGATTCTCTCTAACTGGATCCCTTTGCAGAGGACTAGGAAGTCATCTCTCCTACCCTCAGCACAGATCAGCCCCACAAAGCCATGGCTTCTTAGCGGTTTCCCAAGTCCCCTCACAGGACCTACTCACAGATAAGACCGGGAGGGAATACCCGGCTGTGTTAGGGAAAGAGAATATGGGTGATTTTTTTTCCCTTTTCTTCATTTTCCAAACAACTCCATGAAGTACTTATGCTACTTTTATATCCAAAATGTTTACATTTTTTAAAATGAGTCTTTGACAACAGCTTGGAGAACATGCTTTCCTCTACTGAATGCCAGTCATACTGCTAGTCGGTGCGGTTCAGCCCAGCACGTAATTACCCTCTTCCTAAGTCCTGAGTATTGTTGTTGGGTCTCTCATGGCTAGACTGTCACACGGAGACAATTCGCACCGCTTTACTCTGGGTTTCTCTACTAGGATCATCCCAGGGTCTGCCTGGCTTGTTGTGGCTGCTCATAACTTATTGTTTGGCTTTTTTGCTCAGGCCTCAGGTTTTGAGACAGCCCAGGGCTTCCACTCGAGGGCTGAGGAAAAGGCTCTCCTCCTTCTCCGCCCGGCCTGAGCTCTGGTTCCACTCTCTTCCCTGAGCTTGATGACTAACAGCTATTTCAGTCTCTGAACTCAGCTCTCTGGTGGATGAAGGTGGGAGGCAAATTTGTTGTCACACTCCCAGTCAAGAGGTGGAGTTTTTCTCCTCCCCTCGATTCTGGCCTGGCCCTGTGACTGCTTTAATGAATAGAAGGTGCAGAAGTCATACTGGGCCAATTCCAGGTATAAGCTTTAGGAAGACCTGGGAGATTTTGCTTTTGCACATTGGAGAGCCCTGAGCCACCATCTAAGAAGTCAGCTACACTTCTGGATAGACCATGTGGAGCAGCCACATGGAGAGAGAGAGGCCTGGCCATCCCAGCATCATGGCTGAGCCCAGCATCATGGCTGAGCCCAGCCTGCCGGCCATCACTGCCAAGGCACCAGACATGAGGAAGCCATCTTTGGTGTTGCAGCTGGTGGAGTCCCAGGATGACTACAGCACAGCCAATGCCATGTGGAGCAGAAGAGTCGCCCAGCTGAGCCCACTCAGCCCTCAGCATGATGAAAGATAATACAATGTTGTTGTTTTAAGCCTACCAAAAGCTGGCTCCCAACTATCACCAACACAACCTATCAGTGAGACAAAGCTGATCTCATTGCTTATTGCGGTAAGGGAGAACGCCACCTGGCAAAGCTTTGGCAGTGCTTCCAATGGGGTAAGGAAGGCCAGAATGCACTGATAATTGGGAGCTTGGTTTAAGGCAGTCTTTCATTATGGGGACTTGATCAGGACTGGGCAAGAATCACTATGCAACACTCCAAAATTGGTGGAAACAGCAAAGTAAGGATTTCGAGATGAAGGATTCACAGAATCTTAGGGCACAAATTGTCTGTGGATGTTTTCCATGGAATGGTTGATGGAAAGTTTCTTTAATGAATAATCAAACCACTTACCTTGCCAGGAGACATCTGGAAAAATCAAGTCATACTAATGAAGACAGAGAAACAGCACAAAGTCATGTTACTATAGGCTGTAGGATATGGTTTAGGTTTCCCGGGTCCAGGCAGAGCATGGAGCTAGCTGGTTTTTGTTCTCAAGCCACTAAGTTTTGGAGTGCTTTGTCACACAGCAATTAATAATCAAGACATTTCTCTAACCCTTCACTTCTCAATATTTCTGTATTTCTCAATCCATTCATTCTTCAAATACTTGCTGTATACCTATTATGTGCCAGGCACTGTGCTAGGCTGGTGATACAAAGGAGAGTAAGATAGACCAGGTCCTCACTTTCCTGGAGCTTAAATCGCCATCAGGAGGAGATAGACAATAAACCATTAAAGCAAAAAGTTAACAAGATAATTTTTATACAGATAAAGTGTTCTGAGGAAAATAAAATAAAGCAATGGAATAGAGTTTGGGGGGGCAGTGGAGGGCAGGGACAAGAAGATAGAGCTGTGTTAGAAACAATAGTCAACGCTGATCATGGTGGTTCATGCCTGTAGTCCCAGCTACTAGGGAGGCTGAGGCAGGAGGATCGCCTGGGTTCCAGTGATTCTCCTGCCTCAGCCTCCCACGTAGGTGGGATTACAGGTGCCCGTCACCAAGCCTGGCTAATTTTTGCATTTTTAGTAGAGACAGGGGTTTCACCATGTTGACCAGGCTGGTCTTAAACTCCTGACCTCAGGTGATGCACCAGCCTCAGCCTCCCAAAGTGCTGGGATTACAGGTGTGAGCCACCACACCTTGGAAATATATTCTCCAAGCTGTTGTCAAAGACTCATTTTTAAAAATGTAAACATTTTGGATATAACAGTAGCAGCGATCCTCTTGGGCTCAGGAGTTTGAGGCTGCAGTGAGCTCTACTCCAGCCTGGGTAACAGAGCGAGACCAAAGGAAAGAAAAGAACAGAAAAGGTGAGGGAAGAGGAGGTGAGGGGATGGGAGGGGACGGGAGGGAAGGGGAGGGGAGAGGGGAAGGGGGTAGGGAAACAGAGGAAGGAAGGAAGGAAGGAAGGAAGAAAAGAAGGAAGGAAGGAGAAAGAAAGCTGGTCAAGGTAGTCCTCTTGAACAAACGACATCTGAGTTGGATGATACGCGAATGGTGGAAAAAGCCAACCAGGTAAAGATCTAGGGTGAGACTATTACAGGCAGAGGATACAGCACAGGCAAATCCCTGAGGCAGGCAGGAACTCAGAGTGCCAGAGGGACTGAAAGGGCAGGTGCCTGAAACACAGCGACCAGACAATGTGTTCCAAGTTGAGGCCAGAAAGGCTGGCAAAGGTCAGTTCACACAGGGCCTTGAAGGCTGCCAAGGTCAGTTCACACAGGGCCTTGAAGGTATCACAAGGAATTTGGACTTGAGTCTAAGTGCAATGGGAAGCCCCTGGAGCAGCGTTGCGTAAAAGAAATAAGATGTACCTGGGTGGCGGAGGTTGCAGTGAGCCGAGACTGTGCCTGTGCTTTCCATCCTGGGCAACAGAGTGAGACTCCGTCTCAAAAAGAAAAAAAGAAAGAAAGAAGATGTGAGCCATGGAGTCATGGATGCAATTTTAAATATTCTAGTAGCTAAATTTTTTAAAAAAGAGAATAAAAGGTAGAATTAATTTTAATTATATATTATATTTCACCCAATATATCCAGATAGTATGATTTTGACATGTAACCCATATACAACATTATCAACAGGATACTTCACATTCTTTTTTTTGGTACCAAGTCTTTGACATAGGTTTTGATGGTATCATTACAGCACATCTCAATTCAGAAAGTTGCCCTAGCCACATTTCAGGTGCTCAGTAGAGACCTGTGGTCAGTGGCTACCATACAGGCCAGCTCAGCACTGGAGGGTTTAAGGATCATTATCCTCCCAGGTAGGTTAAAGCTGTTTTTCATTTCCTCTTTCATCTCCTACCTATCTGCCATTATCATTCATCAAGAACTTAGAGAATTCCATATAAGTACTTCCCCATCTATCTCATCCTCTTTACCTCAGCTCACGTGTCTTCAGTATTTTGTACATCAGCTATTGCTACATCCTCTGAATTGGGCTTTTTGCCTTTCGTCTACCTCCTCCAGTCTCTCTGCACCAGGTTACTGGTGTGTTCTGCCAAAGCGGAGACCCCACCTTCTCCCATTTCCTCTTCAAAATCTTCTGTGGCTCCCGCTCCCTGCTGAAGTTCAAACACCGAGGCCCCCAAGACCCCGTCAAACAGTTCCACCCTGCTTTTAACCTTCTTTCCCCTGCCCCCTTTATGTGACACAGTTAAAACCCAGGTCTCAGCTTGGTCCACTTCATCACACTTACCCCAGTGACTTATGAAGTAATGTTATCTTATTTCCCAAAATATCCTTAAACACCATGGAACAATTGTAGCCAAACATTGAAAGCTTTTAGGACCTGTTTCTGTTTCTATTTCCACTAATAATAATTTTCCTCTCTATAAAAAAGTGTTTCGTATTTGTCTTATTTGATCATTTTTATTTTGTAATTTTTTTTATTTTAAGGGCAATTCCAGTGGTCCACAACATTTGGATATGAGATGCCTACTTGTTTAATTTCTCAGTAGTTTTCATCCCACAAGAAAACTCCTAGCAAAAGTGATGCAAAAAATGTCAGTAATCAGGCATCATACAGGGTGCGTGTGTATGTATGAAAATTGAAGCTAGGCTGGGCGCGATGGCTCACGCCTGTAATCCCAGCACTTTGGTAGGCTGAGGCGGGTGAATCACTTGAGGTCAGGAGTTCAAGATCAGCCTGGCCAACATGGTAAAACCCTGTTTCTACTAAAAATACAAAAATTTGCCAGGCTGGTGGCAGGCACCTGTAATCCTAGCTACTTGGGAGGCAGGAGGATCACTGGAACTCGGGAGGCAGATGTTGCAATGAGCCGAGAATGAGCCATTGCACTCCAGCCTGGGCAACAAGAGTGAGAAAAAAAGAAGGAAGGAAGGGAGGAAGGGAGGAAGGGAGGAAGGGAGGAAGGGAGGGAAGGAAGAAAGATAAAATTGAAGCTAAAGCATGCTTAATTGTGTTTGAGCAACCTTTGACATCACTTCAAATTATAAGAAACACTATGGGATATTGAAAATGTAGGCTAGGAATCTTTAAAATCCTCTTTGGCTTTAGTTATGACATAAAAGCACCTTGGCTGCCATCTTTGAAGTATGGTTGAAAGGTTGGTGTTTTTTTTTCCCCCTCATTTGAAAAATTTAAGTAACTGAAGACGTAATTTTGTAGACTCTACTCCAAAAGAGCCATCAATAAACAATTCACGGGATGTCCACATGCCAGTGATGTTACAAGCTGCTCTTGACTGTTTACAGATGTGTGATTTAACTCCTGAGTTAGAATGGAAGTAAATTAAGTCATAGATTATTATTGAAGGAAGTTTGCATTTGCATCTCTAAAAATTAGTATTTAAAGACAAGTGTCTCATAAGTTTGTTCCAGCTGGAGTTCCCATTCCCTAAGTTTGTCTGACAACTTAATTTTCGTTTCACTTGGGAGTCTACTTTAGTCCTTTGCACATATTTGATATAAATCAAGATCTAATAGCAAACACTTTTTGCTTGGCTAATAGGCACATAAAGGCAGTTCTCCTTGCCAGACTACCCAGTTTGGGGCTTTGCTGAGAAAACTCACAAACAAAGCTCAGTAAAGCTCAGGGCTCCCCAGACTGCCTAGAGTTCTGTTCTCCATCTTTTTCCTACCTCCTCCCAACACTAAACTTACTGAGCACCTACTGTGTGTTGTGTCTGTGGAAAGACAAATGAGACACCGGGCTGTCACAAGTGTCTCCGGAATCTGAGTGTAAATAATTAAAATAAAATAGGGGCCTTCTGAGGTGATTCAAGCAAAACAAGTGCTTCTTCTTTAAAAGGCTGAGGATTCCAGGTGGCTAGTAGGCAGTGTAGTTGGAGAACTAGAGGATAGGTTAGAAGAGGCTCCAGGGCTGGGTGTGATTGAAAGAGGGTGGGCAGAGCCATGCCAGGTCTGACTGGTTTCATGTGCTAATGAGTCACAGTCACCAATCAGTCTTCATCCAGGAAAAGCTGCCTCTTTAAATCCCCTGGAGGGGACCAGGTGGAGCCAGGAGAACCTGACCTGGAGATGGGCCCTGCTCCAACCCACTGTGACCTTGGCAATGTCACTCGCCCTCATTTAAAAATGGGAGCGTGGGATCATATGGTTCCTCCAGCTTGAGACCACAGTCCTCTGAACTGCTGTCCCTGGATGCCTGCCCCTTGAATGGGGGTCAGGCTGTGCATACATTGTGAACTATGGAACCATTTATGCCAGATATTGCAGTTAGAAGCTGAGGCTTATGTTCATGAGTCACAGGCATATATGTTCTGTCCCAAGACACAGAACCCCTTTAAGCCTCTACCATTTATCCACCCTTGTCCCCAGTCTCTGCCCAGTCCTGAGTCCTACCTCTTTTGTCTCCTCCCTGACTGGTTCATGTTTTAATCATTCATTCATTCATTCACTGAACAGCTTTAGCACCTACTGTATACTAGGCCCTATATTGGGCACCAAGCCCTATTCCTGAACCCAGTCTGGGGTGAAGTTTCTAAGTGGAGAGGGAGAAAGAAAAGGCAGGCAGGGGTCCCAGAGATTGTGCCATTCCATGCTGTCAGGTCTGTCCAGGAATATGACATTCAGCTACCACCCTAAAGACAGCTCTCCAGGCCGGGTGCGGTGGCTCACACCTGTAATCCCAGTACTTTGGGAGGCCGAAGCAGGCAAATCACTTGAGTCCAGGAGTTCTAGACGAACCTGGGCAACATGGGGAAACTCCATCTCTACAAAAATAAAAAAAAATTAGCAATTAGCTGGGCCTGGTGGCACACACCTGTAGTCCCAGCTACTTGGGAGGCTGAGGTGGGCAGATTGCTTGAGCCCAGGCTGCAGTGAGCCAAGATCGCGCCACTGCACTCTAGCCTGGGTGACAGAGTGAGGCCCTGTCTCAAAACACAAAAAAGACAGCTCTCCAGCTCTGGGGATAAGAAGGCCCTATTCCACTGTGTGTGGATCCCTCTGCAGCTGCCACCCACTTTCTGGATTTTCTCCAGATTTCCTAGAGTGAGGAAGGAGGGGAGTTTCTGTGCAGGAGTGCCCTGTCACATCTCAGCTTCAGTCTTTTGAAATTAAATTTGTGATTCCTCACCCCTTACATCTCCCCCTGGCCTGGCTCGCAGGAGTGCCCTCCCTTCCCTGTCCAGGTAAAGCATCTTCAGTCACTCTGGCCACCTTATACTCAAGTACATTTGGGTGCATGGGGCCCTCTGAGGAGGCAAATAACCCCTGGAGTGGAAGGGCCAGTGTGATCAGGACAAGTGGAGGCGGCACTGGCTGACCCGCTGAGGACTGAAACCACAGCAGAAAGCTGCACTGGGATGGGGAGAAGGTTTGGGGTGTGTTGGAGGGAGGCCCCTGGCAGACCCAGACAGTAGCTGAGTGATCTGGGCTTCAGGATTCAGGTTTACCTGACAGCGACAGGTAACCTGTTCTCTGCACCTCCAAGCACCTCCTGCCCCTCACTATGGCTCTCTGTACTTGCTATGACGTGGGAGAGGCAGTTTTGGAATCTAACCCATGCTCCACGGAGGTAAGGCGAGCTCCCCGGGCCACTGACAGAGCAAGTCAGGCCCTCGCTTCTGCTGGAGTGAGGTGCTCCCACCATCCCCGGCCTGTCCTGGAGAGTGATGCCTCCCTCTGGGGTGCTGGCCTTTGCCTTCAGTCCTTGGGGAGGCCACATCTTACCCACATTTTTCTTTGACCTGAAGACTGTTCATGTCCATAATTAAGGGGATGATGAAGGCAGGGAAAGGGAAAGTGGAACAGGGATCCCAGAGCGTCCCAAAGCTGTTACCACCTCTGAACAAAAGAAGAAGAAAGATATCTCTGAGCTAGGGTGAGGAGAATTGTTCAAAGGTTAAAGGCAGAGATGAATTAAGGTGAGTGTGTAGCAGTGGGTGTGGAGAGAATGAGACTGATTTACAGTCTTTTGAGGGCAAAAAGTTAGAATCTTTTCTGTCTTCAAAGCCTGATCCCAGGGCTCAGCCTGAGTATCTCTCTCTCTCTCTCTCTCTCTCTTTCTCCAACCCCCTCTCCACCCCCCACCCCATACTCCTTTCTCTCCTTCTCCATTTGCCAAGCTTCTCAGGACCTGGCATTTACTTCTGCCAAGCTGTAGGTCTTCCTCCCCACTCCAGGAATTTCACAAATAAATCACTGAGAACAGAGCCTGCCTCACAACAAACAGCACATGGGTTTCTGCTCAGCCTCTGTGGCCTTGGACCAGCTTCTGGGAAAGAGCCCCTGCCTGGCTACAGGCGCAAACACAGCCCTGCCTTTCACAAACATTCAATGGTGAGAAGCAGTAGGGAGGAACCCCAAGCCCCCAGGTGAAGGAGCTGCGCCCAGGCATGCACGGTAAGGTCAGGCTGTGCCGGGGCCACGGCTCCCCCCGGCTGAGCTGGGATCCAAGGCACAAGGCTTCTCCCTCAGGGGACTAGCCACTCAACTCAGCGACCTTGACAAAGTTATTTTAGCCTCCCTAGACTTCCCTTTCCCTGTTTTTACATAGATCAGAGGTTTATGCTGCTTAATTCACAAAGAAACTACAAAGAAAAAAACTGATTTGTTTTGAAGCATTCTGTCTTCCTGAGAGGAACGCAAGTTCTAGCAAACTCCTTGAACAGACACGGATACATATGTACACACATTCATGATGTATTGACCTGTCCACACACTCACACTGCCCCACTCATGGGTTCGGCTGCAGCTCTCCAGGTATAGGGACATTGGTGCACTGCAGTGTCCCCTGCTATGTGGTGCTTGGAGCAAGGCTAATGCTCAATAAATATCCACTGAATGAGTGTACTTGACAGTATGTGCGGGCATCCTCTCCTTATGCCAGTCACTGTGCTCGGGGTTGAGGGACAGCCCTGCCCGCTAGTTGCTCACAGTCCAGGAGGGAGACTTGCACGTACACTCACACAGCCAATGTAGAGTATTAATGGGCACCAGGACAGAAAAGAAAGGGGAGGTCATAGCAGCTCAGAGTGGGGAGAGCCCGGCTCTGTCCCATGGTTTGGGGGTTTGGGGGACACCTGGGGAGGATGTCAAGGGGAAATACCTCAGAGCACTGAAGGAAGAGGGAGATGAGGTGGCTGCAGATGTCTTCCAGCAGAGGGAAAGCATGTTCCAAAGCCCTGAAGTGACACAGTAGTGTCAGGAGACCAGGAACTGCTTCTGGTGGCTGGACCGTAAAGAAGGAGGCAGCATAGTGAGACCCCATCTCTACAATCAAATAAAAATAGCCAGGCATAGTGGCACATGCTTCCCAGTAGTCCCAGCTATCCAGGAGGCTGAGGCGGGAAGATCGTTTGAGCCCAGGAGTTCAAGGCTGCAGTGAGCTAGGATCGTCCCCCTGCACGCCAGCCTGGGTGACAGAGCAAGACTTTGCCTCTAAAAATAGTGGGAAGGGCTAGGTGGTGAGTTGTGGGGCTGCAGGCTGGGTGAGGAGTGCTGAGTCTGCAGACCGTGCGTGCCTACTTTCAACAATCTCTATCCTTCCCTCCAGCATTCCTCTTAGACTCTTAAAATGTGCAGCTTGAGTATCTTTTATCCTAAATGCTTGGGACCAGAAGTGTTGTGGATTTCACATTTTTTCAGAATTTGGAATATCTGCATTATGTTTACAGTTGATTATTCCTAATTCAAAAATCAGAAATCCAAAATGTTCCAATGATATTTCCTTTGAGAGTTATGTCAGTGCTCAGAATGTTTTAGATTTTGGAGCATTTCAGATTCGAAATTTTTGGATTCAGGATACTCAACCTGTCATAGTTTTACTTTTCTCTCTGCTGATTGAGAAACTGTATATGCATAGAAGAGCTTACAGCCCTCTCCCAGCAACTCAGAGACAACCCACTTCTGACGTCAGTCTTCACACTGGGGTGCATCAGTTGGAAAGCATTACTTAGGTGACCATATAATTTATTATGCAACTGGTTCACTTTAGGGAGTGAAAGGGGTTATTATCAATAATTAAACCCTGGGGAAAACAACAAGAACCAGGACTATTCTGGGCAAACCAGGATATATGATCACTCTAGGTAAAGATATTGGGTTGAGGCCGGGCACAGTTGGCTCATGCCTGTAATCCCAGCACTTTGGGAGGCTGAGGCAGGAGGATCACTTGAGCCCAGGTATTCAAGACCAGCCTGGGCAACATGGTAAAACCCCATCTCCACAAAAAAATACAAAGATTAGCCGAGTGTAGTGGTGTGCGCCTATAGTCCCAGCTACTGGAGAAGCTGAGGCAGGAGAATTGCTTGACCCCAGGAGGTTAAGGCCGCAGTGAGCCATGATCATGCCACTGCATTCTAGCCTGGGCAACAGAGAAAGACCCTGCCTCAAAAAAATAAAATAAAATGAAAAGATTTGGGGTTTCCATTAAAGGATTGTATAGAGGTAAGTGGTGTCATCAGATTCACATTATTGGAACTGAGCTACCCCCTCTCACCCTAACTTCTTCATAGAACAGTGAGTGTAAGAGGACAGGATGGTTTGGATGGTCTCTTGAGGCTTTTCCCAGCTTCAGCCTCTGCTATAAATCTCTGTTTGGTAGGAATTTGAACGGCGAGAAGGGTTGAATAAAATGTAACCTCAAGGAAGTTTTGGGGGCAAACTGCAATTTAACCTAAACCATGAAGATGCATACCAATATCCTGTGTTTTTAGCTGAAACCCTATAAAAGTGCCCAAGAAAAACATTCCCAAGGAACCTCTGCTCATCCACCCAACCAGGAAGGGAAAGGCGATGCCCGTGAAAACATTCCATTGAAATTAAAGCCCTGCTGCCAGTCAGCCTCTCCCACAAGTCCTAGCCCTCCCTTCATCTCTTCCTCCCTCCTCCCTTTCCTCCTCCTGACTCCAAGAGCAAGCAGGTAGGAGATTGGGTCGGTAAACGCATGTGAGCATTCAGTAGCTTGGTTAGTGCCATCATTTCAACTCCTGCAGCAACCCCCTCCCTCTTAAGTAAAAACCTCATGGCTGTCTAGTGCCTTGAGAATTAAGCACAAACTCTTCAATCTCTATTTCAAGATCTTTTGCTTTATCTCCATTTTATTCCTTATGCACCCTTTCTTACAACTTAATTGGAATTCTTGCTAAACAAACTTTACATATTCTCTCTAGGTGCTTACTCGTGTTCTATCTACTCCTGACTTATCTAAATTGTACCAATAAATTTCATCTCTTCCATAAAATGTGGCTTTCCTCCTTTCAGTCTTCTTTTCTTCCAAGTTACTCAAACACTTGTCTTTCAAGATACTGCACTTCTGAATAAAGGTATAATTAATAGTGCTGGTATTTGTCTCTGAATCGTCTTGCTAAGGAACTGAACACTGATGTGGCTTAAAATACAGCCTTGTAGAGGGCGTCTGCATTAAGTTCAGCATCAATATAGTGAACTTCTGGGAGAGGGGGACCACCAGATCTCCCTAGGAGAGGTGAATCTGCCCAGATTGGAAATGGAGCAGATCAAAACGTTCATGCTGATCAGTAGCGAGATTGTTCCTGTGAATAGCCACTGCACTCCAGCCTGGGCAACATAGCAAACCCCAGCCCTTAAAAAAAATTAAGACCTTCTCTTCAAAAGACACTGCCTTGAGAATAAAAAACTTTGGAGAAAAAGAAAATAAACGGAGAAAATATTAGCAAATCACAAATCTGATAAGGGAATTGTATCTGGATTATATGAAGAACTTGCAAACTCAATAATAAAAAAAGCAAACCAGTTAAAAAATGGACAAAAGATTTCAACAGACCCTTCATCCCAAAATAATATGATGGCAAATAAGCACATGAAAAGATGTATACCATTGGTCATTTGGAAAATGCAATTGAAATCACAATGAGATACGAACCCACCACACACACACCAGACTGTTTAAAACTGAAAAGACTAACCATGCCAAGCATTGGCAAAGATGTGAAGTAACTAGAATTCTCACATACCGCCGGTCGGAATATAAAATGGTACAAACTATTTCAAGAAATGATTTCTGAAGAAGTTAAACATATGCCTAACATATGATTCAGCCATTTCATTCATAGGTATTTACCCAAGAGAACTGAAAGCATATGTCGATACAAAAGACTTGTACATAAAATATTCAAGGCAGCTTTATTTGTAACAGTCAAAAACTGGAACAATACAAATGTCTATCAATAAGTGAATGGATAAACAAAGTGTGATATTATCCATCCGATGGATTACTATTTAGGAATACAATGAAATAAACTACAGATAAATGCAACAACATGGATGGATCTCAAAATAATTACGCTCAGTAAAAAAGGCCAGAAAAAGAAGAATATGTCCTCTATGACTCCGTTCTTTTACAATTCTCCAAAATGCAAACTAATCTACAATGACATAAGGCAAATTAGCTGTTGCCTAGAGACTGGGGGAGGGAAGATAGGGTGCCAGAGAGGCAGAAAGGATCCTAAAGGGATGTGAGGAAACTTTTGAGGGAAGGGATATATCCACTGTTTTGATTGTGGTGAGGGTTTTACAGTTGTACACATATGCCAAACTTATCACTTGCATACTTTATGTGCAGTTTATTTCATGCCAATCACACCTCAGTAAAATTTAATGTTAAAAAATAGATGTAGTATGTCATCTAGGAGCTCAGAGTCATGGTCTCGCTAAAGAGATGCTACTCAAAGAGAAGGGTTTTTGTCTGCATGTTTGTTTTGTTTTAACATCATCTAGCCCAGCATTGCCCACAATCATCACTCAACATCCGGCCCGACTTACTTACAAGGCACTGCTGTCCTTACAAGTGTCCACACCTGCCATTTGATCATCTGGGTGAGACGAGGGGGTCAATATCTATCTGAGTCTGATTTCCTGAGGCTTGTATCAGTTGCTTCTGAACTGTAAGTGGCCCTTTGGGGTAGAATTGAAAGACTGGTCCACAGGACCTTAGAGCTAGAGGAGTCCTAGGGGTCTTCTGGTCCCACCTCCATCCAGTGCAGCATTTAATCCACTGTACCTTGGAGTACCTTGGAGTAACCTCCATCTAGTCTCTGACAATGTCTCCTGGGAAACTCCTAGTGTTCACCAAAAGTCAAGAAACTAGCTGCATTCCAATGGGAAGAAGCCAGGGTAAGACAAGAGGAAGTAAGAGAGCTGTCCCTGAAACCCACCAGGATCTTTATCCCTCCTTTCAATGAGGTTCCTTAGGAATCTCACAGTGGGAGGAAATCAATATCTTTCAATAGACCAGTGCATTTCCTTTGACCTGTGAAGGAGGACTGGGGAGAAGGGGAAATGAAAGGATTTGATAAATGAGACACATTTGCCAACAGATTCTTTTTTTTAAAAAAAAAAGAAAAAAAAAGCACTTCTGACTGGTTGGGCTAATTCAGTTTGGTTGGAGTGGTGTGTATGTTAGCTCTGACATACTTTGGGAACATCTTTTAATGTTTCATTGCCTTTGCTTTCCTAATTGTGTGCATTCAGGACCAAGAGCCTGGGTATCTTCCTTCTGATTAGCAACAAGACTCCTCAGAGCTTTGGGGGTCTAGGGAAAGAAAAAAAAAAAAAAAGCCCTGCATAGCCAGACCGGGACTATATCCTCTCTGCTGCTCCTTCACACCTTTTCAAGCTTGGTGATTTCAGCTACTTCTCCAAATGTAATAATCTTTTAAACTGTCTACATTCAGTCTGTTCCCAGGCAGGAGCTTAAACTACCCGCCGGCCCGCCCCCCCCCCCCCCCCTCCCCTTTGGAAGTTTATCGGACAGACCTACAGAGGCTTTTCAGGGAGGATGTTTACAAAGGACTTTTAGTGTTGCCAAGAAAAGAGAGAGAAGGGGAATGATAGGATTTCTGTAGGGCAGTTTCAGAGGTAGTGAGATTTTAACATAAAAAGGACCTTTCTTTACCTTCTAACACGTCCAAAGGCAGATGGCAACAGGGGCCAACAGGGGCCAACAGCGTCCTTGTGGGCGGGGTCCCTCCTAATCACTGGAGCCAGTGGAGTTTTCCTGTTACGTTAGAGTCTTGCGCTCACTTATTACAGCTGGAACCATCCCAGAGATGAGAGCCTGTAGCTCCACGCTGCCCCACTCCTCTGCTTCCTGTAGAATCCCTTTCTTTCATGGGGAAGGGAAGGGGCTTCTTAAAAGGTAATGCTTTGCTTCATAACACTCGTAGCTATAATACATAACTGCTGCAATAACCATGTAAGAAAAAATGTATTTTCTTTGGGGAGGGGGAAATTCTAGAACATGCCAATCACCACATCTAATAAATCATGTGACGAAAGCACAGGGCATTTTGAATATAAGTTCGGTAATATCAGAATGATTCTGAAGTTGTGTATCCGTTAAGGTGTTTACAACTCCGAAAGTCCTAACTGTAATAAATTTAAATGCATTTGGTATTTGGTTTATTAAGCTTGGATTCATTATGTGAGACATTTCCCCCCGTATTCAAACATACGTCAATACAGAGCTAGCTCTGGAGAACAACTGTACTTAACAAATCACTTTAGAAGCTTTTTCTTTTTAAAACATCCTAGAAAAATACTGCTGCAGCCAGACTTGGGAAACAATTTTTTTTTCTGATAAGGATGACATCATTTTATCCTAGTAAAAGATGAGTTTTCATCATCATAATTAAGCAGGAGAGAAATGATTCCCAGTGAACTGCATGACAAGCTGTGTAACTGTAGTTAATTTTAATGAACAAGCTCCATTTTTGAATTGTTAATCTCCATTTCTTTCATTTTAGTCAAGACTAAAACTTAATGAATTTCAACAATGAGTTTCCCCCTCCCCTTTCAATGAACTCTTACATTTCAAGTACCTTAGAGAGGAGAAAATGAATTTATCTCATTTTTTTGAAGCTGAAGTCTGCAATTGTAAGAAGAAAGACTCTTCATTCATGGCAGCGTCTCTGTGTGATGAAAAAGAAAAATCTAAAAGAGACCTTCTAAAGAGAGTCCACTGCAAAGTGAGTGCGAGGTAGAGCTGTGTGTTGGGAGGAAGGGGAAGAGGTTGACGTTCAGCCGGAAATTTCTACAGGGGTTCAATACATAGGGAAGCCTTCAAGTTATGTAATATATTAGCATGAAGAAATCCTGGGCACCAAGTTTTATATTTCATGGCACTGTTTTCAGCAGAACAAACACACACATTTTTTTTTGTTTTAATAATTTTTAGAGCAGCTTTAGTCTCACAGTATTGTGTGTGTGTGTTTTAAAGAAGAAAAAACGTGTGTCTCAACACATTGCCAAGAAAGAGCTTCCAGAACAAAGAGCAGCAGTAAGATAATTATTGAATATTAAACAAAATCCTGGAGCAGGCTTAATTGACCAGGTTACTTCCACCCACCACTGGGTGGTAGCATGACTGAAACCTTCATTCCCAGGTAAATCCTCAAATCTCCCCCATTCTCCACAGGTCACTGATGTCCCTGTTTGGGGTGTGTGTGTGCGTGTGTGTGTGAGTGTGAGTGTGTGTGTGTCTTTTGAATCACTAGAATGCTGTCCCGATTGAATGTGATCTGCAGCCATCATGACAGAAGGTATTGTTCTGACCTTTTCAATCAACAGTTTTCAATCTAGGGCACACAGAGGTGGCTTAGAAGGAGGTCACCACGGGGCATGTGGCCTGAACTATGGTCCTAGGCTTGAGTTTTAGGACACCACAGGATATGCATAATCAGCAAAAGGGAATGAAATGAAGGTTTCCCTGTTAAACTTTAATCATGCACATACGTCCTCTCCACAGCCCCACTGCAAAGGAAAAATTTAGGGTCGCCTGGTGTAGAGGGTCCCAACCTTCACTGCCTAGAACCCTTCTGGGCTACAAGTTTTAAGAGATCTTTGCCCACCAATAGGTTACTTGTATTAAATAATAATTCCATTTCTCATTTTTCATTAATCACAACTAGTCCCAACAGCAGCTACCTTTTATCGAAGGCTCACCGTAGACCTACCCCAACAGCACCCTGAGGTTCAGATTCTTGTCCTTACTTTACAGGTGAAAGCATCGAAGTTCACAGAGATCAAGTAGTTCCATCAAAGCCACTCTGCTAGGAAGCAGATGAGCACAGGCTTGACCCCAGATCTGTCTGCTGTCAAAACCCAGGCAATGAATCACAGTTCTGTTTGGCCAGGCAGACCTTCTTGTTTGCATGAGGTAGTCCCCAGGGTTACCACACAGCCAAAAGCAAAGAAAGGAGGCATCTTCATCAGACTGTGCCACCCATATCCAGGCAAATGAAGGATTGCCATGAAGCTTTTTGAAATATTGAAAATTGCTCATAGACCCATTCTCTTTCTGTGGGTTCAGAGATAGATAATTGCTCGCTATAGCCCAGCCTCTCACTTACAAGACAAGGACACAGAGAACAGGGCTCCCAGCCCTCCTCCACTGTTAGAGACCCTTGGGAAAGGAGAAATTGTAGCTGGGCTTAGGGAAGATATTGCTCTATTCTTTACTTTTCTCCAATGCGAAATTACTTTCCCTGGAATTCTATTCTTCACTGCCTGAGAAGTAAAGGCTTCAGCCTCAACTAACAAATATCAGAGAATTATGTTTTTTTTTAAATGTCTTCGGTTGAATGATGTTACCAGTATGTGACCTGATGTCTCCAAGATTTTGGAGATCCCACATGCTGACCGCTTCTGGCCACTCCAAAACAATCTGGGAACAAAATCTGCCGGCCAAGCAATACAAAGAGCAAGCTGGGTCATCCATCATCAGCAGACACCCTGACGCGTGCTCCCTCACACTGCAGAGGTGGGGGTGGGCTGGAAGAAGGGGCGCATTTCAATAGATCTTACTGGGATTGAAAACATAAATTAGTAAATCGGCTTTGAGATAAGTCCATTTTGGAAATAACATTTGAGAAGCACCGTGAACCCAGCTTCTCTCTTGGCTGAAAGGGCCCAGGAGCTCAAATTTCTGTTGACTGTGAAAGGCTGGGGGCTGCCCGGAGCCTGTTTGTCTCTGTGCCCCCACGGTGCCTAATGTACAACTTGGCAGACTGCAGTATTAAGGAAATACTGGCTTTATTACTAAAAATAAAGCCCAGAAACTCCAGGGTTGGCAAGGCGGAGGGATGGGGGTTTGGGGAGGACACTGGGAGAACCCTCTTTCTGTATCTAGGATCCCCTTCTCCTGGGAGTCTTCTGAAGCCCACCACTCCCACCTTCATGGTGGTCTCAGGGAAGGGTGATACTTCCTCTTACAGGCTGGCTCCAGTGACCTTCCAGGTGCGGTCTGGAGCCTGCTGAGGGGAGGCAAGCATATTAAAAAAAAAAAAAGATTCCAGCAAGGAAATAAGAAGCCACAGAGGGAGGCGACTGAGAGACCCAGTGAATGTTGACAAGCTGGCTTTAAAATGGGGCTTACTTGTCATCCACCGTGGGGCACCATGAACCTTGAGAAGCTGGCTTTAAAACGGGGCTTACAGATGATCCGCTGTGGGGCGCCATGGGCCCTTTCCCTGCCTCTGTGTGGAAGAGGACATATATCACCCATATCCCCCAGCAGGGCTACCTTAGGCCCCTACAGTTCTTCATGCCCGCTGGCCAAAGACACCCCTCACAAGTGATTCAGAAATTCTACAAACATGACAGTAAGCCTATATTTTTATAATATAGTCAGAAATGTTTTTTAAAAGGAAACAAGAAATAAATATGCATGCTAATTGAATTATATTTCATTATTAAGACATGAGAAACCAATACCCTAGAAATCTATAACTCATTTTAGGGCTGACCTCAGAGCAAAAAGTTTATTCTCTCCATATACTTGAGAAGCGCCCTGGACTGCAATGCTACCCTCAGATAACTTTCTATTTGCAACCTGGAAAGGAAGCAACAAAACAAATGCAGATGTTTATCAGATGCAGAGGCTGATAAGATAGCAACTATCTCCCACTTCTACAATTTCAAAATGTCGTTAGTCAAAACAAACAACCTCCTGTTGAAATGTTAATAAATGTTATAAATTTGAACATACAAAATAAAGTTATGCCAGCTAAATATCACTTTTATATATATAGAGAGAGAGAGTTCCACGTTAAACTTCATTTTTCCAAAAGACTTCTGTGTCTGAAAGTTCAAAAGCCCCTCTCTAGATTATTAAAGAGAGGTTGAGCCTTTTCACCTGTTCCCCAGCACCCTGAAACCTACCTACCTACAGATGTGTCCTCATCCTTGTAGCACGGTATAGGAAAATGCATTTCAATGCAGTTTGACCCAGGAGATACAGTCTTGTGCTACGTAAGTGACAGTGGTCTCATAAGATTATGATAGAGCTGCCCTATACAGGCCCATCTTAATCCTTTAGACTGCATTTTTACTGTACTATTTTTGTGTTTAAATATGTTTAGATACACAAATACTTACCACTGTGTTACAACAGCCTACAGTACTCAGTACGGTAACATACTATACAGATTTGTAGCCTAGGAGCAATAGGCTAGATCACATAGCCTACAAGTGTGGTAAGCTGTACCATCTAGGTTTGTGTAAGTACACTCTGTGACATTCACACAACAATGGAATTGCCTAAGCACGCATTTCTCAGAACGTGTCCTTGTTGTGAAGCATTGAATGAGTGTTTTTGAGCTGAAGCTTTGTTGGGTAGGAAGGGGAAAAGGGAGATGGAGGCCAATACAATGAACATCTCAGTTCATGCTCACTGAGCCCTTTGTTGACTCCCCACTTCTCTCCCTTATGATAATTTGCTTGGGTTTGAAGAACCATTATCCACCTTCTAAAGCCAAACAGTGTTATGAGTTGAGTCAAATATACACCTACAAACACTGAAGGAGGACAGTCTTTGGAAGAGCTTTGAAGAATCATCTTCTTATGCACAGCAGCCCTACTGACTGCTCAGATTACTGGACAGCATGCCTGCACATCGGGGCCTAAGTCTATTTGGGCTGCTATAACCAAATGCCCCAGAGCAGGTGACATGTCAATAACACAAACTGATTTCTCACAATTCTTGAGGCCGGGGAGTCCAAGATCAAGGCACCATCAGATTCAGTGTCTGGGAAGGGCCTGCTTTCTAGTTCATAGATGGTACCTTCTCACTGTGTCTGCCGCGTCCATCAGAAAAATTCCCAAGAAATAGTGGAAAAAGAGAACTCTGATCTCTTCAGCCTTTTATAACAGCACAAATCCCTTCCGAAGACCCCACCTCCTAACGCCATCATATCACAGCGGCAATTAAGTGTCAACATACAAATTTGGGAGGGGCACAAACATCCAGCCCATAACAGGGCCAAAGGGCCCTTCTGAACAACCTGTACCAACCCTGTCAGCAGTGGCAAATCCAACAGGTCTACAGCAAACTTGATTCTCACCTCCCCAGAGGAAAGAATTCATCTAAGGGGCACAAGGGAGAGGGAGAGACCATGACAAGTTTTAGACCAGGAGTGAAAATGTATTAAACAGTTTTAGAGCAGGAATGAAAGGAAGTAGAGTACACTTGGAAGAGAGTCACGTGAGTGACTTGAAAGTTCCAAGCACAGTGCTTGGCCCTTGACTTGGGGTTTTATACGTTGGCATGGTTCCGGGGGCTACATCTCTTCTCCCTGATTCTTCCCTTGGGGTGGGCTGTCCACATGCACAGTGTCTGCCAGCACTTGGCAGGGGCGGCATGTGCAGTGGGTTTATTGAAGTTGTGTGTGTGCTCACTTAAGATGTTTTTCCCTTACCAGTCAAGCGTTCCTAGAGGAAGGTCATATACCAGTTAAACTCCGCCATTGTGCCTCTTAGTGCGCAAGCTTGGGCCCACTCACCAACTCCGGAGATCTTATCCGGAAGCTGCTGATCATCAGCCTCAGGTATTTTCTATCTATTGGGAGACTGCCTTTCCCTGGTGCTGGCTGTGGACAATTATTATTTTTGAGAGCTTAAGAACCACCTCATCATCACCTGATAGTCACCTGACATTCCTGGGGGTGGAGGGGGGGGCCTGTCCTGCCCTGCTCATGTCTGCCTAACTACCTACTCTAACAACCCCACAATTACATATAAGGACACTGAGGCCATGAGAGGGGAAGTGACTTACCCAAGGTCACACCACGCGTGACCCTTTGGCACTGTGTTTCCTATTCCTTCCATAATGCCTCACATTGTCACTTGTGATGAGGGTCAGCTCTGAGGTGACATAGTTAACCTTCATTCTGAAAGATATTAGGAGTGATTTATATTTTTGAATGTGGCTAATGGTAGAAATAAAATGATAATGAGAAAGCAACACATGCTTTCAACGTGACTGCTCACCAGAGCTAACATTAAGCCTGATTTGATCGTACCCATTAGAGATTTCAGCTGAACATTATGAGGATATTTCTTGGGAATTTATCTGATGGATGTGGCAGGGTCAGCTGCTAAGGATAAAGAACCATCACTGAAATGTCCGACTAGACAAACTTTTTTCAATTAGAGGTATGAGAGAATTTGTCATGCTACATGTAAATCAATTCATTTCTAAAATGAAGCAGCTACTTTTAAAATTATTTTTTATATTGCAAGCTGTTTTACCTTTATTAGCCTGCTTTATCAGTAAAAAGGTGTTTGGGGAAGGTAGATTTTATTTATTAATCATTTCACATGTTGGGTTTTATTAAAGTGAGTCACCTATACGGAGATCTTTAAGTTTGAAAGATGCCAGGGATGGTGGCTCATGCCTGTAATCCCAGCACTTTGGGAGGCCGAGGCGGGCAGATCACTTGAGGTCAGGAGTTCGAGACCAGCCTGGCCAACATGGTGAAACCCTGTCTCTACTAAAAATACAAAAAATTAGCCAGGCGTGGTGGTGGGCGCCTGTAGTCCCAGCTACTCGGGAGGCTAAGGCAGGAGAATGGCATGAACCCGGGAGGCAGAGCTTGCAGTGAGCTGAGATCACACCACTGCACTCCAGCCTGGGAGACAGTGAGACTCTGTCTCAAAAAAAAAAAAATAAAAAGCTTGAAAGACACCTCAGAGATCATCTGGTCCAACCTCTTTATTTTCCAAATGAGGTGGCTGTGATTCAGAGAGGGAAAGTGACAATTCCAAGGTCACACAGCAAGCAACATCAGAGCCAGGACTATGACAACTTCTCCAGACTAGGTCAAGGCTTTGTTTGATTAACAGCCAATAGAGCTCCCTGTGCTGTAAGTTGTAGGAACAAGACCACAGTATTGAAAATACAAAGGAACACAGTCCACTTTCTTTATGAATTTTTTTCTTATAAAAATAAAATATTTTCACTTACCCAATTTCAAAAAATTTTTAAATAGCTTATACTAAGACATTTGTGTACAGCCACAGTACATCCCAGTGTTTTCGGAGGGCAAGGAGGGAGGATGGCTTGAGGGCAGGACTTCAAGGCAAACCTGGGCAACACAGCAAGACCCCATCTCTACAAAAAATTTTTAAGAATGAGCTGGGCATGATGATACGTACCTGTAGTCCTAGTTACTCAGGAAGCCAACACGAGAGGATCGCTTGAGCCCAAGAGGTTGATGCTGCAGTGAGCCGTGACCACATCACTGCACTTCAGCCTGCACAGCAGAGCGAGACCCTGTCTCTAAAAAAAAAGAGCAAAGTAAAAAGACACTTGTAACCAAAACAGAAGAGATGAAGAAAGAAAGCTAGGGGAAACAAGAATGTACATATGATGCATGCACATGTGTATGTGTGTGGTCTGTCTGTGAGGGGGTGGCCAAAGAATACATAATTTGGGTAAAATTTAAACCTCTAATAAGAACGGTCACTGAAATTAATTTTTTAATTTTTTTTTTTTTTCGAGACAGGGCAGGGACTCACTCTGCCATCCAGGCTGGAGTGCAGTGGTGCCATTTTGGCTCACTGCAGCCTCGACCTCCCAGCCTAATGCAATACTCCTGCCTCAGCCTCCCAAGTAGCAGGGACTACAGGTGAATGCCATCATGCCCAGCTAACTTTTTTTTTTTTAAAGAGATGGAGTTTCACCATATTGCCCAGGCTGGTCTCAAACTCTTGAGCTCAAGTGATCCACCCACTATGGCGTCCCAAAGTGCTGGGATTATAGGTGTGAGTCACCGTACCCAGCCTGAAATTGATTAAGATCTGAGTTTCCTGGTAATAAAGTTTTCATTTGCTTGTTTATTTCCCCCCCCCCAAAAAAAAACCCTTCAATTGAGGTTTCTAAATATTCGTTTTTTCTCCCCTCCGATCCCATCGCATTGCCCTATGTCCCAGCCTGAGAATCATGGAGCAGAATCACAGCACATTGGAGCTGGAAGGCTCCTTAAACACTGCCAAGTGCAGCCCTCCCAGTTGACGGAGGGACACCTGGAGCCCCAGAGAGGAAAGTAGCATGCCACAGTCATAACAGTCCACAAAAAGGGGGTGCTGTAGAGACACCGGAACACTTCATGCCCGCATTTCAGGGATTTCACAGCAGCAGACGGCATCCCTGATCCCCATTGGTCCCATTCTCAAGAACCTTGAGCCTGATGATCTTGGAACTTTTTCCTCCACGGGGCCTTACTAGGTACAAAGTCTTTTCAGCCCTGCTGTGTCGCATGGGACCGCGACTTATCCCTGTGAGGCAAGAAGGCAGAGAAGAAAATTGGGCCTCAGAGAACCGGAGACTCAGCCAAGGTCAAGGGCCAGTCAGCGCTGGTGGTGGGAACTCAGGCTCCTGCTGCCAAGGACACTCCTTCCTCTCCATGCTGGGGGCTCCCTGGAAGCACGGCAGACAGTGAGCAGTGAGCCCGTGCACTCCGTCGTCCACCGCAGAAAACGCTGCAAGGATACTGCTGACGGGCCGGGCGCGGTGGCTCACGCCTGTAATCCCAGCACTTTGGGAGGCCGAGGCAGGCGGGTCACGAGGTCGGAAGATCGAGACCATCCTGGCTAACACGATGAAACCCTGTCTCTACTAAAAATACCAAAAATTAGCCGGACATGGTGGCGGGCGCCTGTAGTCCCAGCTACTCGGGAGGCTGAGGCAGGAGAATGGCGTGAACCCGGGAGGCGGAGCTTGCAGTGAGACGAGATTGTGCCACTGCACTCCAGCCTGGGTGACAGAGCAAGACTCCGTCTCAAAAAAAAAAAAAAAAAAAAAGAAAAGAAAAAAAAAGATATTGCTGACAGCTGGTTGGGATGACAGCTTCATGGCTAAAGTACCATCTCTTAGACGCATAAAACATCTAGCACAAAGGGATTTAAGTAAAACGGCTGTTTTATAAAGGGATATGTGTTTTAAAAGGGGGAAAAGAGTCAAGAGCTTTGTATTTCAAGTTTTGTGGAGCACCAATGGGTACCTCAACAGGTGACCTGCAAAATCCATGGCAGGCAGAGGCTTCTGGGCATGCGGTTCACAGCGCTCATGATTGAAGGGAATTAAGAGAAACTTCAAAGTGAGATTCACGGGGTCTGGATGAGGTAAGAACTCTTGGAAGCATAGGGAAAAATTAAAGCAATTGTCAAGCATGAAGGGGAAGAAAAGATCACCTCTGCAGTCCACGTTCTACCTCTGGACCTAAGGCTTAAAGTTTAAAATAATAATAATAATAACCTGGCATCTTGTTTTGATTTAAGTATGAAAAGCCGGTGTCTGCAGGCGGCTGCTGAGCTAAGCGCTTTTCCTGATGGGGCACCGTGGAGCTGTTGTCAGAGGTGCGGGATAACTCGAAGCAGAGCCAGCCCAGCTGGGCGGCCGGACCCCCGTTTGAGTTTGCAATGCCGGCAGTTAGAAAAAGTGTCTCCAACTTGTAAACACAGCAAATTTGATCTGGAAGTCATTGAGAAAACATAAACACGGAACCTCACGCAGTCCTGTTTACACTCTTCCAGCCCTGGTGAAAGATGAGCTCCTTATGGAAGGATTTTTTTTTTTCCAAAGGAGCTTTTCTTTTTAAAATAAAAATCCCAAGAAGTATGTGTTGCCACCAAGACCAAAATCCCAACAGAGACCACGAGTGCATGAACAAGTGTTGCTTCAGCAGGTGACAATCATAGTGTCACATTTATTCGAGTTGTCTTCTGCAGTTGCAGAAACTCTGCTTTATCAAAAATCCATTGTTTTTGAGGTGGAAATTAACATGACTGGAACGGCGTCTAAAACCATATCCTTGGTTGAGAATATGGTTTCATAACTATTTCCTGTTTCCCAAATCCATTCTAAATGTGTGGTAACATGAACCAGGAGTTTAGTCCAGTGTATCTTCATACGACCAATAAATAAATGGAAGGCACAGATGGAGGAAGGGACTTACTTAAGGTCACAGAGAGCTTGTTAGTGTCAGAGACAAAAATAGGACAGCGATTTCCTGGTTTCTACTAGTTCTTTCAGGACATGTCTCTTCCAGGAATTGCTACTGACACTTTTGCCCAAGGGCATTTATTAAATAGTGTGTTCTGTGTGGAGCAGGTATGGGCTTTATTTCACAAACTTGGCATGAAAGAAATGCCACATGATTTTTCTTTAAAAAAATTAATTCTGCTGAGGAGTCTCCAGTTCACTGGGTGGGTGAAGAAACTGACTAATTCAGTCATTAGTGACTAGGGCCCCTCCTGGAAGCAGCATCACCTACGTTGTGCGGTGGAAGGGACCAAGGTGTGGAAGTGGAGCAGCCTTAAGAGAGGCTCTGGTTTTCAGTCCCCACCAGCACACTGACCTCCTCACCATACCCCAGGGCCTCTGCCGGCCAGCAGCTCCTCTGCTCCTGGGCTGTGGCCTCTGCAAGGATAGGGTCAGCAGCCTCTCCCTCCCCAGATTCTGCGTCCACCCCTGCAACCCTGGGAGGGAAGAGAGTAAGGCCTGGGATCCCCGCACTGTTCCTCTCTTAAGTCTGGAAGGACGTCTCCAGCCCACTTTTCCCTCCCTGCACCCAAATCTCCTTCTGTGTCCCAGCCTCTCTCACTGCCTCCTTTCCTGGTTAGCATAATCTTCTCTAAAGCAAGGCCAGAATGTAAGAGAGAAGGGTTTTGAGGAGCTCCTGCTTTCAGTCCTATCAAGGAATCCTGAGACAAGGAAACCCAAATGCCTAACAATAGAATTCTAAATTAATATCTCAATCAATTACTCTGCCACTTAGATATGCCGCCTTGACCGCGCAGAATTCAAATTCAAATCCTTTTACAATGAAAACAATAATGCATTTGCACGTCTGACCATCTACAGGGCACATTCGTTCAACTCACCAGCTCCTTTCGTCCTCAAACATTGCAAAGTAGGTCTTTGTCACCCCCATTTTACAGATGAGGAGACCAAGGATTCATGAAGTGATGAGGCATTTGTAGTGACTTTTCCTGGTCCTGAGAAGAGGATGGCAAGCCTTGTGTTTCAGATATCCCCTGAACTTGGTCAACCCTCAGTAAATCCACACTTGATCCCACTCCATGATGTCTTTTCTCTTTCACTGCTAAACGGCCTGATGAACTTAGCTGAAGCTACCAGATACAACTTTCAACATCCTTCTAGGTGGATCCTCGTTGTTTTTGTTCACTCAGCTTCAAGGTTAAAAAAAACAAGCAAAAAAAAAGACCAAAGATCATAAACAATCTTGCTACTTTTCATGCCTCCTCAGCATTTGAAAGTTTTGGGAAAAACCCAGTGAATGATAAAAAGAATTGTTTACATTCTCGAAGGCAATTTGGTTGAGGTCCTTGTGCCCTGGTGCCAAGACTTCTGAGACTCTCGGTCTCTATTTGTCCCCCGCCTGATTTCTGTCCTGATTGGCACCTACAAAAAAGGCTTTGGCATTCAGTGGCACCAACTTCCTCATCTCCCTGGAGAAACAGGCTACAAACCCACGAGAGGATCCAGTGCGTCCAGTCACTCAGCAAACATTCATGGAGAAGCTACTGTGTGCCAGGCATTGTTCTAGGCATGGAGGGATACAGTCACAAACAAAACCAAGGCCCTGCCCTAACGGAACTCCTCAGGGGAGGGGGTGCACACGACAGACATTAAATAACCATAATAAATAATATTTCAGATGATGGTATGTGGTATGAATAAATAATATTTCAGATGATGATATGTGGTATGAAGAAAATACAGCAGGGGAAGGGGGATGCTCTTCAGAAGAACAGCCCCTCCAGGAGTGCTTAGGACGCTGGCTGCAAAAATTCACGCACATTTCTAACGCCACTTCATCTCCCTTTACTAGTTTTGCGAACAGGCAGGAAATAGGAAATCGTTGGCATAAGTGTGCCCTGAAAGCTGTCAAAGGCTGGATCCATCCACAAAAGCAACTGCAGCACTGAGGTTGCCTGGCCTGGAGCAGGCGAGCATGGGGGAAGCAGCTCTGGGTGGGTAGTTGGCAGCCCTGACCTTTGTTTCCCGATCTGCCACCCAGGCTCAGTATGCCCTTCCCCACATCCCTTCACCCGATCTGCCACCCAGGCTCAGTATGCCCTTCCCCACATCCCTTCACCCGATCTGCCACCCAGGCTCAGTATGCCCTTCCCCACATCCCTTCACATCGCTGGATCCTCTGTAAAATGGAATATACAGCAGGTTGAGAGTTTCCTCTTTCCAGCCATCATTTTCTCCTAGCGCCATATTCTCTCAGACTTTTATTCCACATAGTCACTTTATTTTGGGTTTAAGTAGTTAATTTAGAAAAATGTCCCAAAGAGAGGTTTGATAGACCCCAGGAGTTCGAGGCAGTGAGCTATGATCGTGCCGCTGCATACCAGTCTGGGTGACAGAGCAAGAGCCCCCCTCAAAAAAAAAAAAAAAAAAAAAGAAGAAGAGAAAAAAAACAACCTAAAGAATGGCTGGCAGACCTGGTCAAAGAGCTGTCTCAGGAAGAAATGATATATTCCTTCTCCAGCAGAAAGTGAGACCAGCCATCTAGAAACCAGAGCTAAGCCTTTGCACACACTTTATCTGAGAGAGAAAATTTAAAAATACAACCAAGAGAATTTTGGAAAAGAACAATAAAGGGAATCTTGTTTACTTACTTACAGCTTACTATACAGCTGTAGGAAGCTTCATATCATTTTGAACCATATTCCTCTGCTGGTGTGGGAAGAAGAAAATAGATCAATGCACTGAAGTGCTTCCATGACAGCTGGTAAACAGCTACTGCCCCGAACTCTCACAGTGCGTCCTGCTGACCTGGCCACCTTGGTCTCTCCCTTGGGACCCCTGACTCCTCACCCACCAGCTATTAAAGACTAACACCTGGGGGCAGGACACGGTGGCTCACGCCTGTAATCCCAGCACTTTGGGAGGCCAAGGCAGGCGGATCACAAGGTCAGGAGATTGAGACCATCCTGGCTAACACGGTGAAACCCCGTCTCTACTAAAAATACAAAAAATTAGCTGGCGTGGTGGCGGGTGCCTGTAGTCCCAGCTACTCAGGAGGCTGAAGCAGGAGAATGGCCTGAACCTGGGAGGCGGAGCTTGAGTGAGCCGAGATTGCGCCACTGCACTCCAGCCTGGGTGACAGAGCGAGACTCCATCTCAAAAAAAAAAAAAATTAACACATGGCCCAGCAGGATCTCCTTGGACCCTACTTCAGCACCTCAGGCTGACGGCTAACTTCTGCACTGATCTGCAGACATTGCCCAATATGTGTATTATCTCACCGCTGAACACCCTCAAACTCTCTTAGTGGTGGTTTGTCCTTTGAGAGTATAATTTGGCAGTTTCTGTGAAAATAAAACTATGCACACCCTTCAGCCCAGGAATTCCACTTCCCATCAGTTTTTCTACAAATATTTACATATGCAAAAGCTGTACGACAATGTTTATTGCAGCAGTTTAATAACAAATAAGGAAGCAACAACAGAAATAAGCTTTCAGCCCAAAAATGAAGCCTGGTTAAATAATAGTCTATCCACGGAAGACTGCACGGTTACTTCAGTGAGGCCCCCTGCACCAACAGCCTTCAGTGACCCAGCAATTCACTGGCTTAGTGAATGGAGAAGTCCAGAAGAGAGAGGGTTTTGGGTTCCGTTCCATTAGTCCTCTGCTGTGTTGGTTATTCTCTTAGCTCTCCTCTCCTCTGTGTGCCACCTGCATCCTTTGTTGACCTCTCTCATCTATGGTGGTTCCAGGCCTGTCATCCACACACAGCACAGCTCAGAGTGAGCGGGAGAGATCTTCTCTCCTACAGCTATTCAGAGACATCCTGGGCCGCAGTGGGATTGGAGCCCTCCTGAGCTCATTGCTGAGGTTTACACCTCCCAGGGCCCGCCCCTAGAGCTGCTGATGAGGTCAATCCCACCCAGATTCCAAGGCTGCTCCCCAGGGCGGAAGGGGCAGAGTGGATGGGTATGGGTTGGGGACGGGGGAGCCACCCAGTTTGGCTGGCCAGTATGGTGACCATGTTCTAGAAAGCCACCCTTAATTCACTGGGGGAAAAGGATGTATGGGGAATAAGAGTGGATGGAAGCAGGAAGACAAGTTAGGAGGCGGTTGCTATGGTGCTGACCAGAAAGGGAGACGGGCAGAGAGTCACAAGGTGCGATCGGCAGGGCTTAGGGCTTGATCACCACCTAAACTGCATTGGGAGTATTGAGAGGGGTTTCAACAAAGCCAAGACCAGGGTGCAAAATTTAAGGGGATGTCGAAAAACTCAGTAATCAAGATACATAATATTTCAATGCAATATTTTTTAAAATAAAAAGGAATCCAAACATTTATGATGTATGAAATACTAAAAATTCACATAAAGACAGAAACTATGACTAGGCATTTTCCTTTTTGGCCTCAGTCTCCAAAGTGGCTCGGCATGGCACTCACTGGAGGATGACCCCCAGGTTACAAAATTGTGGTGCTTAAAAAAAGTTACTGGGATAAAGAATTGGTTTGAGGTAGAAGTTGGTGGGCTTTCTTTTAGCTGCTACAGGTATGTTCAGGCCTCTTAAACTGCAGCTGAGATCCATTTAGTGTAGGAATAAAAAACAATTCCTGAGATTGTGTGATCAGAGAGGGAAAAGAGAATTTTAGCTCAACACTGAGACCGCCTAATTCACTGTCTTCTCAAAATGCACTGTAATATTCACTTAGCTTCCCCACATCAAATGGAATGTGGCAGGAGGGAATTCCGGGAAAGAGCCCACTGCATAAGCAATGTAAGTCGTGGATTACACCATGCCAGATCTCCAGCCAGGGGCCTAACCCGAGCTGTGACAGTCATATAATTACACTATTGTATTCATTAATTCACCAACTTCCCCTCCTACTTCTGCTCTTCTTCTTCTTCCTCCTCTCCCTCCTCCTTCTGCTCTTCCTTCCTCCTCCTCCCCCCTTCTCTTCCTGGTCCTCCTCGCATGCGTCAGGATGTGGAGTTAGGAAATGATGATGATGATATTGGTGAGAAGAAGGGGGAGAACAACAACATGCAGGATGAGAAAAAACAAAAAAGCTGAGAAGCAGAAAGGAAAGAAAAGGAAAAAAAAGAAGAGAAAAAAGAGAAGGGAAGAAGAGAAGAAACAGGAAACAGTACTAAGTAGAGTCATTGTTTTTTTAAATTATGAACAAACTATTCTATGTGAATTTTAGAGTCGAAAACTGTTCTCCTCCCCCACTGCAGACTACAGCGGCAAACCTAGAGAATGATCACAGATTGAGCAACAACTGTTTTCTTTCTTTTTTGTTTGTTTGTTTGTTTGTTTGTTTGAGACAGTCTTGTTCTGTCACCCAGGCTGAAGTGCGGTGGCACGATCTCAGCTCACTGCAACCTCCACCTCCCGGGTTCAAGCAATTGTCCTGCCTCAGCCTCCCGAGTAGCTGGGATTACAGGCACCCACCACCACACTGGGCAAATTTTTATGCTTTTCGTAGAGATGATGTTTTACCGTGTTGGTCAGGCTGGTCTCAAACTCCTGACCTCAAGTGATCCTCCCGCCTCGGCCTCCCAAAGTGCTGAGATTACAGGTGTGAGCCACAGTGCCTGGCCTGTTTTCTTTCTTTTTCAGTGAGGAAAGAGGCATAAGTCTAAGACATATAGCTGCCCTCAGCTGATGCTCCCAACAGGCGCCCTAGCTAGAGGAACAGGAGGTGTTTCCCGGGCAGAGGTGGTGTTTGCATCGAGCCCCACAACTCCACAGCTTGGCTCTATAGATGCTCATTAAGTTCCAGGGAATAAAAATATTACAAAGATTAGTGGCTAAAGGAAATAACTGCTATCTTTTCTTTAAAAGAAAGAAGAAAAAGCCCACCAGTAATGGTATCATTGCTACCTTGAATCTCAAATTTAGGTATAACAATGGGTCTTAGACAAAAGACATGGCCTGGAGGACTGAGCCAGATGGAGCAAGTTGGGCAAGGAACAGAGTTTCTTCCAAGTGAGGCCACTGAACTGTGAATGTGGTCACTAGAAGAGGCAACGTCCCTGTAAATTCAAAGTGTGCTGGCATTCGCATCACTAGGGACCACTCCTGGGCCCTGGAGTCAGAATCACCATGATCAGCAGCCCCTGAGGTGGAACTGCTTTCACCCCGTGGCTAGGAATTGTCCCAGTCCCTCAGTGGGCCAAAGAGGAGACTTTTTCAGGGGAAAGCCCGTGCATTTGTGTCTATGCCTTGTTTTGTAAAGAATCGTTTCAAGTTGAAATTATTTTTAATTAAAACAATAAAACCCCACTGGTATACTTTTGATGGCACAAGTTTGCATTGACTAGTCTTGAACTGGGAGTCAGGAGGCCCCTTCCACTAATTTATTGGGTGACCTTGGGCAGATGGCATCCTCTTTCTGGAACTCAGTTTTCACATCTATAAATTAGGGATGATATAGATAATATAATGTAGACCCCCTTTGGTTCCCAGATATAGACGCATCAATGTGCTATAAGAGATTCACCAAGCAGGAGAAGGAGGTGGGGACAGTTAAGTACATTTTCTGGGTCAACCTCCTGATTCTGATTCCATAGGTCCAGGAACCTCCAGGCTGCTGCTGATAACCAGGTGTTAAGTAATCCCTGGACTTAAATGACCTCTGCAGCCCTTTCTGGCCCAGGAAAGCCGGGGACAATCACTAAAAAAAGATATAACTATAAATTACATCAAAGTCATTTGGGGATAGAACTTTCTTTGAAATGACGTGTAAAAGGAGGGCAGCACGGCTCACAGATTTCAGAAATATTTCAAAAAGTAACACTCCTGATAGGAAATACTATCTACATAAATAAACGAAACGAAAAAGGCCTTTTTTTCCCTTTAATTTCCCCTCAACTTTAACTCCTTAAATTTCTACAGGAAGGGTAACAGGGGCACAGAGTGAGGGAAGTCTATCTCCCTGACAATTCCGTGAAGTGATTTATTGTGGAGGTCACAATAGTCCCTGTTTGGGCCTGTTACAGTTTGCTAAGCTCCACTAAGCTTAGGTAGTAGGAGACCCTTCACTGGAACACTTGTGTTGAAGGGAGGAGGAGGAGGAGAGGAAGAAGCCGCCACTGCTTTGTTTTTAGCTCTAGAGCTGCCTGAGGCCTGGTCTCAATCCTGGGACACGGTTCTGTTTGTCTTCCTTTTCTATTCAAGTTGCTGATGTTCCAGGCGTTCTCTGCCCCATTGCTCAGTGTTTGTTTATGGCAGCGAAGTAGAAAATTGTAATGTCTGTAATTGTTATTGGTTTGCTGATTGTGTGACCACCTGGTTGGCTGGATTCCGGACAAAGGCAGTAAATCCTCCTTTAAGGCTAAAGCTGTGTACTTTAGGAGGAGGAAGAGGAGAAGGGGAAGTTTGGAGGTCTTTTGTTTGTGTCTGTGCCTTGTTTTGTAAAGAATCATTTCAAGTTGAAATTATTTGAATTGAAACAATAAAAGCCTGCTAGTACACTTTTGATGGCACAAGTTTGCACTAGAAGAAGGCCTTCTTTTTTTTTTTGCAATGAAATGCCCTGAAATTGAGGAATTCCTCAATAAACAACTTCATACTTGATTTGCTGTGTATGAAGTTGGATGTGCAGTTTCCAGATGTTTTCCAAAAGGCCCTGTGCTCTGAGGTACACAGATTGCTTCGAGACATCCCTCTGGTCTGCAGAGATCCCACAGCTGTTTTAGTAAAAAATTATTTTCTTTTAATTTCATAAAATGCCACATTCAACATGCACCTTTCATCCAGAGAGACCCTAAGATGTTCAAAGGATTCAGAATTACCAACCCATCCCCTACCCTCTGGAGTCATACACAGAAAATATTTAACATCTGTACTGCTATACCACCCAAAAGTTTTAAATTGAAGGAAGATGTGTTTCTTGCACTAAATTACCAGAGGAATTTTCAAAGTAGAGCTCAGTTACCTAGGTTGGTCAGGACGTCACTGCAGGAAAACCCTTCTTTTTCTCAAAGCGCTGAGGCGCGATGAATGAGCAGCCAGCCCTTTCCCTGCCTCTTGCCCCGGAGATGGCACTGCAGGCAATACCGGTTTCTAGCACTCAACTGGCTCTGGTGTGGTTAATAATAATAGTATTGGCCAGGCGCCGTGGCTCATGCTGTAATCCCAGCACTTCGGGAGGCTGGAGCGGGTGGATCATCTGAGGTTAGGAGTTCAAGACCAGCCTGGCTAACATGGTGAAAACCAGTCTCTATTAATAATACAAAAATTAGCTGGGCCTGGTGGTGCATGCCTGTAATCCCAGCTATTTGGGAGGCTGAGGCAGGAGAATCTCCTGAACCTGGGAGGCGGAGGTTGCAGTGAGCCGAGATCGTGCCATTGCACTCCAGCCTGGTGACAATAGCGAAATTCCATCTCCAGATTAAAAAAAAATAATAATAATATTATTATTATTATTCACTCAGCTTCACTGAGTGCTTACAGTCTACCAGACCTTGAATCCAATGCTTAATGTATATGGTTTTATTTAATCCTAATAAAATAGCAACTTTATTGGGTGAGTATTGTTACTGTCCTGATTTTATAGAAGAAAAAAACTTACAAGGCTCAGAGAGTTAGTTCAGTTGTTGAGTCAAAGATCACAAAGCCAGGAAGTTAGAATTTAAATCCCGTTTTGTCTGCCTTGCATCCATGCTATTTGTCACCATGCCCCACTTGTCCTGATGCTACAAGGTGTTGAGGTATGTCCCCCGATAAATAGTGCATCTTACCAAGAACCCGGTATGTGCAGAGTTGTGGGTTAGGATCAGAAGTGGAGAGGAGGCTGGGTGTGGTGGCTCACGCCTGTGATCCCAGGACTTTGAGAGGCCGAGGCGGGCGGACCACGAGGTCAGGAGTTCAAGACCAGCCTGGCCAACATGGTGAAACCCCATCTCTATTAAAAATACAAAAATTAGCTGGGCGTGACGGTGGGCACCTGTAATCCCAGCTACTCAGGAGGCTGAGGTGGGAGAATCACTTGAGCCCAGGAGGAGGAGGTTGCAGCGAGCCAAGATCGCGCCACTGCACTCTAGCCTGGGCAACAATAGCAAAACTCCATCTCAAAAAAAAAAAAAAAAAAAAACAAGTGGGTAAGAGAATAACCAAGAATAACCAAGAATAACCAAACCTACCCTTACAGAGCTCACTAACAAGGTGATCCATTGCCCCAGTGTGCCTCAGACTGTCCCAGCTTTAGCATCCAGAGTCCTGTATCCCAGGTATGGGAGGCGGAATTCTAGGATGACTCTCCAAATTCCCTACTGCACATACACCTTCTCCAGTTATTGAATCAAACCTTAAATCTAGGTGTTATTATGAAGGGAGTTTGCAGATGTAACTAAGTTGACTTTAAGATAGGGGGATTAGCCAGGCGGGCCTGACTTTATCAGATGAGTCTTTTAAACCTGGGTCTAGATGTCAGAGACATAAGGCAGAGAGATTTGAAGTCTGATTCCACACAGCTTTGAAAATGGAGGGGGTCCCACAGCACGGAATGTAGTTGACCTCATCCAGTGCTTACAGTACCCTGGTCCTATTATGCCCTTCTTAGACATGAGGAAACTGAGGCATGGAAGGTTCAGCTTCAGGTCCAAGGTCATATAGCCAGCGCAGAACAGCACTGAGATTGGTGGTCAGACCTTGGAGCCACAAGTCCGTGGGAGGCCCCTGCACACAGGCGGAGCTGGGAGTGACCTCCAGCTCACAGCTGGTAAGGAGATGGGGGCCTCAGCCATATAGTGCAAGAAACTGCATCCTGCCCACCACCTGTGTGAGCCTGGAAACGGATTTACTCAGCCTGGCAGACACCTGAATTTCGGCTCTTTTTAGACCCTGAGCAAAAAGCCCAACCATGCCTTGCTTGGACTTCTGACTGACCTATAGAACTGTGAGCTAATATGGGTGTTGATCTAAGCTGTCAAGTTTGTTATGCAGCAGTAGAAATGTAATACACCAGGAAACCCTTCAGCCCCGGGCAGACTGGAACAGTTGGTCACCCCAGATGAGCACAGACCATGTGACCCCTGTGTGTCCTGGGAGGCAGCTAGAGGGTGGGATAGGACAGGAGGGAAAGGGCTGAAGGCACTTTAGAAGGAGGACACCAAATAAGCAAAGACAGAGAGACAGGAATACGCAGGGATGTCAACCAAGATGCCAGCAAGGTGCCAACTGAGAGGGTTAAGTGCATAGGGGCAGAGGTTTTGCAACTTCAGCATTTGAAAAGGGTCTGTTCTGGGGTCATGAAGATGGCAATGATATTAGCAGCCTGTGCTTACAGTTTTTTCGTTTCTGTCATTCTGGCACTGATCCAGTCCAGCCTCTTCCAGGAACTCTGAACTCCCTGAAGGCAGGGCTGTGGCTTACCCAGCTGCGCAGCCCTAGCACCTAGCACAGAGTCTGGGGCGGCATCATTTTGTATTCAGGAAGTGCTCAATCAAGACATGGATGAATGGCCTATTGTGGACAAAATAATACCACTTTAGGACAAACTTGTGGCCATGACATCCCGGGGAATGCTAAGAGGTTGAAGGGTTGACCCGCCATGCTGCCACCCCGCCTCCCTTGGGATCTGGCCCTCCGCCTGTGTGCAGGGGCCTCCCACGGACTTGTGGCTCCAAGGTCTGACCACCAATCTCAGTGCCGTTCCACGCTGGCTATATGACCCTGGACCTGAAGCTGAACTTTTCGTGCCTCAGTTTCCTCATGTCTAAGAAGGGCATAACAGGACCAGGGTACTGTAAGGACTGGATGAGTCAATACGACACGTCAAGCTCTTAGAATGCAGCTTGGCAAGGGGTGAATTTCAATGTTTAGTTGTTATTATCATTAATTTTTACTTTATTTTTTATTTTTATTTATTTATTTTTTTTTTTTTTGAGACAGAGTTTCACTCTTGTTGCTCAGGCTGGAGTGCAATGGCGCGATCTTGACCCACTGCAACCTCCACCTCCGGGGTTCATGCGATTCTCCTGCCTCAACTTCCTGAGTAGCTGGGATTACAGGCATGCGCCACCACACCCTGCTAATTTTAGTATTTTTAGTAGAGATGGGGTTTCACCATGTGGGCCAGTCTGGGCTTGAACTCCTGACCTCAGGTGATCCACCAGCCTCAGCCTCCCAAAGTGCTGGGATTACAGGCATGAGCACCGCTCCCGGTCTAATTTGTATTTTAAATAGTGATGATGGGTCTCCTTCGACCAGAACTTTAGCTGGGCTCCTCTGGGTCCTCTGCTTGACTAGGCCCTACCTTGGCTTCCTTCCCTGTCCTTATAGAAGCCAGTTTGAGCAAGAATCCTGCCAAGTCAGTTTAGCAAAAATCTCCCGCTTTTGGTATCTCGTCACCCTGGCCTGCCTTCAGCAAGACTCCTAGTAAGTCAAGTCAGCCAGAAACCCCTTATCTGTGATATTTCCTCTTAGTAATTTCCCATCCACTGACCCCCACCCTGCTTCTTGGTTAGAAGTCTCCACCTGTCCTCGTTGGAGCTGGAGTTGAGTCCCACCTCTCTCCCCAACTGCAAGACCCCGTTGCTGAAGTCCCTGCACCCCTTGTCTCCACGGCTCCCCTTGAAGAAAGTGGGCCTTAGCATCTTGAACAAGTGTTTGAATAAATTTCTTTCTTTAACAATAGTAATGACATCTTTGCTGCCAAAATTCAGATGGAGACACTTCGTGCACCCTGCCCCAGCCCAAGGGCGTTTTCATTTTACTCAAAGATTCTTGAAACCAAAAAAACCTTTTAGGACCCAACGGGAAGACTGCCCAGTGGAGGTGGGTTTGACAGAGACCTCCCCAGGATGAGTAAGCCTGGCCCTCTAGCTGGGTGCTCCTCAAAATACACCAGCCTTGCTGCACCTGGAGTTGTTGAGAACTGCAGAATCTCAGTCCTCTTCCAGGCAGCCTGAGTCAGAATCTGTATGTTCACAGGGTCCCCCGGGAAAGGCACCGGTCTAGACGAATTCCTATCAGCCCTGCATCTGGGCAACGCGGAATCTCTCTGACCTTTACTTACGATTTGCTTTAAAAGTTAAGTGTTTAAGCACATAGGCGAGCCAGACCAGAGAACTCTCAGTTGGCAAGAGATAACCTCATTTCCAGGGACAGCTGGCTCTCTACATGTTTGAACAAACTGGCATTATCCAAGAGCTCTAATGGTCTGAAGTCAGGCTTAAAACTCAGCAAAAATAAACTTTCCAGGAAATTTTTGGCACACCCAGTTTCCAAACCCATCGTCTCAGGAATGTTATCCAAGCAGTGGCCTCTTTCCCCACATCTAACTCTATTTCCAGTTGGGACAGTTCCTTCTCTGGCCTTGAACTGACAAAACACACACAAATGAGAGAAAACAGGGAGGCCACATTTAGTGTGGGCCTTTAGATAAGTCTCTGGGAAAGTCCATAATCTCATTTTGGCACTATTAGTGTTTGGCTTCTTAAGGCAAATGTTATTTTAAAAGAATGTCTTAAACCTGAGGGACGTGTGCTCTTGGTCACTGGGGTTTGAAGAGGTACACTTGTGAGGGCGAGAAGTAGAAACCAACGTCTGTCCTTCTTGCGGCTGTTGATGCCATGTTCTTTGTTGCCTCACTTCTCCCTTTTTTTTTTTAATTTTATTATTATTATACTTTAAGTTTTAGGGTACATGTGCACAATGTGCAGGTTAGTTACATATGTATACGTGTGCCATGCTGGTGTGCTGCACCCATTAACTCATCATTTAGCATTAGGTATATCTCCTAAAGCTATCCCTCCCCCCTCCCCCCACCCCACAACAGTCCCCAGAGTGTGATGTTCCCCTTCCTGTGTCCATGTGTTCTCATTGTTCAATTCCCACCTATGAGTGAGAATATGCGGTGTTTGGTTTTTTGTTCTTGCGATAGTTTACTGAGAATGATGATTTCCAGTTTCATCCATGTCCTTACAAAGGACATGAACTCATCATTTTTTATGGCTGCATAGTATTCCATGGTGTATATGTACCACATTTTCTTAATCCAGTCTATCATTGTTGGACATTTGGGTTGCTTCCAAGTCTTTGCTATTGTGCCTCACTTCTCAAGTGAGCGGAACACCCAAATCTTCCTTGAGGATGAAAACTCAAATTAGCCACGTCTGTTGAACCTGTTTACAAATCCTTCTGAATGGACTGTTGTGTGATAGCCACTCTAGGAATATGAGAAGGCACGATTCCTTCACTCAGGAAACTCCCAGCCTAGAAGGGATATCTTCTGTTTGACTTATTATTATTATTTTAAGACAGTGTCTCATTCTGTTGCCCAGGTTGGAGTACAGTAGCGCTATCTCGGCTCACTGCAACGTCCGCCTCCTGGACTCAAACAATCCTCCTGCCTCAGTCTCCTGAGTAGCTGTGATTACAGGCATGCACCACTGCACCTGTTTAATTTTTATATTTTTCGTAGAGACAGGGTTTTGCCATGTTGCCCAGGCTGGTCTCAAACTCCTGAGCTCAAGCAATCTGCCTGCCTCAGCCTCCCAAAGTGCTGGGATTACAAGCGTGAGCCACCGCTCCTGGCCTGTGTTTGTGTCTTTAGCTGCACATCTCCAGATGTTTGTAACATATCAGTCAGGGTCTATCCTAGTAACCTGTTGCTCCATAACCAATCACTCCAATTTCAGCAGCTTAAAATAACAACAATCGTCTTAGTATCTTTCATAGTATCTGTGGAAGAGGATTTTAAGAAAGGCTCAGCTGGGTAATTCTGGCTCTGGTCTCTCCTGTAGTCACAGTCAGATAGAGATGCTGAAGCAGCCTGAGCCTCCCAGGAATCCCTCTCTTCATGTGGTCTCTCCGCATGGGCTCACTTGAGCTTCCTCAGAGTATGGCAGTCTCAAGTCAAGTGTTTACATGACGGTTCACCCTTCATTGTTTATGACTAGTTCAGAAGTCACAGTGTCTGAACTTTTCTTATTTTATTTATTTATTTATTTTTAATTGAGACAGAGTCTCGCTCTGTCACCCAGGCTGGAGTGCAGTGGCATGATCTCGGCTCACTGCAACCTCTGCCTCCTGGGTTCAAGCAATCCTCTCACCTCACTCTCCTGAGTAGCTGGGACTACAGGTGCATGCCACCACGCCCAACTAATTTTTGTATTTTTAGTAGAGACGGGGTTTCACCATGTTGGCCATGGCTGATTTCAAACTCTTGAGCACAAGTGATCCACCTGCCTCAGTCTCCCCAAGTGTTGGGATTGCAAGCATGAGCCACCGCGCCCAGCCATCACTTCCTCTTGAGGGTGAATTGTCCCAGTCACACTGTAAGAAGAGCTATAGGATGGGGGATATTGTAACCATCATTGGCAAATATAGTCTGCAACAGGTTTCCAGCAGAAAACAGAAGTCACATTTGAATTAGGATATTTCGGGGAAGGGTTAATGAAAGCACTAGTTATGAAGATATAAGCAGGGTGGAGAGAAACAAGAGATACAGTTTCTGATATGGTTTGGATTTGTGTCTCTGCCCAAATCTCATGTCAAACTGAAATCCCCCGTGTTGGAGGTGGGGACTGGTGGGAGGTGCTCGGCTCATGGGGGTAGATTTCCCCCTTGCTGTTCTCACGATAGTGAGTGAGTTCTCATGACATCTGGTTGTTTGCAAGTATGTGGCAGCTCCCCCACCCCTTCCTCCTGCTCCAGCCATGTAGGATGTATCTGCTTCCCCTTGGCCTTCTGCCATGATTGTAAGTTTCCTGAGGCCTCCCAGCCATGCTTCCTGTACAGCCTGTGGAACTGTGAGTCGACTAAACTTCTTTTCTTTATAAACTACCCAATCTCAAGTAGTTCTTTATAGCAGTGCAAGAATGGACTGACACGGTATCCCAAGGCTGCTGATAACATAGAAATTGTCACCATCTCCATTTGGAAGGAACAAGACAAGGTTACAGGAACTCTGAAGGAGAGAAGAGTTCAGGGACAGCTCGCTTGAGAGGAGCAGTCAGAGGGGACTATCCAGCAAGGAGGCAGCCAGGGAATAAAGGCCCTGAACTCACCCCCACCCCAGTCTCCTGCCAGGGCTTCTCACTGGCTGAGCCTAACAGGAGGCCCAAAGCCTAAAGCCCACACTGATAAGACTCTGGGGAAGAGAGCAGAGTGGAGAGTACAGAGGACATCTAGAGAAGCAAACAGGAGACACATAGCATAAGAAATACCTACAATCTAATGCCAATAGATTATAAAGTGTATTTCTGCAAGAGGGAGATTTTAAACTATTTTCATGCAAAGTCCCAGAAGTAGAAACATGATGTGGGAGAGAAGTTCACATCACCAGTAGTCTTCTGGGTGTCTGGAGCCCACTTTATCTTGAGGCTTAAGAGTAGACTCCACAGTAGAGTCCTTGGCTGTTGGAAAGGAAGTTGTCCACATGAGCAATATAGACAGAGACTACTCAGTCTTTGGGCATTGATAGGAGTTGTTCCTGATGGTGATGGTCCAACAGGAAGGGTGGTTGCTGTGGCTCCTGGACACCAGTGATGGGGTAGTGGAATGGAGACTTGCTGGGAGGGATCCTGGGGGGCTTGTGGGCATCACTCTGGCTGCCAGTGCCAGCCAGTGCCCAGCAGAGCAAAGCCTGCATGATCCCTGGAGGCTGATTCTTCCTCTGTCTGAGTGGTCCCTCCAGGCCTGGTTCTCTCATCCTGAACGCCACAAGCTTCTCTCCCTCATCATATTCCCTCCAACTCTCCTTTCCCCCAGTCTGGTTAATCCTTATCTCATCTGGGGTAAGAAGGCCCAGTTTTCAATCTATTCTTCCAAATCCATTATTTATTGTATAAAATGTAAACTCAAAAGTCCAGGTTCTTGTAAGTCCACATCCTTGACTTCTGCAACTCAAAAGCCAAGGCCTGGTGTGTTTATGCTCTGCATTCTGCACAGGTGTGCCTTCCTCAGGGTATATTGTATGGAATTTGGCCCTAGCAGTTTTGAGGGTCGGAGAAGATCACAAGGCTTGTGGCGGAGTGGGTGGAGGGGTGTCCCAGAGGAAAAGTATTGTCTAGCTCCACTCAAACAAAGAGGTGTAAGAACACAAAAGATCACTTATGGAGTGTCCAAGAAAGATTTCATCTGATGCTTTGAAAAATCAATAGACTTCCAACAGAAAGAGATGAAAGAAGCATTCTGAACAGACAGAAGATAATGAACAGGAAAATTAAAGCATATCAAGAAAAGATGTAGTTTCATTTGTAAGCTGTACAGGAGTATTTGCATGTAGGGGAAAATAATTCTAGAAGAGGTCAGGTCATGAAGGACCTAGACGGAGAGCTTTCTTTATGCATTTAAGAAGCCACAGAGGCCGGGTGCAATGGCTCACGCCTGTAATCCCAGCACTTTGGGAGGCAGTTGAGGGCGGATCACGAGGTCAGGAGATGGAGACCATCCTGACTAACGTGGTGAAACCCTGTCTCTACTAAAAATACAAAAAATTAGCCAGGAGTGGTGGCACGTGCCTGTAGTCTCAGCTATTTGGGAGGCTGAGGCAGGAGAATCTTTTGAACCCGGGAGGCAGAGGTTGCAGTGAGCCGAGATTGTGTCACTGCACTCCAGCCTGGGTGACAGAGCGAGACTCTGCCTCAAAAAAAAAAAAAAGAAGCCACAGAACGCTGAGTACTGAAGGTTGCTGGCAGGGTATTCAGGTCTGAGCAGCGTGTTAGAAAGATGAATGCAGTGTACAGGACACAGAGACTATGGTTAGAGTGAGGGACATTCACTGAGGCCTGAACGAGGAGTCTCCTGCTTCTGGCTTCTCTCACTGTCTGGCCTGCAAGTTCGCATGTGCATTTGGAGTCCCTCCCTGACTCCAAACCTGTGTCTCCAACTCCCTGGAACGTGTGTCCACTCGAGGGGCCCACAAGCTCCTTAACTCAATGCACCCAAAATGAAACTCTCCAAACAGTCTCCTCCACTGCCCCTGTGCTCCCCCAGACAGCTCACCTTCTTGGACTTCCCCTCACCCACTTCCTCCTTTGCAACCTCATGGTCTCCTCCATCTCTCCACGCTCGTCACAGCCAGATCCTTTAGAGTTTCCCTTGTATTTTTTCTTTTTCTACTAGACCCTTCTCCTTTCTAAATCCTCTCTGGAACCCCACAAGGTCAAGGCATCAGCACCTCTGCCTCCAACATGTGCCACAGCCCGGTAATTGGTCTGCCTACTGCTAAACTCTCTCTGTTACCCCCATTCTCCATAGTTCAACCACAATCTTTTCTAAACACAAAATCTCATCATGCTATTTCCCCCTTTAAAGACTTTTCTGACTGTTTCATGGTCTATAGCACCAAGAAGAACTTCTTTCGTTGGCATTTAAAGCTTTCATAAGCTGACACCAGACACTCTTCCAGCTTTGTCCATTGCTACTCCCCCTGACATTGCAGCAGAAACTGAGGGGATCTTGGCTCTCAGCATCCAGCTGCCACACCCTTCCAGGAAGCAGCTTCTGATGGGATTAGGCCCCAGTTGTTTACACTAGAGAGAAAGGGCCTTAAGACAAAAGGAAATCCTGGATGTGTGTCTGTTCAGGACAGAGGTGGGGGGAAAGGGAGAATGAGAATGTATCAGTTAATTCTTCAAAAATTCTGCTTGCCACCCAGTCAAATAAAGAGACCTATGCTACCAAAGAAATGTTTGAATTGTTATATGTTAAAGACTGAAAAAGGGCCTTCAAAAGAAACAACAGATTTGGATAATATCTTATTCTGCAAGGGGCTGCCCTGGTGAGTGCTCAGGCTGGGGTCTTTACAGGTTCCTCTGTGACACAAAGTGGAGATTCCCAAATCTTCCTTTTGCAAGACGCAAAAAGCTTCAAGGAGAAGCTTGGGAGGACAGCTGAGCTGGCGAGCGTTAATAAACACTGGAACCAATGGGCCAGCGGAATTGGTGGATCATAGCTAATTAAACTGTTTTTTCTTCTCTGACCCCCTGGCTCTATCAAACATAGATGATCTTAGTGAATTAAGTTTTGGCTGACTTGATGGTGTCCTGTCAGCAGCTGCAGCACTAGAGTCAGGAGGCCTGGGTTCTAATTCCAGGTGTGTCTCTAACTAGCTCCACGACCTTGGGCAGTCCCAGCCTTTCTCTCAGCCTCTGCTTCCCTATTTACCTAACAAGAGGACTGGACTCATTTGCACAGGCCTCTAAATACTCAGTTCTATATTTCTTCAATTTCATACCAATACAAATATTTCCCCTCTTTCTATTTATCTACCTCTGAATTTTACTTTTTGAATGACTTCAATCCTCATCTTCTCTTTATTTTTTCTCCTCATCCTATCTGCTCAGCCAAGCAAGGCATAGCACTTGTCCAGCCATTTTCCAGACTCTTGACTTGGGTTTACAGAGTACGTTCTGCCCACTGCATGTGTTCAGGAGTTGAGCCTCCTTGGCTAGGACTCCAGCAGCCAACAGACCTTGGCATCTGTGCTGCCTAGGACCCTTTCCAGGGCTGAAGAAGGATGAGACCTTCAGACTCTGATGCATGTGATGCTATCCTGTTACCAATACTGTAGCATCCTTCAACAATGTTACCTGTCTGGATGATCCTATGTATGAAATTAATTTTTCAAAAGGGAAAGTAAATTCAAAGATAGGGTAAGCAGTGACCAAACTAAGGCCATGACAGTCATCCTGACAGGAAGGAAATCCTTCCAGTCTTTGCAGTCTTGGCACAGCTCAACATTTTGTATCTGCTTTTGGGATGTTCTTGGATCCCTTGAAGTCAATAAACCTCATAATAAGGGCCTTGAGATATATATATGTACATATGAAACAAAGGTCAGGATTTTTCTCCTCAAAGACAAAACATCTGGATGAATGGCTGAGTTTTCCACTTAAGAAATGATGTCTTGGCCAGGCGCGGTGGCTCACACCTGTAATCCCAGCACTTTGGGAGGCATAGGTGGGTGGATCACGAGGTCAAAAGTTCAAGACCAGCTTGGCCAAGATGGTGAAACCCTGTCTCTACTACAAATACAAAAATTAGCCGGGAGAGGTGGCAGGCACTTGTAATCCCAGCTACTGAGGAGGCTGAGGCAGGAGAATTGCTTGAACCCTGGGGCGCAGAGTTTGCAGTGAGCCGAGATCGCGCCACTGCACTCCAGCCTGGGTGACAGAGTGAGACTCCATCTCAAAAAAAAAAAAGAAATGTTGGCTTGACTTCACCTTAGCTCAGATGGAGTGATGAGCTACCCAGTCCCAACTTCCCAGGCACCCTTGAACAAGTGGCCAGGGGTACATGGCAGCCTCGTCTCTATCAACCTGTGAAGTTGCTTATGGTGTTAAAATGTTGCCAGAGATCAAGGACAAAGATCCAGACAAACATCAGCTAAATCTAAAAAGAAGTCAGAAAACTAATACAAGCTTAAAATACCAAGTTCAGCACAGATATGCTTATCTTTTAGACTTACTTTATTTACTCACATGACATGGGGAAGAATTCCTGAAGAACGTTTTCCCACTGATTGTTTAAAATCCTTCCTCTCAATAAAGTCCTTTCTCAGTACACATGGTTCCGTTTCATTCTCTAGCTCATCCTCTTAATCACCTGCCTTTAGCAGTCAAATTTATTTATTTGACTGTATTTATTGAGCATCTGCTATGGGCCAGGCACCAGGTTAAGATGGCAGGAAGCCGAACAAGACACGGTCCTGACCTGTGAGGGCTCGTGGTTGAGTCATGAAAAACTACACTGAAAGAATGGCAAATAGCGAGATGTGTGCCAGGAAAAGACACGTGGAAAGTAAACTCACTCCTGGAGGAAATCAAGAAAGAGAATGGTTGGGTTTTCTCAATAATCCATAGACTATCAGGGCCAGAAGAGACTTTACAGATTATCTGTTCTAACCCCCTCATTTTACAAATGGAAAACAGAGAGGGGAAGAGCCACGCAGTTTTAAAGCTGGCGCCAACGCGTAATGAATTCTTTCTCTTTTCCTGGCTGATAATTTGTTGTGTGTCTCTCAAATTGTTTCTTGAGGTAGGTAAAATAGAAATCATAAGTATACCACTGAAAGAAATCTATTTTGTTTTCTGACTAAAAATCTACAAGATATACCTCATCAACATTTGTTTGAAAATGTGACTATTCTTTGAAGATTACTATCATCGATTCACATTCAGTGCCTTGCCTGGGTATTTTTAAGTTGTTCCTTATTCCAGCGTTCCTACCACTAGTCTCAGCTATCACAGTCCTTTATAGAAAACATCATCATGATTCTTGTTGTTTCTCTACATTCACATAGCACCTCGGAGTTTAAGAAGCATTTTCAGATCCATTGCTTCCACTGGGGGAGTCAAGTTGTTGGCTTGATAGCTTTAGAGGGACATGACAAGTAGAAGGAGGTTTGGAAAGGAGCAAAGCACGTGGTGACAGTGCTGGGGAACAAGACCTACAAAGCCGGGTGACAGGAGTAGGACGCCTGGGACTGCTCTTGTGGGGCCAGATCACCAGGGGAGGGCTAGGGAATGGATTTCTAGTCCATGAAGTCTAGTGAGTGGAAAGGAAACACATCAATAAACACATCAATAAACATACTGAATAATGCCTGTGTGCAGGGCACCATGCTAAGTGGATTCAAAGATGAGTGATCAACGTACCCCCTTCAAAGAATGTTTTGGATTTCTGTTCAATCTCCTTAAGCCACCGGGAGTGGAAGGCATGAGTGAGCAGAAGCCACTGGGCAGAGAGAAGTGGATGTACCAAGCTCCTGCTGTGTGGCCTCAGCTTCTCCAGGAGGTTTGGGCTTAACCCCTATTAGTGACTCAGGCTAAGGCTCTTCATGGAAGAATGGGCTGCCTCCCCGGGACTTGCTGGAAGGTGACATGGGTGCATTTAGGCAGAGTGGAGGGTGGTCTGTCATGGAAATGCTAGACCCTGGCCCTTTCCCTTGAACATCTCAGGTTGAACACTGGAGCAGTGCTTCATTATGAGCCATTAAGTGGATTCTCATGAGTGAGTTTCTGTTGGCCTTATAGACAGTGGGGTTTTAATCATGTTTATCTAGGCTAACAGAGGACAAGAGGACCATTTGTGTACTTTCAAAGAATCAGGGCCCCGTGGCTGAGTGCTGCTGGGGACGTAGAGGAGCAGCTAAGGGGACACGGAGCGCCCAAAACCATGTGAGAGGCCGTAGGCCGGGGGTGACTGAGAAACAAGCTACTAACCACCTTGAAATACATGAAGGGTAAGAAGAAACTCCCACAGGACTCTCAAATCAGAATGTAAAGGTAATGCAGGGAGGGGAGAGGACGCAGGAGCTGGAGGAGTATAGAATTGTTACAAAGCAACCGTGAAGATGAAGACTTTGGAAAGGAAGGACACATTGGAACTAGCCTCATACAGGTGTTAGACTAGTCGTGGGAACTTCAGACCCACTACAGTGCTGCATGCTTCTGGACAGCAGGTCTCCTTGCTAATTTAAAATAGCCCCTGGCTCTCTCACCAGATTGGCCACAACCTCCCAGCAGACCCCCTGGCCTCCCTGTGCTGGCCCCAACTACACTCTCATCCTCCTTTCCCACTTCTCCCACCTCATCTTGCAGATTCCCTCCTCCATAGCCTCTTTCTGGATCTCTCCCACAGATGTCTCATCCTTCAAGGCTCACCTAACGTGCTACCTCCTCCAGGAAGCCTTTCCTGATCCATGCCACCAGATGGTACATGCTCCCTCCGGAAACCCGTATAGCACATCGTGCCTCTTTATGGCACTTTCATTTTCTCCTGCATTCTAACAAATTGTGTGCTTGTCTGAGCTCTCACCCCCACCTCTCCTTAGAAAACTTCAAGGGCAGAGACCTGATCCTTTCATTTGTGGATTCACAGTGCCAGGGCAGGAACCAGTGTGCCATAGACACTCAATAAATGTTAAATTGCATTTCAGCCAATGCATACCTTGGACAAAGTTTCTGTGTTCCTTTAGACGTTATGACCGAGACTCAGGCTTAAACACTTGCCTCTGTCACTAGCCAGGTGATCTAGGGTAACTTAATTCATCTCTGCGCCTAGGTTTTCTCATCTGTAAAACGAGCACAACAGGACCTACCTCCAAAGGACATTGTGGTAGTCTTCATAAAGCCCTTAGCAGATTGTCTGGACACACTGTGAATGCTCAGTAGATGTAAGACAGGGTTAGCAATGTGCAGTATAAGGGACATAATTTCCTTTCGATTGCCAAGAGCGCAGTGATTCATATGCTCCTTTTCTACCTGGCAGTCTTTATCTTCTGCAGAGCACATCTTTGCACAAAGCAGCTTCATATCATTTCAATGCTGTTAGATATCTGGGCGCCATATACACAGGAATGCTAGTAGGCAGTTTGTTAACTAGGAATCAAATATACCAATCAAAGAGATTTTCCTCAAAGTGATTTGCCAATTCATCCATCCATCAAGCCTGTGCCACTACAAGCTGTGTGAGTCCTCCAAGGCCTGCGAAAATGAAAATGAACAAAACCAAACCCCTGTTCCCATGTTGATCACAGCCTCCCCGGGCAAATATAGCAAAGACCTAGATAGAACTATAAAAAGAGGCTGCGAGAGTCCAAAGAGGAGAGTGCCCGCCCCTGTGCATGGTGAGGAGAGGTTGGGGAAGTGGGAGCGCCAGCAGGCCTCACGGAAGAGGGGGTGTGCAGCTGGACCCTGCCAGGTGAGTAGGAAGAAGTTTGTCAGAGAGAGGAGGTAGAAGCGTCTCCAAAAACAGGAAGCAGCATGTGCAAAGAGACGGAGTCCTTGAGTCCACATTCGGCAAATGCTGAGGTTGGTGGCCCTAAAAGGCCCAGAAAATCAATCCACATTCTTCTAATACTGATGTGGATTTTATTTAAAATAGAAACACTTCCACCAAATTAGTTATGAATGCCAGAAGAGATTATCTTATTGCTAAAATAAATGTTCTTTTCTTATTTCTTCCAAAATGATTTGATGGTTATTTTTCTGAAGCATATTTCTGATTTCTCTTGAAAACAAGTCCCTTCAGAAAGTCCATTTCAGCCAAGGAGAAACAACTCAAAAGTAGCCCAGGATCACAACTATTTAGCCCCGCCAAGGATCAAATTCTTCATATTCTCTAAACTACCCCCCAGCACATGGAGTGATTTCAGCTCTTCAAAGCCAGTAAAGAGATAAGTTCATTGAAACTCAAGATGAACAGGCACAGAGCTCATTATATCTGGTTTCATTTGTTCCTTCAGTTATTCTCTGAGGACAGTGGACAGTGAATGCAGCCAGACGTCTCTTTCAGAAGAGCACAAATGGAGGAGGAAATTTTGTTCATAACTTTGCTGGGAGAATGTTTGGCCAAATGCAGTGGCCTGAGGCCAGAAAATGCCACTTTTTATCTCCAGTGCAGACAGGCAGAGAGGAGGTGTAATGGATTTAGCAAGATAAACACTTGGACCCACAGAAAAAGAAACACACACACATCCACATGCAGACGTGATCCTCATGGAAAATTAGACTTCATTTCCACCTCTTGAGGTGGGAATTGTAGTCTTACTGAAATTACAGAGACGAAGCTACGGTCATATTACACAAAGCTGTATCTATCAGTGAAGGGTGGCCTCTTGGGAATGAACTATTTAAACAACAATTGCGTGTCCAGAATTCATGACGTGAGCAGATTTTTCCTGAAAGAGGCAACTTGGCCTGTTGGGATCAGAACTGTTGCTTATTTGATTGTTTTCCTTTTGGTCTCAGACCCTGGGGTCTCAGTGTCAGCTGGAGACTGAAAACTGCAGCCTGCAGGGAGAGATGGGACAGGGGTGGCCCTGAGGGCCTCTGAGTCCTGGCTCCAGGTGTCCCATTGGCCGGCCCTTCCTGTGCTTGGCTATGCAAGCCAATCCATTCTCTGCGATTGCTTGAAATTTGTAAAAAAGAAAGAATGAGGCTTCGTCATCATTGTGAGCTTGAATAAATCATTTCTCACTTCTAGACCTCGGGTTTCTTACTTGTTAAGAGGGTGGGAGTGGGAGACTAAGCAAATCCTCAGGTTCTTAAAATTTTCTGATTTAATTGATCTGGAAAAGGGATTTTTTCCACCATTTTGGTTTAGGAATATTTTATGGGGCCCAGGATGCAGAGGTTCCTTGAGTTCCTCAGTGAAGGACCGCAGTGACTTCGTGGTTGGGGTGGCAGTTAACCTGAGCAACAAAGACTGCTGGGTAGAGCTAGGCGCTGCTTTTCAGAACCAAAGGCTTCACCTGTTTGAAACTTGTATTATGGAGGCATGTTACAGAGGAAAGAGCACAAGACTTAGAATAATTGTCCTAGATTTGAGTCTAGCCACTAAACTAACTCACTGAGATTGTGGCCAGGGCACACCCCAATTTGGGGACTCAGTTTACTTGTGGGTGAAGTGCATATGGGAGACAGACTCCCAGGAGGCTCCATGGTCCATGCTCCCTGGTGTACCTGCCCTTGTGGGATCCCTTCCCTCCAGTGTGGGCGGCACCTGTGACTTGTTTCTAACCAACAGAATATGGCGATGGTGGTGGACGTCAGTGTCATGATATTAATATATTCCAGCAGACTTGAACACCCATCTTACTAGCCGACTCTTGCTGTCAACTGTCTCCCTTGCTGGCTTTGATGGAGTAAGCTGCCATAGAGAGAGGTCCTGGAGAAGAACTGAGGGTGGCCTCTGGCTGAGGGCCCACAAGGAGCTGAGGCCCTCAGGCCAACAACCCTCAAGGAACTGAATTCTGTCAACAACCACATGAGTTTGGAAGCAGAACCTTCCCCGGTCAAGCTGCAGATAAGATCCCCAGCCCTGACTGACTCCCGGATTAAAGCACCGTAAGAGAACCTAAAACAGAGGAATCAACTAAACCGTGCCTGGACTCCTGACCCACAGGAACTGTGAAATAATAAATGTGCTGTTTAAAAGTACTAAGTTTGTGGTAATTTGTTATGCAGCAGTAGATAAGTGACACAACAAAGCAGTTAGAACCTTCTATACCTGACATCCTGTGAGCATGACAATACTCTTCTTATGATACCAGCATTACACATGTAACAAAAACCACTCCATTATGACATACACAAACATATTGTAAGCTGCTGTTACTATGCTGGGTTGAGAATTATTCATCTTTCTGGAACTCCTAGGGTACTTGTTCTGTATTTAGATTCTCATTTAATCAGGACTCATTTCCAGGCTTCTTCCTGCTGATTGTAAACACCATGCTCACACACACAGGTCCACATTCACACATACAGATCCACATTCACACACACAGAGCCACGTTCACACACACAGGTCCACACACACACACAGAGCCACATTCACACACACACAGGCCCACACTCACACACACAGGCCCACACTCAGACACACAGATCCACACTCGCACACAGGCCCACACTCACACACAAGATCCACACTCACACACACACAGGTCCTGCAGCTCGCTGAATTTAATTAAGGATCAACCTGAAATAAAACGGCTCCAGCAGGGCAGAGGATGCCTCTGAGAGGTTCTGAGGACAGGAGCAAGAGACTTTGGTGTTATTTGGTGTTGTTGGTCCTGACAGTCAGGGTCAAGTAGAAGAATATGAATCAATGAAGCTTGAGGAAAAATTAGAAAATTAGTCTAGCAAGGGGAGCCCCATTTCTGTGCAGAAACATATGGCCACCTATAACCAGCAGCTAAAGATATTGGACTTCTTTTTACATACAGAGGTGCCCAGACCAAGTGTAAGGGCCTCAGTGAGCTGCAAGTTAATGTTTTGTTGCTTTCCAAGTCTGCTTTTCTGGAATCCTGACATCCCCTACAAATAAAATCAACATTGTGGACTGTCTCATTTTAGTTATGAAAGGAATGGACCTAAAGTCTGGCTAGTGTCTGAGGTGGTGGTTGTCGAAGGTTCCAGAGAGGTGCCAAGGAAATATGGCTCAGCCGCATCTCCATGAGAAGGAGTAAGTCCATGCTTCTGCCCACAGGGGCCTTCTAGGCTACCGGTGAGCAGTCACTTCCTCTTCCAGGAGAGTTTGATGGGTGCTGGTGCAGCAGCCGACTTAGGAACCAGAGGAGGTGAAGTCACCCAGGAGATCAGAGCAGGGCTGGGGAGTGAGGAGAGCAGCGCTTAGTGCTTTTGAATGATGAATTCCTGCCCTTAGAGACTTAGTAGGTGGCGTCATTTCTTCCCGGGTATCCGTCCCCCCTACACCTGCTTTGTCATTAAAGGACGATCCACCTCTGCCGAAGAAGAACTTAAAGGACAGGCATGTAAGACGCATTAAATGACAAAATATAACCTGATGAACAAAGGCAAGGGGGCAAACTCGGTTCATTGAGCCAGGGGGATTTGGGTCAACTTCCCAGGGGCATCCCTGGTGACCCCTCCAAAACCCCAGCAAGAGGCTGAACTGGGCAAGGGTTAACTGGCATTTCTTGATGAAGTGATTTCAGCTCTGAAAGTCTGATGCTCGCGGCCCCAGCAGGAGGCCCCTGGAGTCCCAGGTTTGGGACAGGGCGAAGTGCCAGGCGGTCTCCTGGCCTCGGTCCCTGAGAGCGAGGGCAGCAGCGAGGGCAGCCGCGGGGGCGGCGCTGGAGCCGACGACCGGGCGGGGAAAGCCCGAGACGCGGCCCGGGCCCGGGGTCTCGGAGGCTCGGGGACTCCGGCGCGGGCGTGTCTCTGCCCCACGCCGCCCACAGCGGCCGACCCGGCCGCGGGGGTAGATGATCGGCGGCGCGGAGCCCCCTGGCCCGGGCCTGCCTCTGTGGCGCGGCGGCGCGGCCGCCTTTGTCCCTCCGGCGCGCACGCCCCGCCGCGCGCCGCCTTCTGCAAGGATCACCCCCGCCGCGGCGCTACCTGGCCCTTTGTCACCAGCTGCCAAAGAATTCAGAAAATCAAATTTATTTCCCGATTACGGCCGGAGCGCCCCTTTGTGCAGAGGGGTCTCTTTAACTGTTGAGATTCCAGCAGACATTGTGCAGCCCTTTATGGCGCAAAATAAAAGCCGCCCCGCTTCTTGCCCCGGCCCCCGCCGCCCCTCCCGGCTCCCCTGACTTCCAAGCCCCTGTGGGAACCTGGGAGGGACGCTCTTCTCTCAATAAAAACGCTTATGAGCCCGAGGACATTGGGGCTTGAGTGTCTTGCCAGCTAAAGGGGATAAATCAATGGGCATCTTGAGTTCGGGAGGGTGTATTTCCCTTTTTTTCTGGGAATGAATAGATGAATGGTAACTCCGTTTCTTACCACCCCAGCACTGTCCGAAACTCGCCTGGACAAGTCCAACTTCATTCTTTTCAGTACGACTAGCTCCTGTGCGCTGCAGAAGACTCGGGCTGATCTGAAAGCGCCTCTCCTATTCGGGACTCTCAGATTTTAAGTAGGTCTTCCGCACCTGCAGATGAAAAAAGATGTTGCTATTATTTTCCTCGATTACGTTGACATTGCCTGAAAATGAATACAAAACATTGCCTTGCAAAGATTTTTTACCTTTTCTTTATTTCTTTCTCTTTTTTTTGTGATTGTGCAGGGAAATAAATGTATGTCTTTTATATTTTTGAGAAAAGTCTAGAGTGGCCACATGTTCACAGCACGCATTCCCACACTTCTTGTCCACTCATAAAGCAATGAATAAGAGAGACGGATATGCACAAATCTACTGACCCATCAACATCAGCCCAATAATAAATGCTCCCATGAAAACAGTTACAAAGGCCATCACAATGTGTACTCTCATTATAAAATATTTAGCAGTATAACTTGAATTATATAGTCATGGAAGGAAGAAATTTGTATTGGAAGAATTAGGTCCATTAATTGTAAATCATACATGTTATAAGGCTTTTGCAAGCTCTTAAGAATAATAATACATAATACACAGATATTTAGCACTTAGGATTTTTTTTCACCATCTCTTTTTTTTTTTAATCGTGAGAATTTAAAGACGCCACTCAGTCATTCTGTGACTACAGGAAGTGATTATAAATCAATGCCAAAGTTGCTAACAGACGGCATTCCTCTCTTTATACACATCTGTGTGTCTCCTCACACACAGGCGTACATGCACACACATATGCACGCACACACACAAGTGCTTGGCCCACTCAGCCTCCCCATAATTTCACAAAAGAGTGACTCTAATGTTTGCTGCCTTGTGGGGAGCCGGTGGGCACAGCAGTGAATTGGATACCTACACCAGAGAAGGCCCGAGAGGCGTAATCAAATAAGGGAACCACTTGAACTGAACTCCCAGCAGGAGCGGGAGGGAGGCGTTGAGAGGTTACACGTAGTTTTTATCCAGCCTTGCAGGAGAGCACCAACTTCCTGCTGCTAGAAATTTGTCTGCAAATTTTTTCCTCATTCAGACAGAGAGCTGGGGTCCAGGAAACACTGGGTTGATATGATAACTTGATTAAGTCTGGGGACAGATGACACGGGAGCACCAACTCGACTCAAAGGAACCTGTGCTCTCCTCTTTAACCTCTCCTTGGGAGCCTACAAATTATATCTATTAATGCATCAGCCCCCGGCACTGCACAAAGACATTGTCTGCCTAAATGTATGTCAGTCATCTGCAGGGGCCTTTGTGGAATTCCCACCACATTTTCATGTCTCTTCGCTATTTGAAAAAATAAAATGTAAACTGATGGGCTAGACAAAGGCTCACAGTCTACCTCCTCTCGTTAAAATCACTTTGAAGGCAGAAGTCAAGTTCATCAGCAAAAGTGTTCAAGAAATTCTTGAAATGGGCCCTGGGCAGCTGGAGCATATCCAGGGGAGAGAAACTACAAGGAAGAAGGGTTTGGAAACTGCATCCAGTGAAGCATGGATGGAAAACCCAGGGATTTGCCTGGAGAAGAGAAAACACAGAGAGGACTTGGGAGCTGAAGAAGTGCCAACGGGAAGAAGGATGAGAGTTTGCTGTGGGTCCCGGGACAGAGCCCAGGGAGAGACAGGCGTTCACCAAGTGCCAGCAAAGTGACTGGATGAAAAATGGGCCACGTGCTGGGGCCGCCCCTGCAGATGTGAGGAAATCAGTAGCGTGGCCACACTGCACAAATCACAGCTGCCTCTCCTGGTGTCTGATCCAGGAGACAGCCGGCCATTGAGAGGCTGGCAAACCTCAGCTCCAAATAACGTGAGTTTTTAAAATGTGAGGGTTAATTTAACATACAATAAGTTTTGTATCCACCACCCCAGTCAAGATATAGAAAATTTCTACCACCCCTGAAAGTTCCCTTGTGCCCCCTTTCCAGTCAGCCCATCACATCCCACTCCACCTCCTAGGCAATTATTGTTCTTTTTTTTTTTTTTTTTTTTTTAAGAGATGGATTCTCACTCTGTTCCCCAGGCTGAAGTGCAATATCAGGATCATAGCTAACTGCAACCTGGAATTCCTGGGGTCAAGTGATCCTCCTGCCTCAGCCTCCCAAGTAGCTAGGACTATAGGTGTGCACCACCACACCAACTAGTTTGTTGCTATTTTTTGTAGGGATGCGGTCTCTAACTACTGGCCTTAAGCAATCCTCCCACCTCAGCCTTCCAAAGTGCTGAGATTCCAGGCATGAGCCACTGTCCCTAGCTGGCAATCGCTGTTCTGATTTCTATCACTCTCAATTAGTTTTGTCTGTTTTTAGAACTACATTTAAATGGGATAATACAGTACGTACTCTTTTGTGTCTGGTTCCTTTTATTTAGATGACGCTCTTGAGATTCATCCATGTTGTTTGCTCATTTTTGTTGCTGAGTAGTATTCCCTAGGAGGGCTATAACACAGTCTGTCCACCCATTCTCCTGCTGATGTGTATTTAAGTTGTTTCCAGTTTGAGGATATTATGAATATAGCTGTTATGAACAGTCTCATAATATTTTTCATTTCTAAGTCATAGGATTAAGGTGTATTCCAAATGCCTTTATTTTATTTTATTTTATTTTATTTTATTTTTTTGACCAAGTCTTGCTCTGTCACCAGGCTGGAGTGCAGTGGTGCGATCTTGGCTCACTGCAACCTCCGCCTCCCAGGTTCAAGCTATTCCCCTGCCTCAGCCTCCCGAGTAGCTGGGACTACAGGCACCCGCCACCACACCAAGCTAATTTTTTGTATTTTTAGAAGAGATGGGGTTTCACCATGTTGGCCAGGATGGTCTTGATCTCCTGACTTTGTGATCTACCCACCTCAGCCTCCCAAAAGGGCTGGGATTACAGGCGTGAGCCACCACACCCAGGCCCAAATGCCATTTTAAACAAGACTGCAAAGCAAGAAAAGCCTGAGGTCATGAAAGGTGTTGTCTTCAGCCAAGACTGAGAAGAGTTTCTGGGACTTGACAGTTTCTAGCTATTGTCCTCACCTTCCCCAGACAGCACAAGTTGCATCCTCGTTCCTCTCACTGATGGGCAGGGGGCATATACTGAGATTGATCTAGGGCGGCCTGGGATTCTTCATGAGCAAGAATATCCATCTTAGCAAAATGGGTATTGGCATCATTCCAGCTTACTCAAAGTATGTGTATTCCCATCTACTGAGCTCCCACTATGGGCTGGGCCTTGTGGGTAGACAAGGAGCCATAGGCTGAGAGAGATGAATCTGATGAGGGACCTGTCTTTAAAGTGCTTGCTGCCAGGCGCGGTGGCTCACGCTTGTAATCCCAGCATTTTGGGAGGCCGAGGCAGGTGGATTACCTGAGGTCAGGAGTTTGAGACCAGTCTGGCCAACAAGGTAAAACCCCATCTCTACTAAAAATACAAAAATTAGCCGGGCATGGTGGTGCATGCCTGTAATCCCAGCTACTCGAGAGGCTGAAGCCAAAGAATCACTTGAACCCGGGAGGCAGAGGTGGCAGTGAGCTGAGATTGCGCCATTGCACTCCAGCCTGGGTGTCAGAGCAAGACTCCGTCTTAAATAAATAAATAAATAAATAAATAAAGTGCTTGCAAGTCTAGAAGGAGAAATTTAAAAAGTAATCAATTATGAGACCATAAGTCAGTCTTCAACAAACACTTGGGAGTCACTTCCTGTACTGGCTCTGGGCTGGTGCTGACATGGTGGGGAGATGGCTAGACAACCACAGAGAGAACGTGAAGGCCACCCATCTGAACCATGGGGAAAGAGGGACAGAGCCTCCCACTCTGGGATAATGAGTCCCCTTTAGCAAAGAGGATATAAGGCCAACGGAGAGGTTGGATTTGGATTTGGAACAGGTGTTCCAAACCCCAGATCTGCTGCATCACCTTGGGACACAGAACCTGTCTCTGCCAGGTGTGCTCATGTGTCCTTATCATCTGACTTCAGGTGGCACTAAAGCTTCCAAGTCAAATCAAAGCCATCAGAACACAGAATGCTGGTGCTGGGAGGCCCTTTAGAGGTCACGGTTCACTCCATCCCAAGTACAGATGGAGAAACAGAGACCCAAGCTAAGATAAATCACTGTCTCAAAGTCACAGGGAAAACACGTTTGCCTCCCACTACAATTCATATTCTATGATGTCAGTCCCTCATTTATTACAGGTTCTTATTACATAATAGAGACCTATTTATTTATCATATTAGCTTTGCAGGGATAAGATTAGCAGATTCCCTGTACTCTCAGCAGGTTAAACAGACTTTGCCTGTGAGCAGCTGTTACATTTGGAGAGACACATTTTTAATCCAGAAGTTGTCTAAACTTTATGATAAAAACAGTAGACCGTGTTATGATAGGGCCTTATGTTATTAGGACTCACTCATCTTCTATATCAGGTTGTTTATTTTTCCACTTGTTAGGCTTTTATTTTATTTATTTTTTTGAGATGGAGTCTCGCTCTGTTGCCCAGGCTGGAGTGCAGTGCCACGATCTCAGCTCACTGCAACCTCCACCTCCTGAGTTCAAGTGATTCTCCCACTTCAGCCTCCTGAGTAGCTGGGACCACAGGCGTGCACCACCATGCCTGGCTAATTTTTTTTATTTCTTTAAGCAGAGACCGGGTTTCACCATGTTGGCCAGGCTGGTCTTGAACTCCTGACCTCAAGTGATCCACCCACCTCGGCCTCCCAAAGTGCTGGGATTACAAGTGTGAGCCACTGCTCCTGGCCTATCATTTTTTCTATACACAGGTTTGACAACTGTTTAATCATAGAAAACTGTATAAACAACTTTAGAGTAAAACTTCATCCCTATAGCCTTTAAAAACACTGACGTATATTACTGCAAAGTGAAAGAAAGTTGTGAATATATTGAATTTTCATATTACCATCCAAATGATTGTTGACAAATTTGTTTAAAAGAAAAAAATGAATTTGGATTTATGCAAATTTGGCAGGAATTTGCAAATCAGAGGGAATAAAGACAGCAATGTTCATGGTTCCTGCTTTGTAGTTTTTTAATAGTAATAAAAATTATAAAATACTTTATACATACACAACATTTTACATTTTCCAAAACACCTGTATATGCATACTTTTACAGGAACTCCTGATAAATGACAAGATATATGCTACCTCCCTGCTGCACATTGAGAAGGCAGAGGCTTGTCATGATCACATAGCTAATAGGGCCACTGTGATCTCCACCCACCACCCTTTGCCCAAAGAGCAATATAGCGCCATGTGATGGTCCCACACAGAACCCAAGAAAACTCGAGGACGGCATTGACACAGTAGCTCTTTTAGGGTTGATTGTAAGATCTGTGATCACAGAATTTTTTTCAAACATATGATACGCATTTCAATAGGTCTTCTGCCAGAAACAGGGTTAGCTATATAATTTGTGGATTTTATTTACTATTTAGTGTCTTTCTAAGTAAAGAAAAATTCACATTTTAAATTATTAGCATGAGTTTTACAATTCCTCTTTAATTTGAATAGTGCCAGTTTTAAATGCAAATATAAGAACATTTAACTCCTACGCAGAATCACCAAAATTGCAGAATTTTTATTTTGTAGCCTATATATGTATGTATGTATGTGTGTATACATGTATATATACATATATTCTTACCAGAACAGTGAAAGTGCTGTACAAAACTAACCCTGCTGTTTTCACTTCTCTTGGTAATACACACACATTTCCCAGCCCTCTGTACCTTTGGCTTATGATGAGGCTGAATGAAAGGGCAGGGAGCTATGGATCATCCTTGCTCTCTCGTTCCTTCTCGTGTCATTTTCAATGGATCTGTTTTGCTAACACAAGGACATAAGGTGAGTAAGAAAGGATATGATGGGATTATTTGGTCAATTGTGTTTCTTAGACTGCCACTGTCTTTTTTTGTATTCTTTTTTTTTTTTTTTTTTTTTTTTTTTTTTTTTTTGAGACAGAGTTTTGCTCTTGTTGCCCAGGCTGGAGTGCAATGGTGTGATCTCGGCTCATTGCAACCCCCACCTCCTGGGTTCAAGTGATTCTCCTGCCTCAGCCTCTCAAGTAGCTGGGATTACAGGCGCCCACCACCATACCCAGCTAATTTTTTGTATTTTTAGTAGAGATGGGGTTTCACTATGTTGGCCAGGCTGGTCTCAAACTCCTGACCTCAGGCGATCCACCCACCTCGGCCTCCCAAAGTGCTGCGATTACAGGCGTGAGCCACCGCGCCTGGCTCTTTTGTATTCTTTTGTACTGGTTTGCAAGGAGTGCATGGCTTCTAAGGGCCCTAGGGGCCCGCTTACTTAGGTGTGGGCAGAGTGTGCTTACCTCCCTGAGTCTCGACGAGCTCCTGGGCATCATGGGCCCACTGGACTCCTGGACTCCTGGGCATGGAGAATGCTCTGTATGAATGGCATAGCAAGGAACTGCAGAGGCATGACCCCTCTCCTCCACTGTCTCACTGGGCTTCACTTACAAAAAAGAGGTTCAAAGATGAAATTATCAAGAATGTCAAGACAGTGACAGAAGAGCATTAAGCCAAGCACGTGACCCTTCTCAGCACAGAGTCCTCTATAACAGAACTTCACAGTCACATGGCAAAGTCAGCACTGAGTATTCCTAGTCTAGAGGCTTTAAGAGTACAGATGTGTCTCTCAGGCCCCAGGCTGAACTTCTAGACAAATTCCAGGGTGGAGCACCTTCCTCACAATATCCCTAGAATTGATGAGGCTCCGTGAAGCATAATCCCAGAGGGAAGCTGGAACTCCCAGCACTGCCCTACCTGAGAGCCTCGTGCCTATAGCTGCGTGACTTGAGGATGAGGAAGGAAGGGAAGGGGGACAGTAGAAATCCTCCGGGCACAGCTAGAGTGCAGTGGAAGCAGTCTTGTCAAGAAAATGCTATTATGACCAGAAATTAAAGGGGAAATCCAATATGTTATTATAACCTAGCGATGTTCTTCTTTACCCACAAAATAATGCTTTAAAGAAACTAATTGCTCAAGACATCTCTCTCGAATACACATTTACACAGTCTATTTAATACAACCCCTGGAACAACTGTAGTGAAATAGAGCGTCAGGGAAACCTAACTTCCAGACACAGCTCTGATTCCTTCTTGATGGGTGACTCTGGGCAGGCCACCTAACTTCTCTGAGTCTCAATTCTCTTATCGGTAAAATGGGAATAATGATTCCTAACCCAGAGGTAGGGTCCTTGTGAGAGAATGCATGTAAAAGTGAGCTGTAAGCTGTAAATCACTGTGCACACATGAAGGCATGTATATTGCATTGGCACGTTGGTATCCTGTGTACAAACGTTATATATCACACACGGACACCATCAGGAAATTCCACTCCGGGGCAGAGTGATTTACAAAGCCTGCTCAGAAGTGGAGTCAATTAAGGTCAGCTTTCTATGTTGCTAAACAACAGGGGATTCTGGGTTCAGTAACGTTGAAAGGCAGGCCCAACATACCCCTTGAAACTGGGCTTTTCAGAGGGTTCAAAGGAAGGCGAAACAAAAGCCCCTCTTTGTGATGTTTTCACTCTTCCTGCATTGTCCTCTTTCACCCTCCAAGGGCCTTCATGTAAAGAAAGGGGCTGCTAATGTGGCGAGTGGGAGTTTGAAATTGTCCTGGGCCAACAATGTTGGCACATTCTGCCGGGCCTCATTACAGAATCATCTGAAATGCTCGAGAAGTGTTTCCCACTCATTAGCATAAATAGCAGAAAAACTCTTTCACAAACAAAGCAGGTTCCATCTGCCCCAGTATGTCCTCACCTTGACTTCAAATGGCCAGTCCCTCCCCCAGCACAATACAGGGGCGCCGGCCTCCGAGGCCCCAAACACCCCACTTCAGAACAGCATTCAGCGAAATATCAACACGGTAACCTGCATGTTTATTCATTGGCCAGCCCCCTCCTTTTAATGGAGTCCCTTCCCCATTGTGACCACTTGATTCTTTCACAGACCTAAAAGGGACAGGCAGGGAGAGGCTTCCTTTCGAAGCTGCTGGGATCCTTAGCAACCCACACCTTGTGAGTGGTGGACTAGGCTAATTAGGTTTGTTCTGCCTTTTTGGCCCAGGCGTATTTTGCCAGGTATTCTGCTGTGAGATTAAAGAGTCATTAATCACCCAGGCCTGACGCTGACAAGGTGGCTTTTACAATGAAGTCCACTTCCCTGGTGCTGGCTGGAGCCTAGGCCGGATCTGTTTTGCATTACATTGCAGAAGAACGTAATGTGGGCTTCTTCCCAGGTGACCTCACGGGATGTCAACCTCGGGCCCCCGGGCCTTAAGAAGGCCGGTGCCAGGGACAGAGATAGCATCTACTTTGAAGGCAAACTGTGCTCACAGCAGCTGGGTGGAGTCTGTTGGGTTCTGGAAGGGCAACTCACAGAATAAGGGTACAGCCTGACAGAGTCAGACCTTAGTCCCCAGCCGCCCAGCCCCGCATTTTCCCAAAGGAAGCCCAGAGGCTCAGAAAGGAAGGATACTTGCCCGAGGACACATAGCAAATCACGGTGAGAGTCAAGATTAAAACAAGGCATCTCACCACTATCACACTACCACATCTGAATCCCAAACTAAGCTTTTTATAACCCTTTTCAACATAATCAATAACTGTTACAGTTGGCAATTCAGAGGTCCTGCACTCTTAAGGAGAGAAAGAAGGGAAGTCAATCCCATTTGTCAAGTGCTACAAAAGGCTAAACTCTGTGCCATTTTGCATACAATTGATTCCATTTAAATGCCATTTTCATAAGATGACTTGTGAAAGGGCTCAGCCACCCTTAGTTCTTACCCAGTGCAAGTTTTCCTGATAAGTAGACATTATCATCCCTATTTTTTTTTTTTTTTTTTTTTTGAGATGAGAGTCTCCCTGTCACCCAGGCTGGAGTGCAATGGCGCGATCACAGCTCACTGCAACCTCTGCCTCCCGGTTCAAGCGATTCTCCTGCCTCAGTCTCCTGAGTAGCTGGGATTACAGGTGCCCACCACCATGCCTGGCAAATTTTTGCATTTTTAGTAGAGACGGAGTTTCACCATGTTGGCCAGGCTGGTCTCGATCTCCTGACCTTGTGATCCGTCCGCCTTGGCTTCCCAAAGTGCTAGAATTACAGCCGTGAGCCACCGTGCCGGGCTAGCATTCCTATTTTTATGAACAAAGAAGCCAAGACACAGCAAGGTTAAATAACTCATTCACGGCCGATATTCTTTCCTATGCCAGACTGCCATTTGAAAAGATAAGTTCTCTAAATCCAAGTGTTCTCATGAACTTTTATTATTGCTGATGTCAATCATAAATTAAAAGCTTAGGTCAATTATCTAAACATCAGATTATCAGAATGTGTTGTTTCCTTTTAATCTCAATGTGTGATCACGCCATCTATCTCTGCTGATGTTTCCTTGTTGTCCTTTCTGCTTTTATTCTTTCATTAATTTAGCAAACATCTGTTGAGCATGCTGGGGATACCCAGATTTTAAAAACAAGGCCATATGCCCCTTTCTTGTGACATTACTGGAAAATGAGCTCCTCACAAATAAGAAGGTAAACCAAGAAGGAGGAAGGCGAGGGCTTTGGGAGCCAGGAGCTCCAACACAGAAGGATGGTGAAGGCAATGCCTGGGAGGCTGCAGGGTCCTACAAAGGAAGCCTGCAGGGTCCTCCAGAGGAAGGCTGCAGGGTCCTCCGGAGGAAGGCTGCATGCCCAGTGCATAGGGAGGGCAGCTGGCCCACATGCTGCAGGGCACAGCCCTGGGACAGGCTTCAGCAGAAAGACAAATTCGATAGGAGACCTGATCATCTACATCACCAAGGAGGAGATTTAGAACTTTGGCAGAGTTTGAACCTTTATTATTACTTAATACAATGAAAACAAAACAAATGGACTCACACCTGTAATCTCAGCACTTTGGGAGGCTGAGGTGGGTGGATCACTTGAGGCCAGGAGTTCAAAACCAACCTGGCCAACATGGTGAAACCCCATCTCTATTAAAAATACAAAAATTAGCCAGGCATGGGGGTGGGCACCTGTAATCCCAGTTACTAAGGAGGCTGAGGCAGGAGAATCGCTTGAACCCAGGAGGCAGAGGTTGCAGTGAGCCGAGATCAAGCCACTGCACTCCAGCCTGGGCAACATAGTTAGACTCCATTTCAAAACAAACAAACAAAAACCAACAATAATAAAAAACAAAACAAATGGAAAAATAAGACAGTTACTAACTCCAGGAAAGGAAAGGCAATCACACTGTACTTCAGGGCACAGTTATAAACCTAGTTTATATTTTCATATGGAAACAAAGAACGATGAATAAGCGATACTAGTATATAATAACAGTGGGAGGACATGGAGTGAAAGAGTGTGTATATGAGGGGAGGCCACAGCACAAGAAGAAAAAAGCTAAACTCATCTTTCATGGTGGGAATTCAAGATTTAATGCTTAAAACTAAAAAATCAAAACAGAAACACAAGCATATTAGGGACAACATTTGTGGACTATTTGACTCTCCAAATTATGTGGATGTGTAACTTTGGTAAACACAGAAACTCAAATTCAAAAGTCATTGATGAATTTGATTGCAAAGTAAGACATCGTGTTTGTTGTCAAGGGGTTAACAACGTCCTTGGGAGGCTGTCAGGCCAAGTCATAATTGAAGCATACCTGGGATGCTCTGACCCTTCTGTGGGTCGTTGAGAGGTGGAGCAAGAGGTTAAGGAAGTTCACAGGTGAGGGGAGGGGCAATGTCTTGAGTGGATGCAGCTGTGAAAGGGAGGGAGCGTGAGGAATTGGTATCACAAACATTGACAGCCTGAAAGCCAGAGAAGGCGGTAGAACGTTGGGGAGATAATACTGGTCCTGTCTAGCGAGATAGACAAGATTCAAAAGTGAGCCTGAACCAGACCCAGTTTGAACACCAGCTGCTGTACTTACAGACCACATTAATAACTACTCTGAGCCTCACTTTCCACAATCTAAAGAAGAGAAAAATAGTAGCTCCCACCCAGGATTGTTCTTATACTTGATTCAGACACATTTATAAAGCCTCCACTATGAAATACTTACTGCATCTCAGACCCTGAATAAAACCAGCCCTCAAACACACCATCAGTGAAACCAACAAGGTCGGTAGTATTTCTTGTTTCTTGAAAGTATAAGTACATGCGGAGATCATCTATTCAAGTCTACGGGGTGACTCAACGTTAGAAAGAAATGAAAAAAGTGCGTGTAAGGAAAATGGCGTTAATGGATGGTTTGACTGCGTCTTCAAAACCTACACACAGACACAGGAAATTTCATTCAGGGATTAGCTGCATAGTAGGATCAACAAGCTGGATATAAGCATTCATTCTTTTCAGACAGTGAGTTGTTCTGTCGATTTGAACCTCAGAAACCTACAGGCAAGTGGCTTTCTTTAATTTTCTCAGGTCCTCATCCCTGTTTATCTCTTCTGTCTCTCTCTGCCTCAAGCCCAGAGACAACCCTTCTCCTTTTCCCTTTCTTCCAATGCTGCCTCTTCCCTGTCCCCGCTCCTCTTCAATAAAACCCTCACTAAACTCCAGGCCTTGCCTCTTCTGTCATCAGTCTGTGCACAAATAATAGTCCACGCAGCTGGGTGCAATGGCTCCTGCCTGTAATCCCAGCACTGCGGGAGGCTAAGGCAGGCAGATCACCTGAGGTGAGGAGTTCGAGACCAGCCTGGCCAACATGGTGAAACCCCACCTCTACTAAATATACAAAAATTAGCCAGGCATGGTGGCTGGCACCTATACTCCCAGCTACTAGGGAGGCTGAGGCAGGAGAATTGCTTGAACCCAGGAAGTGGAGGTTGCAGTGAGCCAAGATCATGCCACTGCACTCCAGCCTGGGTGACAAAGCAAGACTCTGTCTCAAATATATATGTATTATATATATAATATATATGTCATATATATTATATATATAATTATTATATATTTTAAAATATATATAATATATAAAATATATATTATATATTTTAATATATATAATAATTTATATAATATATATTTTATATACATATAAAATAGTCCAAACCTATATATAATATAGTCCACACCTATATATATATATAAAATAGTCCACACCTATATATTTATATATATATAAATATATATAAATATATAAAATATATATAAAATATATAAATATATATAATGTATATAAAATATATATAATATATATGAAATATATTATATATATAATATATATAAATATATATTATATATAAAATATATATGTTTCCATAACAAACAAAAATTGGATTCAGCCTTAGGAACATATAATCAGAGGCTGACTTCCCAGACTTTCAGGGGATAGGAATGGGTGGGAAGGGAGCTTCACAAAATCAATATAAATGATATTTACTTGTAGTATTTTGGAGGAGAAGCGGGGGCAGGGCAGTAGAGGAAGGGAAAAAAAATGTATCTGAGCAAGAGAGGTATAATTTAGAAGCTGCCACGTAGTAAGTAGGAATTTCCGAGGAGGATAGATCATTTTTTACAGATTTGACAAGAAGCTGATGGAGAGAAATCTTGACCAGACTTGCACCTGTTCTTCAAGGAGGATGAAAAATGCTGCCTGCCTCTCCAAGCCCCGTTCCCAGTGGGTGGAAGGGGGGAAGGGCTCGGTGGCACGGGGGGACCACCCTCTGCAAAGCCTTTATATATGATCTCTAAGCTGGAGGGCAGCAATGAATAGCATGTCTTATACCATCACTAACATGATGTATCTGTGAATCATAGATAATATTTATTGGGCATTTGCCATGTGCCAGACACTGTGTTAAATATTTTGCAGGCAATCTTATTAAATTCTCGTAACAATTCCACGAAGGAATCTCTACGATGTTCTGATTTACAGATGAGAAAAATGAGGCTGAAAGAGGTGGCCACTTGCCCAGGCAAAGCCAGGACTCAGAAAAACGCAGGTTTCCCCTGACTGTGGAGTCCCACTGCTATGGCAGAATAATTTTTTTTTTTTTAGACCAAGTTTTTCTCTGTCTCCCAGGCTGGGGTGCAATGGTGTGATCTCGGCTCACTGCAACCTCCGCCTCCCAAGGTTGAGCGATTCTCCTGCCTCAGCCTCCTGAGTAGCTGGGATTACAGGTGTGTGCCACCATGCCCAGCTAATTTTTGTATATTTAGTAGAGACGGGGTTTCACCATGTTGGCCAGGCTGGTCTCAAACTCCTGACCTCAGGTGATCCACCTGCCTTGGCCTCCCACAGTGCTGGGATTACAGACATGAGCCACCACACCCAGCCATAATTTTTGAATAAGTACTGATTTGTGTGTGTTTTTCCTGAATTTTCACAAGCTCTCCACAGAGTTAGACAGTCCCGCCTCGGGGGTTTCTGTAGGACAGTAAGCAAAATGCTACCTGAAAATTAAATCTCTTGCTGTATTTTGTAGACACCAAAATGCAGAGATGATGCTGAGTGTCTTAGATGGACCTTTTAAAGTAGCCCAGGCCCGAAGAGTGATGAGAAATTTCTCCCAGCCTAGGAGGGCGGCCCTGGAGTTTTGTTGGTGGAGGTGGCAGGGCCCGCAAGGCACAGCTCCATGGTGCCTTAGGAAGGCCACATGTAGGAGGGCCAGGGGCTCTCAGCCTCCCCTGGGACCTGGTGTGGGGAGCAGAGGAGTGGACCTCGGTCGTGGCTGGAATCTAATTTCCTTCACCTGGAAGGATGGGAGCATAACGAAGGATTTAAGATCATTTTAAACAAAAGAAAGTGGTATTTCTCACACAAATAAATTTATGTACTAAGATTTCTATGCACTACAAAATAGGTAAGTAGGCGGTCCCCCAACTTCTCCCTCCTATGTGCTCAGCCTACTGATAGGAGTTTGGCTGGGTGAGGTCAGGGAATTGGCATAAAAAGTTGATAACGCCCAGTTTTACCTTCACCTGCTACACAGAAGAAAATGGTTCTTCACACTATCAAAAACTTCTCCTCCCCACCCCACCCCTGGCCAAGGAATAACCTGCTGGGCTCCCCGCCTGACTCCAGGAGGGCCCACCACATCATGTACAAGGAGCCTTGGAATCTGTCACTGTGCGGGGCGGGGAAGCCTTGCTCAAATGCACAGCCCACTGCCAGAGCCCCAGCCAGAAACTCTCTCCAAAGCTACCTTATTCCCTTCCCCCAAAGCTTGAACATTTGTAAACAGAAGAAAATATCATTTTTTAAAGAACAGGCTTATCTGACCCTCCAATCCCCATAAGACACCCCTTTCTACACTCTCATTGCACCTTTCACTTCCCCTTCCCATCACCATTTGAACTGACGTATTTATTCGCGTAATTATTTGCTATTCGTCTCCTGTGTTAGAAGCTCCATGAAGAGAGGGACTAAGCCTTGTCCTCTGCTGCATGCCTAGCACGTAGCACAATTTCAGGAGCACAGTGCTCACGTTATACTTTCTGAGTAACTGAATGAACCATGGGCGAATGAGCATGGAACAATCACAGTTGGCAAAACCTCAGCGATCACACAGCCCAGTGCCCTGAGAAGCCCAAGCTTAGTGAGGCTAAACAACTTGCCTGAGATTCCAGAGAGAGTTGGTGGTCAAGCCCATGCTAAAAGCCAAGGACTCCAGACAGATCTTTGAGTGACTTTCTTCTTCTGACTTTGTCATTCTAAGTGTCCAAATTCATCACAGACAGACCAAGACCAAATTCCCACCTGTCCATACAAGCACCCTTGTCCTTCCTTGATCCTCTCAAGCTCACCTGTTTCGATATTGTCACAAGCCCCTCTTATCTAAATTTTTGGCGCCTTCTGTCCCCTAGTGTCTCAGTATTTCCAATGCCCAAGAAAAGATGATTGCTTTCTCTCTTATTGTAAAGAGTTTCGTCTTTTAACATGATAGTTGAAGGCTTTAAGATTCATCCTGTTCAGCCAATGTTCACTGGGCGCTCACAGATGTGGACACTGTTTTAGTGCCCAGGGTAAAACAACAAGCAAAATAAGCCCCTTGTGCCACACATATTCTGTTGCCAGAGACAGATCATAAAGATAAACCAGCAAATCAATTAGTTTCAGATAATGACAGTGTCAGGAAGAAAATAAAATATGGTAAGAAGTTAGAGGCCGGAGCGCTATTTTTGATCGGGAGTTAGAGAGGACTTCTCTGAGAAGGCCTCGTGTAAGCTGAGCTTGAACTGGAAGAACATGCCAGCCTGCAGAGATCTTGGGGACAATATTCCAGCAGACGGCCCAGAGGAACTGGCCAGTCTGCCGGAGCAAAGCAGATGAGGCTTGTACGGTCAGTAAGGTGGGCAAAGGGCAGATGACAGAGGGTTTTGCAGGCTGTGAGGATGACTGGGTTTTATTCTATGGGTATCAGGGAGCCGCTATTGGAGGTTTCTAAGTAGAGGAGTGATGTGATCTTCTCACATTTCAAAACGACCACGCTGGCTGCCGCGTAGAGAATGGCCTAGGAGTGGGGATGCAAGAGCAGGCAGACAAATCAAGAGGCTGCTGTGGTGGCCCAGCCCGGAGAAGAGTGTTCGGGACTAGGTGGGGAGCAGGGAAGCAGCAAGGGGCGCCTGTGGGGTGTGTTGGAGAGGTGGAGCTGGCGTGTCTTGCTGATGGACTGTATGTGCGCTGTGAAGGACAGAGAGGAGTCAGATAGGATGTTGTTTGGTTTGTTTGTTTGTTTGGTTGGTTTTTGTTTTTGTTTTGAGTCAGAGTTTCGCTCTTGTTGCCCAGGCTGGAGTGCAGTGGGGTGATCTCGGCTCACCGCAACCTCCGCCTCCCAGGTTCAAGCGATTCTCCCTCAGCCTCCCGAGCAGCTGGGATTACAGGAATGTGCAACCACATCTGGCTAATTTTGTATTTTTAGTATAGACGGGGTTTCTCCATGTTGGTCAGGCTGGTCTTGAACCCCCAGGTGATCCACCCGCCTGGGCCTCCCGAAGTGCTGGGATTACAGGCGTGAGCCACCGTGCCCGGCCAAGGATGTTTTCAATCTTGGCTTGAGTGTAGGTGATGGTGGCACATTTACTAACATGGAAAAGACTGGGAAAGCGGCACATTTGTGTTGGTGCGGTCACCAAGAGTTGGTTTGGATGCATGAAGCTCAAGAGGTCTGTTAGCCCAGTGGAGATGCCAAGTAAGTGGCCAGATATGCAGCCCAAGGAACACACAATAACTGAGGAATTTCTGAAGTCTAAGAGGACTTCAAACTTCAGCCAAGGCTGGGCGTAGGGATGAGAAGGAGAGGCCTCCGGTTCTTCTGAAGTCTCATCACCCAGCAGTGGACGAGCGACGCTCATTGTATTAGCACAGGGACCTCTTTAACTTGGTCTTTCAGGAAGCTGGCCCAGGTCTAACCTCTCAGATGCTAATGTCACAGCAGACATCTAATGAATTCCTTAGCGTGTTTGAATGTCGAAGGTTTACCATTACCCACATCAATGAATCATGGAATGATTACAATCTGGACTTTTTTCTTTAATTGGTAAAATGGTATGGTCTTTCTTCCTCCTGCTGTCTGTAAGTCTGCCTCCAACCATGGGGTCTCCAGGGCCTAATCTAGGAGGTGCAGTGGACACAGCTGTTGTTCCCCATACACAAGACTGTCCTCGCCTTGCCCCTGCTTGCTTGCTTGTTGGTGAAGCCCATCTCCCACCCCAGAGGACTGAAATGCCAGTACTCTGTTGTCAATCTTCCTTGAAGCTGGAGCATAGAAGTAGAACCCGATCTTGGCCAAGGGAGCTGGCCTGAGTGGAAACCTGCTGAGAGTCTTCTGCAAATGTTTTCCTCTCTAATAAAAGAGCACATTTCCTCTTCCTCACTGGGTGTGGTTCGGTCAGCCCGTGTCACTGGAATTGTAGCTGCCCCCTTGTGTGATTAGGAGGATGGCAGAGCAGAGGGCTGGGATGTACCTAGACCACTCAGGACACTGGGGAGCCCCATGTCTGTCCTGGAAGCCCTTGTGCAAGGCTTATTTTGAGGTGCTAAGGTAAACATCGTTATTTTTAAAGCTGATTAGACTTGGATCTTCTTTTCCTTCCATATACTTAGGTTTCCCACCTGGCTCACATTCTCCCCTTCAAGCACAAAAACTCCTTTGTGCTAACCACCCTCACTTATCTATTCATCCTGCTATGTGCTGGGCACTCAGTGGAACGTGTGGAACGGAAGAAATAGACTCGTCTTGGTAGCACCCGTCTTCGTGGGTCAAATAGACTGGTGTGGAGACAAACATCACACAGGTGACGAATAAACATATGATTACCAATTGTGACGCATGCACCTGGCAGGGAAAGAGTGGTATGCAATGAAAGAAAGCGACAGCAGGACTGTGTTCCTGTCTGATCGTCTGAGAAGGTGTCTCTGAAGGGGGGACATTTAAACTACAACCTGAGCCCAGGCACAGTGGCTTACACCTGTAATCCCAGCACTTTGGGAGGCCAAAGTGGGTGGATCACCTGAGGTCAGGAGTTTGAGACCAGCCCGGCCAATATGGCAAAACCCTGTCTCTACTAAAAATAGAAAAATTAGCCAGGCTTGGTGTCACGCATCTGTAGTCCCAGTTACTCAGGAGGCTGACACAGGAGAATTGCTTGAACCCAGGGGGCAGAGGTTGCAGTGAGCCAGGATCATGCCACTTCACTCTAGCCTGGGCAAAAGGGTGAAACTCTGTCTCAAAAATAAATAAATAAATACTACAACCTGAGAGACAAGAAGGATCCAAACAGGCAAAAGAGTGCAAAGTAGCATTTCAACAAGAGGGGACAATGAAAAATGCAACATTTGCTTCCATCTCCTTTTTTTTTTTTTTTTTTTTTTTTTTTGAGACAGAGTCTTGCTCTGTTGCCCAGGCTGGAGTGCAGTGGTGTGATCTCAGCTCACTGCAACCTCCACTTCCCAGGTTCAAGCAGTTCTCCTGCCTCAGCCTCCCAAGTAGCTGAGATTACAGGCACATGCCTCCACGCCCGGCTAATTTTTTTGCATTTTTAGTAGAGATGGGGTTTCACCATGTTGGTCAGGCGGGTCTCAAACTCCTGACCTTAAGTGATCCGCTTGCCTTGGCCTCCGAAAGTGCTGGGATTACAAGAGCTTCCTCCTTCTTAAACAGAGGCTCCTGAGCATACCGTACCCTTTTCCAGACAACCTAGTGCAGTCACTGTGGATCTTAGGTAGCTGAGGCCCCAGGACACAGAAGGGGTGTTTGCCGCTTTCACTAAGCTGCCAAGGTTGCTATATCCCACGTGTCTCTCTGCACCAGCACTGACCACCCAGACCCATCACCCGTGGGTCATTAACAAAGCTTTAGAGCAGTTCTGCACCAGCCCTCAAGCAGACAAAACCAAGAAAAAGGGACCCTTTCCCTCTGAGTTTGTCCAGGAATGCCCTTTTATTGATTAATTTATTTACTTGTTTGTTTGTAAGGCACCTTCAGATTCTGCTTTCCTGGGGAATGAGAATTAATGCTGGAAAATAGCATTCAGGTTTTCCCTCGCACGTCTTCCACCCTCCTTGGTAGTTCATCTGTGGTCGGGAGAACTGTGTTTGAGAAAGGAAAATCAACTCTAGTGGCCCAGAGTCAGGCAGACCATGATTACCTTGTTGTCCAGGCTGGTCTCTATCCTTAAAAGTCCAGGAACGACCTCAAGCAAAGCTCTAATGGTTACATAATTTCTCTTAGGCAGAAACAGAGTGTCTGTTAGAGCTGGCACTCCTAATTCAACAACCTCATTTCACACAATGGGAGACTGGAAAATAAAGCAGAGAAGTCTGCACAGTTCGGCAGAGGCAGGGCTGGCACCCAGGCCCTGGGGACTTCCAGTTCACTTTTCTCCCTGAACCATGCAGTTCACTCACAAATCCCCGACACATTCTGTTTAGATGACCCAGGTGATTCCCACCCCACCCGCCACTTCCACAAGGGTTACACTGTCATGGTTTGTGTCATAAACCTATGTCTATGCGCTTCTGATCCAGGCAGAGCTGCTTCCAACAAGGGCTACCCAAAGAGGCCTCGGCTGGGAGTGACCACCCTAAACCTGCCCTGCGATTTCCGGGATAACCTTTTGAGTCTTCCCAGCTTGTGGGATCACTGGGATGGGGTGAAGGAAACATGGACAGCAGTGTGTTCTGTCTTCAGTAACCCTACTTCACCCAGCGTCTCCCCCCGTCACTCTTTTCTCCCTCATCCTCTCCATCCCCTCCTCTAGTTCCTCCTCTCCTGCCACCACCACCCCCTCCACTTCCTCCTCCATCTCCTCCACACCTCCACCACCAGCACCCTTCAACCCCTGTCTCCACTGTCTCCTTCTCCACCTCCCCTCAGCCCCTCCAAGCCTCCTCTACTTCCTCCTTCACTGCCGCTGCCACCTCCACCATCTTCTTCGTGCCCTCCACACCAACACCACTAACCCCCTCCCCTCCAGCACCCCACCCCCGCACCTCCACCTCCTCTGCACAAACACCCATACCAGCCCCACTGCCCCGGCTCTGCTTCCTCCTCCAGCAACACCCCCGGCTGCTCCTCTCTCCACTCCTCCTCCACTGCCCGTACGTCCACGCCACTTCCAGCAGCAGCTCCACCACCACCTAATCTGTAGCATTAAGACAGCTCTTCTAACCAAATATGCCTCTAGGACCTTGATGCTTCCAAAACAAAACGGGTGATCAGTATTTTAATCTATAGCCAGAGTCACTGAGATTTAGCATACGTTTGAAATGAACCAGGATCGACTCCTTCTATTTTTGCTCATTTTGAAATTACTTACCTAACCACACACACCCATGCACATGCAAACGCGCACACACACACAGACACACAGACACACACGGGCTCCACCCACAGGCTCCTGATCTCTCTCTCTTTCTCACCAGAAGACCATAGGTACTCTGAAATGAAGCAAACAATGGTGGCCTTGTTACAGAAGCCTGATATTAACAGACTATTCCTTTTGATTTCAGCCTGGAAACATTGGCACCAAACCAATGTTAGAAAGGAGGGACTGTGCAGCGGAAGTTTAAAAGAGAGAGGGAGAAAAAAAATCCAACCCAGCTTTGATCAGAAGAGTCTGAAGATGAATCGTGGTCATTTCATAGGTCTCTGGGTGGAGGTTAATGTCATTTTGAGACAAGGAAACTGGGTTTAAAAAAAAAAAGGAAGCTGAGAAGAGATGAACTTTCTGATGGAACAGGTCCACCTCACCAAGAGGATCAAAGCTGCTCGCCATGCAGAGGCGAACGAAGGATTATTCACTTTCTATTTTTTCACGCCTGCAGCACACATGGGGATCTAATTGGTCGGGATGCGAAATACAGCCAGCCAGCCCCCGCAGCAGGGCAGAGCCCACGGGGGAAGCTGGTGCTTGCTGCAGCTGCAAACCATTAAAGGCAGGCTCGGCACCCTGTGCCACTTTAACTGCTCCTGTGTGCGTTTCCTCAACTTACAGCCCCCAGCGTCTACCTGCAAGCCTTTCTGATCTCAGAGGCGATGAGCTTGACGGCTGCCAGGCCCCGCCGCCGCCGCCGGGACTCAGGGAATGCAAGAGAGGAGCCTTGGGGGAGGGCAACGCACAGTCCCTGGAGGGAGGGGCCGCTGGGCTGTGAGAAGGCTGGGACTCTGGCCCCTGGGGTGGCATTGCCTTAGTTTTAGCCCACATCACCAGACAACAAGGAGTAAAACAAAGTGAGGGCCTGAAAACCCACACCACTGTGCATTGCGACCATAGGCACAGTACTCAACCTCTCCCACCCTTCATTTCCTTGCCTTTGAAATGGGGTGTGTGCCTAGCCCCCAACACAGCTGTGAGGATTAAATGACATCAGGGATCGTTGACTAATGAGGGGAGTGTCTACTGGTTACTGTCCTGGATCACACCCCTCCTTCAACCTTCTCTGACAACCTCTTGAACTACTTTAGGTCCAGTTTCTTCCAATTTCCCTTCCAGTCTTCTCCACCCTTCCTCCCTAGTGAAACCTTCCCTGCTTGCTGAGGTCGGCAGGATCGTAGAGCTCTCACTTGCCCCACTGAACCCCACTAGTCATTCATCTCAGGCTCCCATCTTTCTCTCTTAGCTGTCATCCTCGGGCACATCCTCCCAGCGGGCATTGCCACCTCCAGTCTCCCCACACCTCCTCCTCAACCACCCGTTATCCACATATATGAAGCTATACAACTCAAGCCCACCCATTCATACAGCCCACCCTCTGCTGAGCACTCAGGAGCAGCACCCTGTCGCTTACAGGATAAATCCTGAGCCCCTCAGTTCTGCTCCCTGTCCCCAAACCCCTAACTGTCCTGTTCGCAGCTGTCCCCTTAGCGAGGAATGCCATCAATCTTCTTCTGGTCTGCCTCATCCTGCAAGACACAGCTGAGGTGTGACCTCTTCTGGGTAGTCTCGCCCAATGCCAGACAGTAGCCTTGGCTAAGCATCGTACGTGTGTTTCCACACTGTCCTACCTCGACCGCATGGAACTGAAATCATGGGCTTGCCTAAATCTCTCCTCCACGTGAAGGTGAGCTTTTGGGAGACAGGAATGCATTCTAACTCATCTTTGTAGTCTCAGCATGTAGCATGTTTAGCCCAGTGCCTGGAATATAGCGTGTACTCAATAAGTGTGTTGTGAACTCATTCGTGGCTATCAATTGTTACTTGTCTCTCTGCCTAAACTGTCCAATTAAGTTGAAAGCATTTGGAGCACGGGGAATGTGTCTGACTCATTTTGTATTCTGCACAATGCCCAGTACATAGCAGAGCCTCAACACGGAGTTGCTGCTTCTGTGGGGCACCGTTAGCGATAATGCCCTGCTGTGTTCTGTGCTGTTTTCTCAGCATCTAAGGCCAAGCTCTGCACATAGTAGGGGCTCAATAAATATATTTGGAATGAATACATAGTGTATCTTTGTAGGAAAAACACCTGTTCTGGTCAGAATATGCAATGGGTTGGATGGTTATGATCCCCTGCCCCAATTCATATGTTGAAATCCTAACTCCCAAAGCAATGGTGTTAGGAGGTGGGGCCTCTGCTGGGCGCTTAGGTCATGAGGGGTGGCACCCTCATGAATGGGATTCCTGCTCCTATAAAAGAAGCCTGAGAGAGCTCCCTCACCCCTTCTACCATGTGAGGTTACGGCAAAAAGAAACCTGTCTATAAGGAAGTGGATCCTCACCAGACACTTGATCTGCTAGTGCCTCGATGTTGGACTTGCAGCCTCTAGAACTGTGATAAACTTCTGTTGTTTATAAGCCACCCAGTCCATGGTATTTTGTTATAGCAGCCCCAACAGACTAAGACAGAAGTTCTGGGTTCTAGTCAGAGGTAACAAACCCAAAATTAACAAGGCCAAAAGATAACTTCTGATTTTCTCCAAAACTCCATTTCTCATTCCAAAGCCCCAGCAAAAATTCTCCATCTTGAAAAATGTAGCACCAACATCCACCTAGTTACTCAGACCAAAATCTAGGAGTAATATCTGATTTGCCATAAATCTCACATCCCACTTTGAATTCACTGGCAAATTCTACAAGTCCTGCTTCCAAAATGTGTCCAACCTCTGACCCTCATCACCTGTAGAGCCCCAACCCTACTTCAAGTACCATGATCTTGACCTTGTAGCTGGTCTCCCTGTCCACATGCATGATGTGCTCTTTTCATTTTAATCGCCTTGATCTTTCTGATATACCTCCAAAGCCATTCCACTTTACTTAGAATGAAGTGCAAACTTCTTTTTTTTTTTTCCTTTGAAACAGCATCTCCCTCTGTTGCCCAGGCTGGAGTGCAGTGGCACAATCTTGGCTCACTGCCACCTCCACCTCCCGGGTTCAAGCAATTCTCCTGCCTCAGCCTTCTGAGTAGCTGGGATGACAGGCACATGCCACCACGCCTGGTTAATTTTGTATTTTCAGTAGAGACGGGGTTTCACCGTGTTGGCCAGGCTTGTCACGAACTCCTGACCTCAAGCGATCCGCCCGCCTCAGCCTCCCAAAGTGCTGGGATTACAGGTGTGAGCCACCATGCCCGGCCGAAGTGCAAACTTCTAATCATGGTCTACAAACCTCATGCAATCCGGCCCTGCCAGCTTCCTCCTTTTCTGATCCTCTCCTTGCTATTTTCTTCCAAACATACTGGTCTTTTTGCTGTTCCTAAAGTATTCAGGTTTGTTCTCACCTCAGAACTTTCTATTCCCTCTACATAGAAAGCTCTTCCCCAAATATTCATATTTCTTAGTTCAAATGTCACTATTTCAGTGAAGCCTTCGCCAGTCCTAGGTGTGATATTAATTGTATATGTCAATTTGACTGGGCCATGGGGTGCCCAGATATTTGGTCAAACATTTCCTGGGTGTGTCTGGGAGGGTGTTTTGGATGAGATTAAAATTTGAATTGATAGACTGAGTAAAACAGATTGGTCTTCCTAATGTGAGTGGGTTTCATCCAATCAACTGAAGGCCTGCATAGAACAAAAAGGTTGACTTCCCTTAAGAAAGAATTTTCTTCTGCCTGGCTTCCTTGAGCTGAGACATCAGTCTTTTTCTCCTTTCAGACTCCAGCAGAAACATCTGCTCCTCCAGGGTCTTAAGCCTGCTGGCTTTTGGACTCCAACTTACACCACTGGCTCTCCTAGTTCTCAGGACTTCAGGCTCAGATTGGAACTACACTGTCTCCCTCCAGCTTGCTGGCTTTGTGGGACTTCTTGGCCTCTTTAATTGTATGAACCAATGCCTTATAATAAATCTTTCTCTCTCTCTATCTATACATGCCCTATTAGCTCTGTTTCTCTGGAGAACCCTAACTAATACACTAGGCAAAACCGTATCCCTCCACCTACCTCATGCAATTCTTCCTTATCTATTTCTTGACTGTTTGTGCCTGTCTCTTCTCAACCAGAATGGAGGCCCCTTTTTCATCACTGTATCTCTAGACTCATGCATGGCTCATAAGGGGTCCTCAGTAAATACTGGTTGACTGACTCTTTTCCCTCATTAGCCATGCGACTTTGCACAGTTCATTTGACCTCTGAGCCAATTTCTTCACCATTACAACAGGGATGGCATCTTGTCTACGTAACACCAGGGCTGTTTGACAGGACCCCCAGGCACACAGCTGTGAAAGTGCTCCTTACAAATGTAAGTTTTCTCCGTACTAAGGGTTGTGTCTCATTCATCTTTGCACCCCCATCCCCTCTTTCCCTCCCCTCCACCCTTCCCCCAACCCTCTACAGATGCTCAGTAGATGTTTATTTTCAACAACGAGTTAAATCATTCTATGGCTATCTCAATTTTAGTCAGTTACATCAGTTATGACGACACAAGAAATATCTACTCATCGCTGAATACCTTAATGCCTAAGAAACTTTGGTCAGAAAAGAATGAAAGGCAAAGTTGGGGGATCCATAGCATGAATTTGGTCATATCTAGTCTAACAAGATTAATAGGAAACTTAAAAAAGCTTTACGGTATACAATGAAATGGTCTCTCTCATTTGCTAATAAGCATGCAAATTGGTGCAACCACTTTGGAAAGCAATTTGACTATATCAAAATGTTCATACCATTTAAGTCAGCAAAGTCTCCCTATCCTAGATGCTTCCATGTGACACAGACTCTGATCTAAATATAAAAACAAAAACTATCAAACTTTTAGAAGAAAGCAAAGGTGTAGATCTTCTTGACCATGGTCTAGACAATAGATTTTTTAGATATGATACCAAAAGCTTAAGCAACTAAAGAAAAAATAGATAAATCGGACCTCATCAAAATTTAAAACTTTTGTGCATCAAAAGACACCATAAAGAAAGTAAGAAGACAACCCACAGAATGGAAGAAAATGCTTGCATTTTCTCCATATTTCTGATAGGGGATTTTTATCCAGAATATAAACAGAATTCTTGTAACTTAAGAATAAAAAGAAAAATAACACAATTTTAAACTGTGCAAAGAATTTGAATAAACATTTCTCCAAAGAAGATAAATACACAAACATCCAAGAAGCACATGAGAAGATGCTAAACATACTAGTCACCAGGAAAATGAAAATAAAAGCCACAATGAGATACCACTTCACACCCACTATGATGGATGTTGAAAAATTAAAAAGGAAAGTAGCAAGTGTTGTGAAAATATTGGAAAGCTTGCGCAGTGCGGGTGGAAATGTAAAATGGTGCAGCCGCTTTGGAAAACAGAGGGGCAGTTCCTCAGAAGGCTAAACCCAGAGTCACCATATGGCTGGCAGTTCCACTCTTAGGTTTATCCTCAAGGTTGGTGAAAACATGTCCACACAAAACTTCTACATGGGCCGGGCGCGGTGGCTCATGCCTGTAACCCCAGCACTTCGGGAGGCCGAGGCGGGCGGATCACTTGAGGTCAGGAGTTCGAGACCAGCCTGGCCAACATGATGAAACCCTGTCTCTACTAAAAATACAAAAATTAGCCAGGCATGGTGGCACACGCCTATAATCCCAGTTACTTGGGAGGCTGAGATAGGAGAATTGCTTGAACCGGGGAGGCGGAAGTTGCAGTGAGCCAAGATCACGCCACTGTACTTCAGCCTAGGTGACAGAGTGAGACCTTGTCTCAAAAAAAAAAAAAAAAAAACAAACTTGTACATGAATGTTCAGAGCAGCAATGTTTATAATAGCCAAAAGGTGGAAGAGAAGCTTTAAATGTCCATTAATTGGTGAATGGATAAACAAAAGTGATATATCTACACAATGGAATATTATTTGGCCATAAAAAGGAATCAAGAACTGATACCTGTGATAACATAAATGAACTTTGAAAATATTATGATAAGAGAAAGAGGCCAGACACAAAGGGTCACCTATTTTGTGGTTCCATTTACATGAAATGTTCAGAATAGACAAATCCATAGAAATAGAAAATAGATTAGTTGTTGTCAGGGGCTGCAGAGGGAGGAATGGGTATGGAATTTCTTTCTAGGGTGACAGAAATGTTCTGGAATGAGATAGTGATAATAGTTGTATAACTGTGAATATGCTGAAGTCTACAGCATCGTACACTTTAAAAAGTAAATTTTATGATACCTGAATTATATCTCAAAAAGCAATTATTTAAGAAGTGCTCATTGTAGCATTATTTATACTAGTAAAAAATAAAGTAGTCAAAATATCCTTTTATTAAAAAGAATATTAATTAACTAATAATGAATTTATTTGTTAATTACACAGCCATTCAACTGTATCTACAAAATTTCATCATACCATGTAGAAGGATTATAAAATAATATTAAGTAAGATGTAGTCACGACGATTTTTCATTTTTTTTTTTGAGATGGAGTCTCGCTGTGTCGCCCAGGCTGGAGTGCAGTGGCGTGATCTCGGCTCACTGCAACCTCTGCCTCCTGGGTTCACACCATTCTCCTGCCTCAGCCTCCCAAGTAGCTGGGACTACAGGTGCCCACCACCACACCCAGCTAATTTTTTGTATTTTTAGTAGAGACAGGGTTTCACCATGTTAGCCAGGATGGTCTCCATCTCCTGACCTCGTGATCTGCCCTCCTCAGCCTCCCAAAGTGCTGGGATTACAGGCGTGAGCCGCCACGCCCACCAGTCACGACTCTTTTTTAAAGCATGTCTGTCTGGGTGTTTTTGTTTAAGTCTGGAAGAAAGCATACCAAACTTTTAACCAATGTTGGCTATAGGGAGTGAGACATGAATAATTTCTTCTTTTTTCTACTTTTCTATATTTCCTAAACTTTCTTCCAACATGATTATTTTTATTATTGTTATTTTTTTGAGACAGAGTCTCGCTCTGTCACCCAGGCTGGAGGGCAGTGGCATGATCTCAGCTCACTGCAACCTCCGCCTCCCAGGTTCAAGCAATTCTCCTGCCTCAGCCTCCCAAGGGGTGGGATGACAGGTGTCTATCACCACTCGTGGCTAATTTTTTTTTGTATTTTTGTAGAGACAGGGTTTCGCCATGTTGGCTAGGCTGGTCTCGAACTCCTAACCTCAGGTGATTCGCCTGCCTCAGCCTCCCAAAGTGTATTCTTTTTATTTTATTTTGTTATTTAAAATAATCTTTTTGGGTTGTTTACCTGCTACGGATAAAGTGTCAGATTTTCAGCATCTGGTGTTATGAAGATGAGTCCACCTCCCTCAGTGTGGAGGCTGCTGCTCTCTGGTGCAGCCACCTGAAGGGCAGGGTCCCGAGAGAACTCAGGCCCAAGGACCTAGAGGGTATCCCGGCTGCAACACAGATGAGTCCCGAAGAGACTGGCCCCCGCCCCCGCCGAGGCATCACCTTACAGATAGGGAGAGTCTTCTTTTCCTGTTTTAAATTGCAGTAGGTTTTTAAAATCCCTATTGTCATTTCAAAGGTGGCATGAGGCAGCTGGGTCCCCAGGCCTGTGTCTTTCCTTTGTCTGCCCCACGGACTGTTTATTTCCCTTCTGTCTCCAGTGGCCACCCTTTGGGCAGGGACACCAGCGATGTTGTTACAGGTGTTGGCTCTCTCTGGCCTCGTTTGCTCTGGAAAGGATTCTGGTGGGATCAAATGGCCCTGTGGAAACTCAAGCTGAATTGTCTTCATTTTCTATCATTTTATTTTAACATCCCAGCAGTGCCAGCCTGTCAGGGTCTCCACTGGCAGTCAGCCATTCATCAATTTAAAGCACAGCCATAAAGTTCTGGAAAGTGTCCAACTCCACAGAAGAAATCAGTTCTTTTCTTCTCATTTTTCTTTGAAGGCAGGAAAGAATCTGCTCATCTGGATACAAGGCATGATGACTTTTGAGTCAGTCAGGAGCCTGCTTTTAGATAGTAATACTCAACATTTCATCCACAGGCCAAAACATTGCCCTGTGGAAGGTGCCAGTGCTACTACAAAACCAGTATTACAAGTGATCTTTTTGATTTCACAATAATTGTAGGCCAGGTGTGGTGGCTCATACCTGTAATCCCAGTAATCTCTTGGAGGCGGAGGTGGGAGGATCACTTGAGCCCGGGAGTTTGAGACCAGCCTGGGAAACGTAGCAAGATCCCAAATCATTTAAAACAAAAAAGAAAAAAAGAAAAAAACCATCATTGTACGTGCTTATTTATTTATCACATTTCTCATTTAATAATAACACTTATTACTTGACAGAAGGACTTTTCCTATATTAACTCATATAATTCTCTCAATAACCCATTATATTACACCCCATCTTACACATGAGAAAATCGAGGCACTGAGAGAAGGTTGTAAATGTAATCTTGTAAATGGAAGGTTCTAAAAAATTAGCCAGATTTAAGGATTAAATGAGCATTACAACTATATTAAATAATTTTTCAGGAAGACCTAGCTTCACTCTCTGCAGTGGAGGTATTTTGTTCTAAGTTGGTCTCATCTGCTCACGGCGATTCACTGGAGTGCTTCATGGGTTAGCAGAAAAGGGAAAAGAACGCAGAATGACATGCTCATCCCTTCTCTTACCAGCCTGTACCCAGCCATAGCAGGAAGATGAGACAATAGAGCAGGGAGTACCCCACTAAAGTCCAGTGGAGGTGCCAGGACCACCTGTGGAAAAGCCATTATTTTATAGAATTCCAGAGCCACCTATAAAACACAGAGAGGAAAAATGCTGAGTCACACTATACAACCCCCATTGTACCCCATGGGAAAGGCACCCTGGAGCACCACTCCCCAGCAGACTGAAATATGAATGGTGCCCTGTGGAGGTGTGCAATGTGGATTTCTGTCCCTTGGTGATCTCAGGGAGGTCCTTTGAGATCCTGCAGAGGTAGCTGGAAACAACTGCCTGGTACACAACCTGAGACATTTCTGCCCCCAGCTTTTGCTTATGGCCTGTCTTCATGGTGACCAATGTCTCCTCTGCAAGAGAAGTGGAAGACTGGCCACCGGAAGCTTCCATTCTGCTGTGTGGGGTCTCCTAGAGAAATTTAGGAGCAAAATCCTCCCTTAGAACAAAATCATCTGCATCTGCTATTTCCCATTTCCAGATGTTTCTTACATTGATAAGCATCTCCCAAATGTTTCTCCTTGCATTGCTGTTCTTTTAAAAAAGTAAACATAAAAAGTTAAGGCACTGTTTCTCATGTTCCTCAGCCTTCTCTAAGCCAACCCTGCACAATGCTTTCTCACCCTACCTTTTCTGCATCCGAATGGGCCAAGAAGACTTTTAGGGGCTTTACTTTCCGTGGTTTTTGTGACTAAATTAATAAATGTACTTTTTCATACTCTATTTGCCCCCCAACCTCCTCTTCCTCGCCGTGAGGCAGGAATGGCTGTGCTAGGCCATTATTGCCATGATGTGGTCTTCAAAAACCTGGAGACTTTCCCCTAGGACATTCAGTGCCTAGTCCCTATTACACCTCTGTCTGGAATATGCCACAGTTCAGAGTTATCTGAGCCACAGTGAAAAGCGGCCTCTTATGGCTGGGCACCGAGGCTCACGCCTATAATCCCAACACTTTGGGAGGCCGAGGTGGGTGGATCACCTGAGGTCAGGAGTTCGAGACCAGCCTGGCCAACATGGTGAAACCCCGTCTCTATTAAAAATACAATAATTAGCTGGGCATGGTGTTGGGTGCCTGTAATCCCAGCTACCTGGGAGGCTGAGGCAGGAGAATCGCTTGAACTTGGGAGGTAGAGGTTGCAGTGAGCTGAGATCGCGCCATTGCACTCCAGCCTGGGCGACAAGAGCAAAACTCAGTCTCAAAAAAAAAAAAGAAAGAAAGAAAAAGAAAAGTGGCCTCATATACCACCCAGTCAAGCTCGGTCTCATTTGACAAACATTATACCATTTATGCAAGTGTTTCAGATGCATCCCAAAGTGCCAAGAGGGCCCCTATTGCCAGAGCTGACTTCACGTGCACATCACCTGTGTTCACACAAGGCCCACATTTAGAAGGGCTCCGTATTTGGTTTAATGCCATGTTGATGTTATCTTGAAGTTCTTGATCATTTTTTAACAAGGGGCCCCACATTTCCATTTTGTCCTAGGCCCTAGGCATATCAGTCGCTGGTCCTGCTCACAGCTTCTGTTGCCACTCTCCACGCCCTGCCCCACGATTTGGGAGCAGAGAGGTTTGGCTCCCAAAAGAACTTTGAGGTTTAGTTCCTGAAGTCTTTACATAATTTATTACTAGTTCTCTTTTTCCAAGGAGGAATCTTAGATAAGTGACATCCCTGGAAGGTACAAAGATCATTACCCCAGTTCCCCAGGGCTAGGTAGGAACAGCTCCAACCCTAAAACCTGTGGGAGGGGAACTGGTTTTTTGTTTTTTTGTATTTTTCTTCAGGAGTGTGGGTGGTGGTAGATGGGAGTAGATATTTTGTAAAGTGGTGAAACTAAACAGTATCTAACAGATTGCCTTTATAGGACCATATTACTGTGGTCCTCTAGCACTGAAAGAAAGGTAAGGAGCTGTCATTTCCGGAAGGCCAAAGGGCCCTAGGCAGATGGGCCATTTTGCCTGAATCTAGCTTGGAAAGTACTGCCTGATGAGAAGACATAATTCTTACGTCTATAGGGGACCTTGAGACAAGAAGTCTGGATGTGAGTGACTGCCCTAGCAGGCAAACCCCCTCCAAGATAAGAGAGGAATTTGTAGTTGATGCACTATTTTGAGATCACAAGAGGTCAGTCAGGGTGAGAATTCAGCATTTCAAAGTGTGTTGATGATAGAAGCCGAAGAGCCCCTAAGTCAAGGACTCTCCAAGATAGGACCGTCCTCTCTGGCAAGCACAGGGGTGACATTTTAGACAAATCATCTCATCTTTCTGGGCTTGGTTCCTCATTTCTAAATGGTAATAATATTAGTACCAACCACATGGGGTTGTTGAGAAGAATAAATTAGTTTTTACATTAAAAGCAATTAAAACAGTGGCTGGCATATTGGAAACACTCCAGAAGTCATGGTTATGATTCATATTACTATGAAGTGATGACTTCCTCACTAAATAGCAGGTACAGGTAAAGACTGAGTTCTCTAGATGCCATCTTGAGCCACTTCCCTTTTAGCCTTGCCCATCAGATAGACCCCAGGTGTCCCTAGTCTCAGCACACATTCTTTCCAGGTGGCATCCTAGATACTAGGAAGAGGAGAGACTGATATTTGGGAGGCTGGAGGGAGGAAAAGGACAGCACCTATGAAGTGTTCTTGTTGAAGAAGAAGAAGAAGAAGAAGCTGCCAGAAGAGGACCTCCAGTTTCCATCCCAGCAAATAAGAAGCTTGGAAGCCGCCACGCTATCCTAACAAAAAGTAAAAAGCTGGGCCAGGCACACTGGCTCGCTCCTGTAATCCCAGCACTTTGGGAGGCCAGGGCAGGCAGATCACTTGAGCTCAGGAGTTTGAGACCAGTCTGGGCAACACGGCAAATCCTTGTCTCTACAAAAAATACAAAAATTACTCAGGCATGATGGCGCATGCCAGTGGGCCCAGCTACTCCCGAGGCTGAAGTGGGAGGATTGCTTAAGCCTGGGAGGTAGAAGTTGCAGTGAGCCGAGATCACGCCACTGCACTCCAGCCTGGGTGATAGAGCCAGACTCTGTCTCAAATAAATAAATAAATAAAGTCTGAACAAACTGAAAAAGCAACAGCTCTTCTTAGATCCATAAGAGAAGAGAGGTCACAGGGCAAACCACTGCTCCCAAATTGAAGAGACAGGCAGGTGAATACAGAGAATCACAACAGACCAGAGCACAAACTGTGGGAACCAGGGCCAGGGTAGGAAAACCTACACTGTAACTGACTAATTACTGGAGGCTCAGTGTGGATAACTCTAAGAGTGAAAAACTCTAAGACCTAGTCATGGGGATGGGAGAATCCTACACGTTTGTGTGTTTTACCCCCAAGAGCTTGACCTGGTGCTCCCATTGAATATTGGAGAAAAATCCCTCATGTTTCCAGTACAGGGAGGGGGAAAGCAGCCATTTTGGAATACACCAAAACATTCTGTTCTTCTTAACGAGGTCTGCCCTCAAGAGAAACTATTTTACCATTGCCTAAACTACTGGGGCTTTATGAGTACCTAACCGACCTGGAGGAAGGGAAACACCAAACTGGATCCCCCTCAAATCTTCCTGTCCCACCCACAGGAGAGGAGGGGGTACCGAGAAGCAGGTGTGACATTCACAGTCCAGAGGCACAGGCTCCCTAAGAGATTGAGACCAAATCACAGGACTGTGGAACACTTTCCCATTGCCTGGTGCCTTACCACCACATCACCAAAGGCCCATTTACAACAGTTCCTTTTACCCAAGACACCATGCCAGGCTTTGAAGAAAAAGTTACAAGGCATACTAAAGACAAAACAACAAAGTCCAAACAGACAGAGCAAACATTAAAGCCAGATTCGGGTATGACATGGTTGTTGAAATGATCAGACCAGGAATGTAAAACAGCTATGACTAGTATGCTAAGGGCTCTAATGGATAAAGTAAGCGGCATGCAAGAACGGATGGGCAATGTAAGCAGAGAGATGGAAATTCTAAGAACTAAAAAGAAAAAGAAACGCTAGAGATAAAAAACACTGTGACAGAAAAGAAGAATGCCTTCAATGAGCTTATTAGTAGACTGGATATGGCTAAGAAAATAATCTCTGAGCTTGGGCGTATTTCAATAGAAACCTTCAAAACTGAAAAGAAAACAGAAAAAGGACTGAAATAAATAGAACAGACCATCCAAGAAATGTAGGACAACTACAAACGGTGTAAATGGGAATATAAAAAGGAGAAGAATGAGAGAAAGGAAAAGAAGAAATATTTGAAAGAATAACGATTGAGAATTTCCCTCAATTAAGATCAGATATCAAACCACAGATTCCAGAAGCTCAGAGAACACAAAGCAGGATAAATGCCCCAAAAATACGCCCAGGCATATCATGTTCAAACTATAGAAAATCAACAATAAAGAAAAATCTTGAAAGAAGCCAGAGGGAAGAAACATCTTACCCTACAGAAGAGCAAAGGTAAGAATTATGTCTGACTTCTCTTCAGAAACAAAGCAAACAGGAAGAGAATGGACTGAAATACTTAAGGTGTTGGGAGAAAACAACCACCAACCTAGAATTCTGTACCCTGCAAAATTATCCTTCAAACATGAAGAAGTAAAGACTTCCTCAGAAAAACAAAAATTGAGAAAATTCTTTTTCCAACACAACTGCCTTGCAAGACATGTTAAAAGAAGTTATTTAGAAAGAAGAAAAATCATACAAATCAAAAACTGGGATCAACATAAAGAAAGAAAGAGCATCAGAGAAGGAACAAGTGAAGGTAAAATAAAAACCTTTATTTTTCTTATTTTTTTTTTTGTTTTTTTGTTTTTTTTGAAATGGAGTCTCACTTTGTTGCCCAGGCTGGAATGCAGTAGTGTGATCTCTGCCCACTGCAGCCTCTGCCTCCCAGGTTCATGCAATTCTCCTACCTCAGCCCGAGTAGCTGGGATTACAGGGGCACACCATTATGCCCAGCTAATTTTTATATTTTTATTAGAGTTGGGGTTTCACCATGTTGGCCAGGCTGGTTTTGAACTCCTGACCTCAGGTGATCCACCTGCCTCGGCCTCCCAAAGTGCTGTGATTACAGGCATGAACCACCGTGCCTGGCCTTATTTTTCTCATTCTTAATTGATCTGATAGATATCAGTCTGTTCAAGATAATGATAGCATCAATGTACTTAATTGTATATGCTTACGTATAAGTGAAGTGAATGACAGCAATGATACCAGGGATGGAAGGGAAGGGAGGAATTAAAATTATTTTGTTATCTTAGGTTACTTGTACTATCCATAAGCGATATAGTGTTGTTTGGGGTTTGTTTGTGTGTTTGTGTGTTTTGGATTTTTTGTTTTATTTGAGATGGGGTCACACTCAGGCCAGAGTGCAGTGGCACCATCGTGGCTCACTCCTGGACTCAACTGATTCTCCCACCTTGGCCTCCCAAAGCACCGGGAGACCAGGCATAAGCCACTGCACCCAGCTGGTATAGTGTTATTTGAAGTGGACTTGGATGAGTTGTAAATGTATATTGCAAACTCTAGGGCAACTTCTAAAAAAAAAAAAAATTAAAAAAAAACTGATATGCTTAGAAAGAAGAGGAAATGGAATAATAAAATGTTCAATTAAAACACAAAAGGAAGAAAAAGAGTAGAAGACAAAATAAGAACAAAGAACCAGGACAACTTATAGAAAACAACAATAAATATGGTAATATTCATTCAGCTACATCAATAATCACTTTGAATATCAATGGCCTAAATGCACCCATTTTAAAAATAATTATTATTACCATTATGTTATTATTATTTTGAGACAGGGTCTCACTCTGTCACCCAGGCTGGAGTGCAGTGACACAATCAAGGCTCACTGCAGCCTCGACCTCCAAAGCTGAAGCAATCCTCCCACTTCCGCCTCCGGAGTACTTGGGACTACAGTGCACACCACTATGCACGGCTAATTTTTTATTTTTCATAGAGATGGGAGTCTCACTGTGGTTCCCAGGCTGGTCTCAAACCCCTAGATGCAAGTGTTCCTCCTGCCTTAGCTTCCCAAAGTGCTGGGATTATAGGTGTGAGCCACCGTGCCCAGCCTAAACGCACCCACTAAAGGACAGAGATTGTTAAAGTGAATTGAAAAACAAGACCTGATTACATGTTGTCTACAAGAAACAAACTTTAAAAATAAGAATCCAGATAGATTTAAAGTAAATGTATAGAGAAAGATATAACACAATAACAGTAATTAGGAAAACAAGGATAGATATATTAGTTTCGGAAAGAATAGACTTCAGAGCAAGGAAAGTTATCATGGACAAAGAGGGCATTATACAATAATAAAGAGATCAATTCTCCAAGAAGAAATAACAGTCCTTAATTTATGCTCCTAACAGAGCATCAAAATAGGTGAGGCAAAAAGCAACAGAACTGCAAGGAGAAGTAGATGAATCCACTATTTTGGCTGGAGACTTCAATACCCTTTTATCAAAAGTGGACAGACCCAGGAGGCAGAATATAAGTAACAATATAATTGAAGTCAATGACATGATCAATCAGTTGGATATAATGGACATCTATAGACTACCTCATCCAACAACAGCAGAATACACATTCTTCTCAAGGTCACATGGAAAGATCACCTGAGGTCAGGAGTTCGTGACCAGCCTGGCCATCATGGTGAAACCCCATCTCTACTAAAAATACAAAAATTACCCTGGCATAGTGGCACATGCCTGTAGTCCCAGCTACTCAGGAGGCTTGAGGCAGGAGAACTGCTTGAACCCAGGAGGCAGAGGTTGCAGTGAGCCAAGATCACGCCATTGCACTCCAGCCTGGGTGACACAGCGAGACTCTGTCTAAAAAACAAAAACAAAAACAAAAACAAATCAAAAAACAAACAAAAAACAGTTCACCAAGATAGGATTCTGGGACATAAAGCACACCTTAACAAATTTAAGCGAATAGAAATCACACAGTGTCTGCTATCGGACCACAATAGAATTAAACTAGAAATCAATAACAGAAAGATAGCTGGAAAATTCCCAAGTACTTGGAGATTAAACAACACACTTCTAAATAACATATGAATCAGAGAAGAAATTTCAAAAGAAATTTTAAAATATTCTGAACTAAATACAAGTGAAAGCACAGCTTATCAAAATTCGTAGACGCACCAAAACAGTGCTTAGGGGGCAAATTATAGCATTGAATGCAAATATTTAAAAAGAAGAAAGCTCTAAAATCAATCATCTAAACTTCCTCCATAAGAAACTAAAAAAAAGAAGAGCAAATTAAACCCAAAGGAAGCAGAAGAAAAGACATTAAACATTAGAGCAGAAATCGAGATGCAACTGAAAACAGAAAATTAACAGACAAAATCAAGAAAACCTGATTTTGAAGGTTTGAAAAGCCGATACTTTGAAAGCATAAAGAAAATAAAAGACAGGCAAACTAAGAATAGAAGAGAGAGGACATAAATTGTTAACATCAGAAATGAAAAAGGGAACATCACTGCAGATCTTATGGCCATTAAAAGAAACTTGAAGGAATACTATGAACAACTCTATACTCACAAATTTGATAACCTAGATGAAAGAGACATTCCTTGAAAGACACAATCTGCTAAAATTCCCGTGAGAAGAAATAGGGCAATCTGAAGGCTAGGCACAGTGGCTCACACCTGTAATCCTAGCACTTTGGGAGGCCAAGGCTGGCAGATTGCCTGAGCTCGGGAGTTCAAGACCAGCCTGGGCAACATGGCAAAACCCTGTCTCTACTAAAAAACAAAACAAAAAAAATTAGCCGTGTGTGGTGGCACATGCCTGTAATCCCAGCTACTCGGGAGGCTGAGGCAGGCGAACTGCTTGCACCCAGGAGGCAGAGATTGCAATGAGCCGAGAATAGGCCTATATCTATTAAAGAAATTGAATAATTGAATTTACAATTAATAATCTTCCAAAACAGTAAGCACCAAGTCCAGGTGAGTTCACCGGTGAATTCTAACAGGCATTTTAAAAGGAAATTTTACCAATTCTTTACAATCTCTTTCAGAAGATAGAAGCAGAGGGAAAACTTCCTAACTCATTCTATGAGGCCAGCGTCACCCTAATACCAAAACCAGACAAAGATATTGCAAGAAAAGAAAACTACAGACCAATATCTCTCTTAAACACAGATGTAAACGTGCTCAAAAAAAATATCAAATGAAATCCAACAGTGTGTAAATTATACACCATGACCAAGTGTAATTTATCCAAGGTATGCAAGTCAGAGTCAACATTCAAAAATCAGTTAATGTAAATGTAATATAAATGTAATGTAAAACCTATCACATCAACAGACTAAAGAAGAAAAATCACATGGTCATCTCAATAAATGCAGAAAAACAATTTAACAAAATTGAATGCCCACTTATGGTTAAAAAAAAAAAAAGGCTCAGTGAACTAGGAATAGAGGAGAACTTCCTCAACTTGATAAAGAATATCTACAAGAAACCTATAGTGAACGTCACACCTACTGGTGAGAGACTCAGAGCTTTTTTCCCACTAAGATCAGGAGCAAGGCAAGGATGTTTCCTCTCACCATGCCTTTCAACATTGTACTGAAAGTCCTAGCTAATACAACAAGACAAGAAAAGGAAATAAAAGCTATACAGATTGGAAAGGAATAAGTAAAACTGTCTTTGTTCACAGATGACATGATTGGCTATCTAGAAAATCCAAAAGAATCAACCAAATACTGTTGGATCTAATAAGCAATTATAGCAAGGTTGCAGGATATAAGGTTAGTATATAAAAGTCAATTACTTTCCTATACACCAGCAATAAACAAGTGGAATTCGAAATTAAAAACACAATACCATTTATACCAGCACACCCAAAAGATGACAAGCTTTATTCGAGAAAAGCTACAAAACGCTGATGAAAGAAATCAAAGAACTAAATAAATGAAGGATATTCTATGTTCATAGATACAAAGACTCAATTATTGTCAAGATGTCAGTTCTTCCCAGTTGCTCTGTCGATTTCATACAATGTCAATCCCAGCAAGTCACTCTGTGTAAATCAACAAACTGATTCTAAAATTTATGTGGAGAGGCAGAAGACCCAGAATAGCCAATACAGTATTGAAAGAGAAAAACAAAGTTGGATGACTGTCACTACCATTTGCACATACAGCAAAGTGAATCTGGACACACACTCAACTGGACATGCACATACAGCAAAGTGAATCTGGACACACACTCAACTGGACATGCACATACAGCAAAGTGAATCTGGACACACACTTTACACCATCCACAAGAAGTAACACAGTGGACCACAGACCTAAACATAAGATGTAAAACTGGGAAACTCCTAGAATAACATAGGAGAAAATGGAGATGCCTGGGTTTCACAGTGACCCTTAGATACAAGACCAAAGTGACTATCCGTGAAAGAAAGAACTGATAAGGTAGGCTTCATCAAAATTGAGCATTTCTGCTCCATGAAAGACACTGTCATGAGAATGAGAAGGGAAGCTACACACTGAGAAAAAAACATTTGCAAAAGACGTATCTGTTAAGGAACTGGTGTTCAAAATTTACAAAGAACTCTTAAAACTCAACAATAAGAAAAAGAAACCTGGCTGGCACGGTGGCTCACACCTGTAATCCCAGCACTTTGCAGGCTGAGGTGGGCGGATCACCTGAGGTCAGGGGTTCGAGACCAGCTTGGCCAACACAGTGAAACCCCATCGCTACGAAAAATACAAGATTAGTCAGGTGTGGTGGTGGCTGCCTGTAATCCCAGCTACTAAGGAGGCTGAGGCAGGAGAATCACTTGAACCCAGGAGGCACAGGTTGCAGTGAGCCGAGATTGCGCCATTGCACTCCAGCCTGGGTGACAAGAGTGAAACTCCGTCTCAAAAAAAAAAGAAAGAAAGAAAAAGAAAAAAAGAAACCTGATTTAAAAATAGACAAAGACCTTAACAGACACCTCAGCAAAGAAGATACACAGATGACAAAGCATATGAAAAGATGCTCCACATCATATCATCATATGTCATCAGGGAAATGCAAATAAAATCAACAATGGGATACCATTACACGTCTGTTAGAATGGCCGAAATCCAGAACACTGACTGCACCAAATGCTGGCGAGGGTATGGAGCAGCAGAAGCTCTCATACATTGGTGGTGGGAATACAAACTGGTACAACCACTTCCAAAGACTTTAGCAGTTTCTTAAAAAAGCAAATATACTCTTACCATATAATCTAGCAGTCATGATCTCTGAAATTTCTCCAAAGGAGTTGAAAACTTATGTCCATACAGAAACTTGCATACAGATGTTTATAGCAGCTTTATTCATAATTGCCAAAACCTAGAAACAAACAAATGTCCTGCAGGAAGTGAAAAGACAAACCATGGTATTAATACATCTGGACAATGGAATGCTATTCAATGCTTAAAAAAAAAAAGAGCTAACAAGCATGAAAAGGCATGGAGGAACTTACATGCATATTATTAAGTAAAAGAAACTAATCTAGCCTGGACGTGGTGGCTCACGTCTGTAATCCCAGCACTTTGGAGGCCAAGGTGGGTGGGGAGGTCACCTGAGGTCAGGAGTTCGAGACCTGCCTGGCCAACATGGGGAAACCCCGTCTCTACTAAAGATACAAAAATTAGCCTGGCATGGTGGCACATGCCTGTAATCCCATCTACTTGGGACTTGGGAGGCTGAGGCAGGAGAATCACCTGAACCCGGGGGGTGGGGGGCGGAGGTTGCAGTGAACCGACATGGTGCCACTGTACCCCAGCCTGGGTGACAGAACAAGATTCCATCTCAAAAAAAAAAAAAAAGAAAGAAAAAAAGAAAAAATAAAGAAAAGAAGCTAACCTTAAGCTACATACTTTATGATTCCAACTATATGACATCTGGAAAAGGCAAAACTATGGAGACAGCAAAAAGACCAGTGGCTGCCAGGAGTCAGTGGGGAGGGAGGTATGAACAGGTGGAGCACAGAGGATTTTTAAGACAGTGAAACTACCCTGTATGAACTGTAATAGAGACACATGTTATCATACATTCGTCCGAAGCCACGAAATGGACGACTAAAGTCCAAAAGTGAACCCTAATGTAAACTATGGACTCTGGGTGATAATGATGTGTCAATATAGGGTTATCAATGGTAACAAATGTATTTGATACCACTCTGGTGGGGAATATTGATCGTGGGGGAGGCTATGCATGTGTTGAGGCAGGAAGTATATAGGAAATTGCTGTACGTTCTGTTCAATTTCGCAGTGAGCCTAAAACTGCTGTAAAAATCAGAGGTTTTTGTGTTTTTGTTTTTGTTTTTTTAAAGCTTGAATCTGGGCAGCCCTCTAAATATAACTACCATTTTACAAAAAATCTAGAGGGCAGGGGAACTGTAATCATGTAAACAAACCACACAGGTGCATTCAGCAACATCTATACTGTGGTTAACTCTACAAGACAAGTGACCCAGTTTCTTCAAAACAATAATAACAAACAAGCAAACAAAAATGCAGGAAAAAACATTGACGGAGGAACCTACAGGGAGGTCTTAAGGGACTTATCCACCAGTTACAATATGGGAACCTCTTTTGGGTCTCAATTCAAACAAAGAAAACTAATTTTTCTTAATGTGTAAGAAAATCTTGGAAATATGAACAGTGACTGAATGGTCAATGATATTAAGGAATTATTGAATTACTGTTAAAATATTTTAAGTGGCCTAATGATCTTACGGTTAGTGTTTTCTGGAGACTCTCTGTCTTATTGAAATAAAGAATAAAGGCTGGGCGTGGTGGTTCACACCTGTAATCCCAGCACTTTGGGAAGCCAAGGTAGCAAAATCGCTTGAGGCCAGGGGTTCAAGACCAGCCTGGGCAACATAGCAAGACTTCATCTCTACAAAAAATTAAAAAGCTATCTGAGCATCATGGCACATTCCTATAGTCCCAGCTGCTTGGGAGGCTGAGGTGGGAGGATCACTTGAGCCCAGGAGTTTGAGGCTGTGGTGAGCTATGATGGTGCCACTGCATTCTAGCCAGGCACAGAGTGAGGCCAGCTGAAAAGATAAGTAAATAAATAGAAAATAAAGTATATGTACATATGATGTCTGGGATTTGATCTAGAATAATTCAGGGTGTGAAGGGGATGGTGATGGTCATGAGTTGGTAATTAATAAAGCTAGGTAATGGGAATTCCTGGAAATGTATTCTAATATTCTTTTTACTCTCACACAGTTGAAGTATTCTACAATGGAAGGACAAAAAAAGAAAAAAGAAAAGAAAAGAAAACCCAATCAAGTCTGTGGGTTTGAGAGATGGGTCCCTGAGAAAGGATTCTGTCCAGGTGGGACTGGGACATGCCATGTCCCATGGGAAGGTTTGGGGAAAGTTACTTAGCTCTCTTTGCCTCTATTTTCTCATCAGTAAAATGGGGATTGGATAACAGTGCATTCCTCACAGGGCTGCCGTGAATACCCAATGACTAAATAAATGTAAATCAGATATAACAGGGCCTTGCACGTCATGGTAAGTGCCATATAACATTTGCTATTAAAGCATATCAAGCACCCTGAAGTACCCTATTGCATCAACCCAAACTAAGTCTCTACAGAACCCCACAGCTCAGACATCACCTCGGTTAAGCCTCCTGATAGCCCTTGGAGATAAACCTTCTTCTTACTCTCATTAGGCAGATAGGGAAACTGAGACATAGTCCATGGACATGCAGCTAGTTAGTGGCCCAACCTGCACCAGGGTTAGATCTCCTGACTCCATCCCAAGCCCTTTGGAGGCACCAACGCCGCCCTTTAGGGGATGAGTCAGGGGCTGAAATTAGATCTTTAGCTTTGTGTGATCAAAAACTTCATTTTGTCTCTTTGCCTGTTGTGACCAGCACCCCATCCCTGGGTAGGGGATGGTAACCAGACTCAAATGGAGGTAATAGGTGTCTCTTAGTCCCAGTCTGGGCAAGAGGATGGCACAGGGCCTAGGCAACCCTTTGCCCTAGAGTTTGGCCCCAGTCAGGCCTCCCTCCTGCGGCCAAGGAGTCTGTCGCAGCTAAACACTGGCTGGGCCTGAGTGTGGGGCTGCTGGTGGGGGCTAAGGAAGTAAAACAGACAGGAGCCACTCCAAGGCTGTAGCTCAGAATGGAGATCTCCTCCAGTCTCCAGGGAGCCAAAATGCAAGTCTAGGATTTCAAAACTAGCCTCCCACAAAGGGAGAAGTCCTTGGGCTGCAATAGCATTGTTCTTGTTTGCAATTTCCTTTCCAGGAATAGGCTTAGGGGGCTCTGGGATAGTTGAATGTAAAATAATAACAATGATGAAACCTGTGATTTGTTGAATGCTACACACTGCGTGAAGCACAAAGGACATTTTTCTCACTCAGACATTCCTTATTCACAATATACTGTGAAGTAGGCATTTGTTTTTATTCAAACAACACAGAAGTTTAGAAAATAAGTCATGAAAGTCTCCCTCCACCATCACCATCACCAGACCTGCCCTCCAGAGGTAGCCATTGTTTACAATCCTTCTGTATTCTTCCTGACATTTTTCTAATTTAATCAACGTTATATATACACACCCACTCGTGTGTGTGCATATGTATACACATACACACAGTTTGTTTGTTTTTATAAAAGTAGGATTATACCTGATTCAGCAACTTGCTTTTTCCATGTATGCATCTTTTCCCAATCCTATGCATATAAATATATGAGACTATAAGGAAATCTGAAATAAGCAAAGAAGATTACAGGGTTTCTCCAAGAGAAAACTATTCATTGTTGAGAGCAGACCCTCTGGATTATCTGATTCCAGCCTTTGGGCTAGTTTACTGCTCTGTAAGTTTTAGGGAAGAGAGGACACACGGTGACCCTGAATTGTGGACCCGCAAATGAGCTCCATCCACCCTCCTACACGGGGCAAAAGCCAGATCATTGTGACCACTTGAAAATCAACATTCCATAACCATAAACACATCTGTTCTTTGGATTCTTCTTTGAATCAGTTGTAACATCGCTGGCTCACTCATTCACAATGATAACGTGCTCATTTTTATCTATTTTAGAATCATGATTTTCTAACTTGTTTTAAAACCATTTTTTAACAACACGCATTATTTTCTGTTTGTATAGATGGTGAAATCCAGACTTTGAAAGATTGAGCAAATTGCCCACAGCAACACTGTTGATAAATAGCAGAGTTTGGATTCAAGCGCAGGTCTGCAATCCTGCTTGCGCAATTTCAGAGGAACGGATACTGGGTATCTTCCAGGTACTAGACCAAACATTTAGTGTATGTTAATTTGTTTAACCCTCCCCTCAACCTATGAAGTGAGTGTTAGCCCCACCCTTATAGAAAAGGCAACTGTGCCCAGAGCGGTGGAGGACTGCGCTCCAGGATGCAACAAAAGCCGGGTGCACAGCAGCCTGCATGGCGCCAAAGCTGAAGCCCTGAGCTGCTCTGCGGTGCTACCCTTTGTCCCTCCAGACTCTCTCTTCCTTCGTCTGTTTGTCAGTAAACCGAAGCCACCACAGTTTGTCATTTGGATGATTTTCGGTAAGGTAACATTGCCCAGAAACTTTGGTTCCTGGTTTTGAAAGGAGCCAGAGGGAGCGTATGCATTTCCCAGGGGTGCCATAACAAACTACCATGAACTGGGTGGCTTAAACAACAGACACGTGTGCCCTCATGTGTTGGAGGTTAGAAGACCAAAGCCAAGCTGTTGGCAGGGCCGTGCTCCCTCGGAAAGCTCCGGGAGAGAATCCTTCCTTGCCTCTTCTAGTTTCTGGGGTTTGCTGGCAATCTCTGACATTCCTTGGTTTACAGATGCACTACTCCAGCCCTCCCTCTTCCCGTGGCATATCTGCTGTGTGTCCCTGGGTGTCTTCATGTCATCCTCCTTCTGTGTCTGCTTGTCTCTGTGTTTATATTTCCCCTGTTCTAAGGACACCAGTCATATTGAAGCAGGCCCCACCTAAGGGCCTAATTTTAACTTGGTTAAATCTGCAAAGACCCTATATCCAAATTAGGCCACATGCCGAGCTCCCAGGGGTTAGGACTTCAATGAATCCTTTTTGGGGTCGAGAGAGTAACACAGTTCAACCCATATCAGGCAGCATATTGAAGTTTAGCCTCTACCAAGATGAGCTCTAAGCATGCCAGTCTCACAATCAGTTCTGTGGAGAAGGGGCGCTGTGGCCTCACAAATTTGGAAAAATCCTTCATGTTAGATGCCCTGGTGGTAATTCACAGGTATCATGAACATGGTGACATGCTGGAAAGGACTGCGGCAAAGAAACCTGTTGACTCGAAGTTGGCATTTCCCAAACTTATTTGAGCATGGGAGCTGCGGGGGTGTTGTGGTGGTGGCGGTGGTTTGAACAGTGTTCTGTGGAACACACTTGGGGAAGCTCACATAACCAGAGCATGACTTTGAAGCCAGGAAGGCGTAGACTGGCATCGTGACTCTGCTATTAACCGAATATGTGACCTTGGGCCATGAATTTCCCTCTCTGAGTCTCGATTTCCTCATTTCTACAATAGGAATGAAAATTTCTAATCAATTACTGAGGGATAAGTTCACTGCTAAAACAAACAAACCCCAAAAAGCATAATGGCTGGGAAACAATAGAGTATAAGTTCATTTTCTTGCTCAGGACAGGGCAGAGAACATGCCATCCGGGCAGTCTTTCTCCACACAGTCATTCAAAACCCCAAGGCGAGAGATGCTCTGCCATTTTAAGTTTGTAGCTTCCAAGGTCATGGTGCGGTTGCCCCTGTTCCATCCAGGCGGAAGGGTTGGAGCTTGGAGACTGCTTCCTGGGAAGTTTCTAGTGGGAGGCTCTGGAGTGGGGCAACCCACTGCACTGCTCACATTCCACTCGGCAGAACCCGATCCTAGGGCTGGACTTAACTGTAAGGGGGTGGGAAAATTAGCAGCTATTTCCTTGCAGGAACTCAACCCTAAAGGAAGGAGAAGTAAACCCTTGCAGTGGACACCTAGCCCTCTTCTAGTTTCTTATAGTTTATTCTACTTTGCAGGTGTGTTCTGAGGGTTAAACGAGGCTTTTGACATAGGCAGCATCCTTAGTATCACACACAACTAAATACAGGGCCAACAGTTTGAAAATGGAAAAAGATATGAATGGGAAGCGCCTTGAAGGATGAAATAGGAGACAGGCCCTGGTGCACAGTACAAGTGTGGGCCCCCCGCCCCTTTCTTACCCAGGCATCTTGGTGGCCCCGGTCTGGTGTGTGGTAGGAAAAGGGGAGTGAAATCCTCAGGGTGCCATTCAACCTCAGCAGCTTCTTCCCATGCTTCCTTTCCAGCCAGATGGAGAAGCTGCAGCTCCAGACTCTTGACAGCCGCACAGCTTCCAAGGCAGTGGCCCCGCGGGCTGCAAACCCCACCTTCCTGCAGTTGCAGAGCCAGCTAAGAGGTGGGCAGCACTCCAGGCCCCATCAGCAGCCCCTGGAGCACACAGCAATTGCAGATGCTCAGGAGGCTCGGGGGAAGGAATGGGGTTTTCACCAGAACACCACAGGCAGGGCCTCCCAGCAAAGGCCTCCAGATGCTGTGAAAACCTAAGGCTTGTCCTCCTCCTGGCTTCCCAGGTTACCCAGCCACAACACACAGGTGAGAATACAGGTGAGAACCATCTCAAGACCTCCCCACTTTTGGGCTCCCTTACCCTGACTCATCGGTCGTCAAGGGACCAAAAGGGGTCAGTAGAGCAAGGCCCCTGCCTTCAAAGACTGCATGCATTTTTTAACTTCATGTTAATTATTGAAAAAACCGTACCTCAAATCACACCCCCAACCTCTCAGCATGAACAAGCTCCAGCAGACTTCTCCCAGCAGCCCCTCCCGCCTTTCTCTGCATGTAGGTCGGCTTTTCAGAGCTGCCATCAATGTGGACATAAAGCCCCGCTTTCCACACTCCTCCCTCCGCTTTGTATACACTTTCCCATGCATCTGGGTCAGCCTGGAGCTGAGTATTTCACAGGGCAGCAAAATATACAGAGGCATATTTTGTTTTAGAATCTTAATACCCAGAACATCTGGGTAATACTCAGACAACTGGATAGATTCTTGCTGATGCTGCAAGTCTCCAAATACGGTCCCTTGCAGAGAGAAAATGCTGTATTTTGCATCTGTACCTAGGCACATGGGTTTTCTCAAGCATAGTGGACTTTGGAGTGTGACAGTTAGTGATTTCTCCCCGGGAAGTGGCATGACCTGTAGGAGTTACTGTTGGCTGCAGCTGCTGGTGCAGCCCAAATTATTTATTGGTTTTGATTCGTGCACCGTTCCCTGCGTAAATTAAAATGTGACATTATTACACCGTCCGACAGCCCATCGGCGACCTTTAGCACTCTCCCCCCACTCTGCAGCCATTATTCAGCATAATTTGACTGGTTTCAGGCGAGTTGGGAGGGTCGGAAGGGATGGGTGGGGGCAGGGGAAGGCAGAGTCCAAATTAGAAACAGATTTAAAGAGCATTTGCAGGGAATTAGGCAGTGGGCCAGGCGCGCTTGCTGGCAGCATGTGTAACCCCTCTTTAGGGACTGTCAGCTCCTCCCAGGTTTCCACAGCGGATGTTTCCCGGCCGGAGCGCAGCTGGGTTTCAGTTGTCAAACCCACAGCCAAGACATCTGAGAAGCGGGTGGAGCATCCATGTGCACGCATGTGTCTGCACCCGGCCATATGCACACACACTCGACCCTGAGGATACTCCCAGCACAGCTCCACACATCCACACCTAAGACAGCACACTCAGGACATAGAAGGATACAGGTGCGCACAGAGAGAATCAGGACAGACACACTTACACAGGTGCACACGCAGACTCCACTTGTGCCCTGCTGACACTTTCTAAGAGGGATTCCAGAGCAGATTTCCTAATCCATCCTCCCTCCCTCCACCTCAAGTTGGGCTGTGTGACATGAGTTAGCCCCTCGACCTCTCTGAACCTCTGTGTCCTTAACTGTTAAGACTGAATAATGGCAGCTGCGATGGTCAAAATGGGATAATGAAGAAACATGGTGTACACTCTGCAGCTTTGTTCGGATGTGGGACAGGGCGAGCAGGATGGTGGCCGTGATCGTGAGGAAGACAGTGGTGGTGATGGTGAGGAAGACAGTGGTGGTGATGGTGAGGAAGACAGCAAACCTTTGGCTCATGGCCTTTCTGGAGGGGACATAAAGCATTTTGCAGTCGTGCTGCTTACTATGATGAAAAGAATGAGAGGCACCCATATGGGGAGAGCAGGGCAGAGAAGGAGCAAGGCACCCTTTCCCCAGGGCCCCTGTGGTGGGGTGGGGGACAGCAGTCAGCACCAGCCTGCACAGCTCTGGGCACCTTGCTGCACAGGAAGCCTGACGCTGAGGCCTGGTCAGCTGGCTGCCCAGGAGGAGGCCTTGGGCTGGACTGACCTGGCACTGAGGCTGCAACTACTCTCCTAGCTCTGCTCTGCCACTGCCCCTTGTTGCCCTGCCATTCCTGTCACAGTCCCTCACAGGAGCTCGGCATTCACCCCACTCTGGGTGAGGAGTAGCTCCTCCTCCCTCTCCTCCAAGGCTTCCCTCCAGCCATCCGAATTCCCAGAGCCCCACCCCTCCCTAAGTCCTTCCAGCCTTCAGATGGATCCAAAAGAACCCTTTCCTGGGAACCTACCATGCACAAATGAGCCCTTGTTCTGGGTGCTGTGGGGAGGGGGAGGGGGGACAGGTGGTCAGAGACCAGTTGGATGTCGCCCCTGCCCCGGGGACATTCACAAGCCAGTGAAGGGATGAGCACAAAACCCCATGGGGACCCGGTCAGAAGATGCCAGGAGAGGGCACAAGCACCGGGTAGACTTTGGGAGGTCCAAGGCCAGGAAAGCGTGTCCTACTGTGCAGATCAAGGCGCTCTGCACCAAGTGACCTGTCATGGAGAGGAACGGAATGGGTGGCACCAGCACCCGAAACACACTGCTACATGGAGCTGGCCCATGGATAGCCGCGCACCTCAGAGTGAGCAGTGCCAGAAGCCAGGTAGATTGGGGGTGGAGGGCTGGGGGAGAGACATGAGGCAGGAAGCAGTTAGACACCGAAGCAGGAGTTTCTAGACCTTCGGTCAACAAATATTCAAGGAGCACCTGCCTGCGCTAAGTGCTGGAAATGCAGTGATGCGTAAAACACAGAGCCCGCTTCGTGGAACTTAGCATCAAGAGAGAACACTTGACATGCAAACAGGCAATGCCAGTGTCGTGGGATGCGTGCTCCCCAGGAAATGGGCTAGGCATGTGGCACTGGGGGCACAGAGGGACCATCTAATTCAGACAGGAAAAGGGGAGGCTTCTGGAAGATGTGGACAAGAACCCAGGCTGTACAGGGAGCTCAGGAGAGCTGCCAGGTAAAGGGTAAGTGGCGGTGAAGGAGAGAGATGTGACTTAAGAGGTAAACAAGGGTCGGGTCATCCTGGCAGGTCTCCCCTGGCTCACTCACTCTCACTCACATCTTCCATTCCACAAATGGTATGAGCAACCATTTCACAGGTCCTGTGCTGGGTGCAGAGACTGCGACGGTGAGCAAAGCAGACATGGGTGGGTTGGACAAAGGTTGTAACTGGGAATGGAGAGAAACCGGTGAATTTGAGAGATCACAAATCAACTGTATTTGAACGATGGTGGTGACAGAGAGGAAATGATTTCAGACGATTCTCAGGTTTCTAGGTGGGTGCCTGGTTGGAAAAGGTGCCCCTTCCTGAGGAGGAAACACAGAAATGGCAGCATGTTGAGGGACCTAGAGGACATGCTGACAATGATGAGTCTGCATTGGTCTTGCTTGTTTGCAGGGCTGGGACAGGGGCTAGGTGGAAACTGATGGCCATCCAGATGAGAGCAGATCCCCAGATGAAGATACAGGGAGCAGTGGCAAGAAGGTGGCAAGAGATTGGCTGCCCAAACCCCAGTTAAGAGGAGTAGGGTTTAGGACAGAATTCCAGCCCGAGCTGGGGATCTAGAGTGCTGAAGGCAAAAAGCCAGCCCATTCCAGGTGCCTCAGGTACCAGGATTGTGACAACAAAACAATGCCAGCCCCTTCTTGCTGGTGGACTGGTCAGGCCCAGCTGCAAGAACCCTCTGTCTGGATGAAGCTTGCACAGCGGAACACCACCAGCACCTATATGGTATATTCTCCTGTACGCTAGGCTTCCCCCTCCACCACCACTAGATCCCACACAGCACTTGGCACATGGCTGGTCAGATAGTAAGTGCTCAATTAATACTCTCCTGGGAGCAGATAGACTTTCAGCCAAAAGCAGGAGACTCCAGTGATGAATGCAGCATTAGACCCTTACTGGGCCCTCACCGAGTTGCCTTTGAATTGAATTGGAGCTGCTGGTCTCCTTTAACCACGTTAGGAGAAAGCCCCATTTATTAAATACCTTCTCCCCGCCCTCCATAAAGATGGCAGTCTTTAGTGACAACCTTTAGTCTCTAGAGTTTAGGTCAGAGACTTAAGCTTACACTCTTTGAAACCCCAGGCATTTGACCTACAACTGGATTCCCTAAAATACTGCCATGTTGATGAAGTCCAGGCTGACTGCTTAAAATAAATACTCACATTCAGGCTGAAATTGAAGTCCGGGAACAAATGAGAACAGATAATCAATCAGAGATGGAAAGAAAGCATTTTCTGTGCTAACGTGGACCCCCTTGGGAGGGGCCTCATTTGAACAGGGAAGTTTCAGAAGCGTATACCAAAGAAAGGCTATTTAATCAGCGAATAGGACAACGTGGAAGGCAAACCTAGAGTGACTGGGTCATGATTTTTCCTGCTGAAAAGCAGGTGGATGCTCATAACATGGGGTAGATCTCATACAACAGGACAGAAAGGCTATGGGTGGCCAGCTGCAGGAGTGCCCTACTCAGAAGCACAGTCTCCTCCCCTGCACATCACGGTGCGTGTCCTGCACTGGCACCTCAGAGCCGCCACCCCTGCCATTCACTATGGCACAGGGCACAGCGTCAGGGCTCCTCCTTCAATCCCAGGGCCATCCTTACCCAGCAAGGCTCAGCTCGTCTGGTCTTCTAAGGCTGGCAACGAGGTAACTGAGAGGGAAGTGACTTGCCCCAGATCTCCAGTTTAATGGTGGCAAAGCTGAGATAAGAACCCTGGTCTCTGAGTCCAGCTCTGATGCTGCTCCCCATTTGTGCTGTGAAGAGGAACTGCAAGCAAACTCAAGCTCATCCATCTATGTTTCTCTCCAAACAGAAAATTCTTTATTCCTTGTCATCATCTCTATCACTCTCCAAGGAATAGATAGATCTATCTTGAGTCACGATTAGGATGTATTTTGTGTATACAGAAAGAATATTAGAGAAACGACAATAGACAGAGGCGTGGATTCCACGGCATAAATACATCGCACTTCTGGTTAACTGCAAGTGAAATTTTGGCCTTGTTCAATTTATTTTAAGATTAGAACTACTCTTGTAAGCCAGACGAGGTGGCTCACACCTGTAATCCCAACACTTTGGGAAGCCAAGGCAGGCGAATCATTTGAGGTCAAGAGTCCAAGATCAGCCTGACTGACATGGTGAAACCCGGTCTCTACTAAAAATACAAAAAAAAATTAGCTGGGCTTGGTCGTGCATGCCTGTAGCCACAGTTACTCGGGAGGCTGAGGCAGGAGAATCGCTTGAACCTGGGAGGCGGAGGTTACAGTGAGCCGAGATCACACCATCGCACTCCAGCCTGGGCAACAGAGCAAGATTCTGTCTCAAAAAAAAAAAAAAAATATATATATATATATATATATATATATAAAATTTTTGTAATACATACCCTATTAAATGTATCACTGATTATTTTATTTTTAAAAATAAAAAAGATTCTTTAAGTATCACATAATTGGATTCACAAATAGATTTGCATTAAAATATTCAACTTAATATTTTCCATTTCAAAAACAATAAAGTAAATGGAAAAAGTATCTTAAAAAGAATCACAAAAATATCTCTTTATCTCTTTTCAGATGCTGGGTCTGAGACAGCTCCACTGGAACCTGAGATGACCTGAGGGTGTCCCAGTGATATAACATATGAGGAAAGCAGAAACAACTAATAAATAGACTCTGAATGTGGCAGATTCTAGAACTGAAGTGAGCAGCCAGGACTTGCCTGACATGCCCACTGGGAGTACGGTGCTAGCAGCCTGAGAATAGAGCCCAGCCGCCACGCCACCGGGATGGGAGTGGGCCCGGCGGACTTCCTGCCTTTTGGTCAGACAGACTGCCTTCCTGAATTACTAGGTCCAGGAAGTGTGGTGACGGGGTGGGGGCGGGTGGAGAGGTTGCACGTGTCACTTACCACCCCCATACGGCCCTCTTCCTGACTGTCGCCTCCCTTCCTTGCTTACAGACCAGTTACTTAATCTGCCACATGACGAGATGGTATCTGGGATCTCTAACGGCTCTGAAATCCCACAATTCTATAACTGGTCTCAGACACAAGACCAGTGAGAGATAGGCGAACCCCGGCCCCGCCCCGCAGTTCGCTCTGTGGGATACACAGTTCACACTGAGTGCTAGCAGTAGGGGAAGAAACAGTAGCTGCTCTGTGTTGAGCACTGAGCCTGCACTGAGCAAGGTGATGTGTGTTTCTAGGCATCGTCACATTCTGTGCCCATGTGGGTGTTCCTAGCGCCAGTCAGAAGATAGAGCTTAAACAGGTGGAGTAAGTTGCCCAAAGGCCAGCCTCAGTTTCCCTGAATCTCATCATGCTGGACACTGGACTATTTCTGGAGGTTTAAGGTTGAGAAAATCTAAGTCTGTATCCCCTCACACTCCTCCTTACACTGGTGTCCCTGGGAGAAACCTCGACATTACTCCCAACCTTGCTTCTCCCCAGGAGCAGGATGATTTGTCTAACTCATGAGTTTGGGAGAAAACCCGCACCTGTGGGACTCGATCCCTCTGCCTCCTGGAGCAGAAGGCGGCCTTCTGTGCTGGGCTCCGTCCTGGGGGAGGTCCGCAGCTGGCCATCTGCGCCAGGTCCTAGCAGATAATAAAGCCTATCTGTCCCAGGCGTGATGTATTAGCAAGCCTGCCTGGCCGTGCCTCAAGCTGCATTTTCCTCCAATTTGCCAAGAAAGGGGACACTTTCTCTCAGTTGGTTCTGGACTCTTAAAGAAGAAAGGGTGTTGTTATTCATCGGGTTTCCTAGAGCCCCACCATATGGACACCTGGTGCAGCCCTGAAGGGAGGGATGTCAGCAGGTTTAGGGATGGAGACATCTCAGAGCCAGAAGAGACCTTCTAGCAGCCCAGCAGAAATATAATGAAGCCACACAGGTGACTGTAAATTCCCTAGCAAAAATATTAACAAATAGAAGCAGGGAAAATTAATTATAATAATACATTTTACTTAGTTCAATAGAGGAGATGATCATTTCAATACGTGCTCAGAGTGCAGGTGTGGCTAATGGCTTCTGTCATGGACAGTACAGCCTTAGGGCCTCCTATGCCTGAGGGGGTCTGCTCCCTTTGACAATGTCCCAGTGCAAAGACTTCCAGGTGTGAAGAGGTCTCAACCTTCTGAATCACTCCATTTACGTGGTGGGCATTTCTGGTTGTTAGAAACAGCTCATCCTCCATTGGTCTCCACCCCCACTCAACTTGCTTCCATCTCTCTGAGAGACAGTCAGAACGGAACACATTCCTCTGGAAAGGTCCTTAGTCTTTTCTGAAATGCCTATCTCCTGTCTTTCACAGGCTGCTGCCTCCCTGTGTCATTGCCCAACATTGGTATTCTTTGGTGGGACAAAGTTTTGGTGTTTTTCTCACTTGAGAATATTATATTTATAACAGTTGTGGACACATGTTGTTTTTGACTACCCAGCATCCAGTCTTCCTAATTTAGAAGAACCCCAAAATAGGTGAAAAGTACAACCCCACCTCTGATCCCGCCTCTGACCCCGCCTCCTGTCACGGAGGCGGAAGAGGAGCAGATCTTCACTTTCCATACCTCAAGGTACTCAGCCAATCACCTGTTCATGCCTGAGATTGTGAATCCAATAGGAAAGTACAAGGACATGGAGATTGTCAGAGCTGTTGTATGATGGTGGCAGCAGAGTCGAGAGTCCAGCGGAGAGGCAGCAAGCATCCCAGGGATCCCATGACTGAGAACCAGCTTCTGTGGTTTAGAAGCAAGGCGCCAACTGGTATGAGAAGCACAGACAGATGGTGCCCTGGGAACACTGGCTGTCACGTGCTGGAGGAGGTTCCTCAGCAAGTCACCTTCCCTCCATGGGCCTCTATTGGAAAGAAGACATCAAGATCATTCCAGCTATGATTCCTGAGCTTTTAATATATTCTTTCTGATGATTAAGAGATATATCTGTCGAGCATGGCAGCTTACGCCTGTAATCCTAGCCCTTTGTGAGGCCGAGGCAGGTGGATCATGAGGTCAGGAGTTCAAGACCAGCCTCACCAACATGGTGAAACCTCGTCTCTACTAAAAATACAAAAATTAGCCGGGTGTTGTGGTGTGTGCTTGTAATCCCAGCTACTCGGGAGGCTGAGGCAGGAGAAACACTTGAACCCGGGAGGCGGAGGTTGCAGTGAGCTGACATCACGCCACTGCCCTCCAGCCTGGGTAACAGAGTGAGACTCCGTCTCAAAGAAAAAAAGAGATATATCTGAATGTGACATGGAAAGAGGCTCAGAATATCAGACATTTTACTACAGATCTTGAAAACAGCTCTCCAAAACTAACTCCAGATCCACCTTGGGATTCTCAACTCCACATGGTTTTCTAAAATTGAGACCAAGACTAAGATGAAGAGCTATGCCTCGCCCTGATGCTGCCAGGACTACTGTTCCCATGACTACCTTGAGGTGCAGGCTGAGGCCCTGGGTGTCTGTGGTGGCAGAGTACAGCAGAGGAATTGGAGTCAAAGCAGTTTGGATCCTCATCCCAGCTGGGCCTCCTGATGTTGGAGGGCCCTGGACAAAGGGTTTTCATTTGCTGGGTCTCAGTTCTCCACGTGGACAACAATGCACTGTATGAGTTTTAAGGTTCTTTTCAGTTCTGACTCTCTGTGACTCTGAATCCAGTAGGAGCTATTATTTCCTTGATTCCTCCTTACTGTTTTGTTCCCTTCTTCTCTGGCTTCTGTATTAAAACTTTATGTGTTTATGAATGGATAATCAAAATGTGGTATATCCATATCATGGAATATTATACAGCCATGAAAAGGAATGAAGTACTGATGCATGCTACAACATGGATGAACCTTAAAAACACTAGGATAACTGAAAGAAGCCAGTCTCCAAAGACCATATGTGGTATGATTTCATTGATATGAAATTCTCAGAATAGGCAGATTTGTAGTGACAGAAAGTACATTAGTGGCTGCCTAGGGCTAGGAAGAGATGGGGAGTGACTCACAATGAGTACAGGATTTCTTTTGGAAGTGATGAAAATGTTCAAAAATTGATTGCAGTGATGGCTGTACAACTCTGTGAATATATGAAAAACCCTTGAATTATACAATTGAAATTGGTGAATTGTATGGTATATGAATTGTATCTGAATAAACCTACTAAAAAAACAGGGAAGAAGTTTAAGAGAAATTCAATATATTTTAAAGCTCTGCTCATGGCATTGGAGGTTAGCCTTGAAAATTAAATCCACTCACAGTCCAACAATTCTATGTTGTTTGGGTTTTTAAATTTTTCCCTATTATTAAATTGATTCATTTGAATGTAACTACTTTAAAATCACCCCTTCTCCGAAGGTCTAATTAGCAGTCTAATGGGATCAGAAAAAGGAAAAATGGGATCTGACAAGTTTCTATGCTTGATTCCAGAGAGTTCATTGAGGTAGTTCCTCTTTTCTCTAGACTCTTTTGTTAGATTCTAATGGAAATCCTATCTGAAGAATTAGTATAGAACAGTGCAGCTCATACTTTAATGTGCACACAAATAATGTGGAGATCTTGTTAAAATACAGATTCTAACTTAGGAGGTCTGGGGTGGGGCCTTGGAGTCTTGAACCTCTGACAAGCTCCCCATCGATGCTGATGCTGCTGGCCCATGGACCACACTGCAAGCTGCCAGGCTCCAGAACACTGTCTAATATGACCACTGAGCACTTGCAATGTGGCTAGTCTGAATAGGGGTGTGATGTAGGTGAATGAATGAGAGAATATAAGTGATGTCAGTGTAAAATACATCATAGTTTTCAAAGACTTAGTACAAAAAAAGAACATGAAGTAATTTTTATATTAGTTGCACACTGGCATAATAATATTCTGCGCTGGGCGTGGTGGCTCACGCCTGTAATCCCAGAACTTTGGGTGGCTGAAGCAGGCAGATCACTTGAGACCAGGAGTTAGAGACCAGCCTGGCCAACGTGGCAAAACCGTGTCTCTACTAAAAACACAAAAATTAGCTGGGCATGGTGGTGCACACCTGTAATGTCAGCTACTCGGGTGGCTGAGGCACGAGAATCACTTGAACCCAGGAGGTGGAGATTGCAGTGAGCTGAGATCGTGCCACTGCACTCAAGCCTGGGCAAGAGAGCAAGACTCTGCCTCAACAACAATAATAAAAATATTCTGGGCACATTAGATTACATAAAATGTATTATTTTTAAAATTACAAATTTTATTTGTGAAAGAGACTGGTAGCACCCCTCTCTCAATTATTCAACTCCCCTTTTTCCTTAATAACACATTTCCAGCTGGGCAAATGGTAGCCACATGGAATAAAGACTATATTCCCCAGCTTCCCTTCCAGCTAGGTGAGACCATGTGATATAGTTTGGACGTTTACCCCAGCCCAAATCTCCTGTTGAATTGTAATCCCCATTGCTGGAAATGAGGCCTGGTGGAAGGTGTTTGGACCACGGGGGCAGATCCCTCATGGCTTTTGGTGCTGTCTCCATGATAGCAAGATCTCACGAGATCTGGTCGTTTAAAATCCTGTGCTCCCCCTCACCCCGCCCACTCTCTCTCTCGCTCCTGTTTTCTCCATGTGAAGTGCCTGCTCCAGCTCTGCCTTCTGCCATGACTGTAAGGTTCCTGAGGCCCCCCCAAGAAGCAGGTGCTACTATACTTCTTGTATAGCCTGCAGAACCATGAGCCAACTCGACCTCTTTCCTTATTATAAACCCAGTCTTGTGTATTTCTTTAGAGCAATGCAAGAACAGCCTAATACGCTGTGTCACTAATCACTGCATGAAACGGAGGGAGAGAGTTGTGCAGCTTCCAAGAACCTTCCTGAAGAGATTATGTCAGTTCACCCCTTGCCTTCTTCTTCTTCATTCCTTCCTCCATCCTGCTGACTAGAATGAAGAGATGTTGTCGTCTTGGACCATGAGGTCAAGGCCATGAGTGGACCAACAGGATGTAAATGTCATGAGGGCAGGGATTTTGTCTGTTCCCCACTCCCCAGCTGCCGTGACCCCAATGCCTAGTCGGTGCTAAATAAATATTTGCTAAGTGAATGAATGAAGGAACAAGCCTGGGAGTCTGATACTGGGGAGGCAATGTCAGCCCCAGACCACCCACCTGGACTTTTACATGAGTGAGAACCAAACTTCTACCTTGTTTAAACCAACCCTAATCCTATCAATACAATTTTTAAAAATCCTATCAATACAATTTTTAAAAGTCCTATCATTGTTTTAGGCCATATAAAGTTTACCTAAAATGTTAAGCTAAACCTCGGTAAATTGAATCACATTTCCAATGCATTGTGATATTCATTTTTTAATGTTGTGGATTATTTTACAGAGCCAAAATCCATCCACTTGTGTGTTTAATAAGTTTAGGTTTTAGTAATTTGGGTTTCTAAAACCAAAATACACTTCCAAGAGTACTTTCTTACTAACAATGCAAAGCACTGTAAAAATTTAATCCAGCAATGATTTTAACAGCCGTAGAATGTAATATAAGTGTTATTACAGTGTAATATAAGAGTTAGTATCAAAGGCAGCATCTTGTAAGATAGAGATGAGCTAATTTCCTTTCCCAACTCAGGGAAAATTTTCCATTTTCATTCTGTGCCCATTACACTTCACTGCTCTTAAATTGAATAAGAAGTTTACATCGGAGAGGTTAGGAGTGGCAGATTTTAAGCAAAAACAAGTGTTTTTGGCTTTTTAAGAAAAACATTTCATTTCATTCTCTCAAGTTTTCAGCCCTGCTGACCTCTGAGAAGAATTAAACCTTTATACATTGCTTTCTTAAAGGACAAAAAAAAAAAAACTTTAAAAAAAAAAAGGACTTGATTAACTTTGGTATGCAAACAGGTGGGGGTAAAAGTTCAGTCAACACTGTGCAGAGCACCACGTCCGCATCTCCTATTCTCAGGAGAACAAGAGGAGCCGGCAGGATTTCAGTGAACCCGGAGAGGGCAGGTTGGACTACTGGCAGGGCTGGGGGTGAGGGTGGAGAGAGGCAAACAGAGAGACCAGGATGGACCAACCCTAGGTGTTTGCACTTGCGACCTTTCTCAAGGGCAACGAGAGTTACTATCACCTGTCACAGGAGGACAAAGAGGACACCAATGTGATTTGTCACCCTTCCTGTAGCCTGGAGGCCTTGTTCTTCATTCCAAACTCACTGGACTGAGGGCTTTGAGGTCACAGAGGCCAAAAATCAGCTGTGGGTCATGTTTGTCTCATGAGCGGTCACACACTGACATGCCAGCGAATGCCAGCTTCCACTGGAGGCTCCTGGCGCTGCAAGGCTCTGTTCTGTGACACAAGAGGAACCCCGGAAGGCCACTTGACTCCAGTGCAGCATCCTTACTTGCCACACCGTCACCCTTCCAGGCTGGAAGCCTCATGTTTGCCATGAGCCCATTGCCTGGGTATTTCTGATCAAGGAAGCTTTTTATCAGAAGGCATCTGATATCTAAGTTTCCTTTTAGTTGAAAAAAAAAAAAACTTTTCTCAAAATATACCATTGGTACAGATTTTCAGAGCTGAATTCCAAACAGAACTGAGTAACATGCCTTTAAACAACATGTTTAAAAACTCTGGAGTCACAAGATACATTTAATGACTGATTTGTGATATCTTGCAGAAGACGGAAATTCTGGAAGGGAGACGAGACATAAATAGCATTAAAGTGCAAGAGATAAAAATGTATATAGTGAGATCCATCTGCGAGGCTAAAAAACATGTGCCAAGCAAAGAATGCCAAAGGATGGAGCTGGAAAGACCAGTGGAGAAGGCTCTGGACATGAAACTGGACATTGGCCTACTGTGAATGGGGAGCCATTGATTATTATAGAGGCTGAGCAGGACAGGACCAGATTTTTTTCTTGAAACATAAATCAAATGACAAAGTGGATAAACGGATGGCATAGAGAGCTACGAGAAGCAGCTACTGCAAGGGCACAGATGCAAAACTCGGAGCAGGCAGGATCATGGAGCTGCTCAGAAATGGTGGCTACTTTGATGGTTGCTGGTCCTTAGGTGGAGGGAGCAATTCTGATGCAGAGGACGTTCAGGTTTCTGGCTTGAGACTTTGGGAGATGGAGAAGAAAGAGCAGTTTGAGAGGCGGAGGGTGGAGATGAAGAGGTCACTTTGGACAGTGTGTTTAGGTGCCTACAAGAGTGGCAATGGAGGAGACACTTCGGCAAGACCGCCTGGGTTTATAGGAGCCTCCTTTTTCCAGATTAAGGGCTATCTTTCCACTTGTTCCCACAGTATCTTCACGTGTCACAGGGCAAGAAGATGCTGAGGCCCAACCTGGAAATTGACCCTCGGCGCAAGTGGCTTTCAGTAGTAACAATGCATTCTTCCAGGTAGCAATTCCCACCATCTCATCAGCACCTACTGTGCACCCAGCCCTGGGCCCCAAGCTTTCCACTCTCTGTTTACCCTATGACAACCCTTTGAGTGAGGTATCACCGCATATCTCAAATGGGCAAACTGAGAGCTAAGACTGAAAGAGCTAGTTACACGCCCAAGTTTTCACAGCTAGAAAGCGGCAGAACTGGTGCTCAAACCAGGCCTATGCGTTCCCTTCTATGAGACTGCACTCACCGCATTATATCACCGCAGGCAAAGGTCAGAACGGAAGCCTAACCAGTTCTATAATGGTATCATTTGCAAAACTCATTCATTCATACATTGAATTAACACTGAACTCCTGTTAATATATAGGAGCTAGAAGGGTATATGTACTAATATATCTACAAAATATAAACGTGGTCAACCTGACATGGGTGCTGGGGTAGAGATAATGCTTGCGATTGCATAAGCAAAAATAACAGTTTTGGCCTTCGAGGAGTTCTAAAGCAGTGGTCAGCAAACTATGGCCTGGGGGCCAATTCTGGCTCATTACCTGTTTTTGTGAATAAAGTTTTATTGGAATCACAGCCATGTTCATTCATTTACATATTGTCTATGGCCACTTTCTGTACCACAATGTCAAAGTTGAGTGGATGCCACAGAGATCATAATGTCCCATAAAGCTTAAAATATTTATCTATCCCTTTATTTTAAAAACTGCCGATTCCAGGGCTAGCATCAGAACCACAGAGGCCATGGAGTACAATAAAATGTAGATTATTAAAAAGGCACAAATAAAGAGCTGTGACCAAGTCGAGGAGAGCGACTAAAGCCACAGGCAGGATGTACTCAGGAGGAGGTTTTCAAACTGAGCTTTGACAAATGAATGGGGTGTTAGCAGCAGACTCCAGTCCGGAGCACATCCCCCAGGCGGGCCTGCACACGAGCCAGAATAAGGTGGAGGATGCTCAGATGCGTGGGAAGCAGTCATTCAGGTCTCTTTCCAGAGGAGCAGAAGTCATTGTGGTGGGCGGGACTCTGCCACCGCTCAGCTATGTGACCTTGAGTCAACCCGCTTACCTCCTTGTCCCCTGACACCAGCCATCTCTCACTAGCCTAGCAGGCTGTGAGAAGCAAATGTGAGGGAAAAAAAATACCTGAATGGCTTGTGAAAAGTTTAAGCTGTTCTGCAAACCTGGGGGGTGTTCATGGCAGTTGTATGGGCTGTATGTGCACACAGACAGCCTCAAAGATAATCATGCATAGAACCTACAAGCAAAGGCCGAGTGTGGTGGCTCACGCCTGGAATCCCAGCACTTTAGGATGCTGAGGTGGATGGATCAACAGGTCAGGAGATCAAGACCATCCTGGCAAACATGGTGAAACCTTGTCTCTACTAAAAATACAAAAATTAGCTGGGCGTGCTGGTGCCTGCCTGTAATCCCACCTACTCAGGAGGCTGAGGCAGGAGAATCGCTTGAACGAGGGAGTCAGAAGTTGCAGTGAGCCTAGATTGCACCACTGCACTCCAGCCTGGGAGACAGAACAAAACTCTGTCTCAAAAAAAAAAAAAAAAAAAAGAACTTAAAAGAAAAAATGTCAGCCCTGGATGGAAAGCTGCCTTTGTCCCTGGCTGAGCACATACTATTTTAAATAAATTCATTCAGTGCAGCTCGGTAATTTTCGAAAGCGTCCTCCCTGGAGAGAAGTCATCCTTCAAGCTGGGCATGTGTGGACGTCCCGCCCCACAGGACTACAGTGCGTGCTCCCCGGGGTCTGTGCTGGAGGACTGCAGTGTGTGCTCCCCAGCCTGGGGTCTGTGCTGGAGGACTGCAGTGGGTGCTCCCTGGCCCGGGGTCTGTGCTGGAGGACTGCAGTGTGTGCTCCCCGGCCTGGGGTCTGTGCTGGAGGACTGCAGTGCATGCTCCCCAGGGTCTGTGCTGGAGGACTGCAGTGCATGCTCCCCAGGGTCTGTGCTGGAGGACTGCAGTGCATGCTCCCCGGCCTGGGGTCTGTGCTGGAGGACTGCAGTGCGTGCTCCCCGGGGTCTGTGCTGGAGGACTGCAGTGCGTGCTCCCTAGGGTCTGTGCTGGAGGACTGCAGTGCGTGCTCCCCAGCCTGGGGTCTGTGCTGGAGGACTGCAGTGCATGCTCCCCGGCCTGGGGTCTGTTCTGGAGGACTGCAGTGCGTGCTCCCCGGGGTCTGTGCTGGAGGACTGCAGTGCATGCTCCCCGGCCCGGGGTCTGTGCTGGAGAACTGCAGTGCGTGCTCCCCAGGGTCTGTGCTGGAGGACTGCAGTGCATGCTCCCCGGCCCGGGGTCTGTGCTGGAGGACTGCAGTGTGTGCTCCCCAGCCTGGGGTCTGTGCTGGAGGACTGCAGTGCATGCTCCCCGGCCCGGGGTCTGTGCTGGAGGACTGCAATGTGTGCTCCCCGGCCCAGGGTCTGTGCTGGAGGACTGCAGTGCATGCTCCCCGGGGTCTGTGCTGGAGGACTGCAGTGTGTGCTCCCCGGCCCAGGGTCTGTGCTGGAGGACTGCAGTGCGTGCTCCCCAGGGTCTGTGCTGGAGGACTGCAGTGCATGCTCCCCAGGGTCTGTGCTGGAGGACTGCAGTGCGTGCTCCCCGGCCTGGGGTCTGTGCTGGAGGACTGCAGTGCGTGCTCCCCGGGGTCTGTGCTGGAGGACTGCAGTGCGTGCTCCCTAGGGTCTGTGCTGGAGGACTGCAGTGCGTGCTCCCCAGCCTGGGGTCTGTGCTGGAGGACTGCAGTGCATGCTCCCCGGCCTGGGGTCTGTGCTGGAGGACTGCAGTGCATGCTCCCCGGCCTGGGGTCTGTGCTGGAGGACTGCAGTGCATGCTCCCCGGCCCGGGGTCTGTGCTGGAGAACTGCAGTGCGTGCTCCCCAGGGTCTGTGCTGGAGGACTGCAGTGCGTGCTCCCCAGCCTGGGGTCTGTGCTGGAGGACTGCAGTGTGTGCTCCCCAGCCTGGGGTCTGTGCTGGAGGACTGCAGTGCATGCTCCCCGGCCCGGGGTCTGTGCTGGAGGACTGCAATGTGTGCTCCCCGGCCCAGGGTCTGTGCTGGAGGACTGCAGTGCATGCTCCCCGGGGTCTGTGCTGGAGGACTGCAGTGTGTGCTCCCCGGCCCAGGGTCTGTGCTGGAGGACTGCAGTGGGTGCTCCCTGGCCCGGGGTCTGTGCTGGAGGACTGCAGTGCGTGCTCCCCGGCCCGGGGTCTGTGCTGGAGGACTGCAGTGCGTGCTCCCAGGGTCTGTGCTGGAGGACTGCAGTGCGTGCTCCCCAGCCTGGGGTCTGTGCTGGAGGACTGCAGTGCATGCTCCCCGGCCCGGGGTCTGTGCTGGAGAACTGCAGTGCATGCTCCCAGGGTCTGTGCTGGAGAACTGCAGTGCGTGCTCCCAGGGTCTGTGCTGGGGACTGAGGACTGGACCAAGGAACACACTTTGTCCGGCGCGATCACAAAGGGGTCTTTGCGCATTCTCAGCCAGCTGCCCTCGTGCTGGTAAACGCTGTGTTCCCTGCTCCCTCGCCCTTCCTCCAGGAAGCACCTCCTTCTGCCCCAGTCTGGATGATGCTTTTCCGCTCACACCCTTGAACCCACATTCCCAGCCCAAGGGGGAGTCCGCGGCCCCGGCAGTGCAGCCCGCAGCACCTGGCTCGCCTTCCTCTGCCCTGGGCCAAACCCTCAGACGCAAGAGAAACCAGAGCTTGCTCAGCTGGCCAGCACTCGGGTTCCTGTCCAAGTGTTTGTGGCTGGGCTTCCTGCTGACGGAAGGGCGGCCTGCAGCTCTCCTCTGACATCCCGAGAGGTGGCTCCCAGGGCCTGGCCGCCAAGCACGTCCAGCTGGCACCCGGCAGAGCTGCTGCGGTGGCTGCACTCTGCGCAGCTGTCCGTCGACATTCACAGGGACGCTGAGGTCAGGCTGCGAGAACTGTAAAGGGGATTCCTTTGGGAAGAGAGGAAGCTGTGAATCAGAGCAGAAATGCTGGAGCTCAGGCTTGTCCTGGGCAGATGGCCAGAGCCTGCCTTACATACACCCCACCTTCCAGACCGACGGACCCCCTTGCTCCACTGAAGCCCGCCTCCCTCACCACCTGAGAACCTTTGCCGGTGTCCCCTCATGAGTCTCTACCACACAGCTTCCCTCGGCCCCAGGTGCACCAGAAACAGAGCCCAGGCACCCAGATTAGAGCCTGTCCTGGGCTATCAGGACCTCATGAAATTTAACTTCATGGAGAACCAGCTTCCCTTTCACAAGTGCAACTTGGAGAGTGAAAATACTTGCTAGGTATAATGTGTTTATTTTCCCAAGTTTCAAGGGCTGTGACATAGGAAACGGAGTCAGGCTTGTACTATATAGCTCCAGGGGTCTGAATAAGCATAACAGAGACAGAGCTTAAATAAGGAAAAAATAACCCACAAAATAGGCTGTCTCAGAAGGTAGTGAGCATCCTGTTATCAGGGGTATTCAACAGAGATTGCTTGCAGAAACTTTCAAGTGCTAGACTGTGAACTCTGTGAGGGGAGCACCCCACATCTGTCTCCATTCCCTGCTGCAGACACAGCACCCAGCGCAGTGTCTGACAGTTGGTGCGCCGAAGTATGTGTGGAAGGGAGGAAGAAAAAGAGGGAAGGGGATAGAAGATAAAGATGGAGGGAGGAAAAGAGTCTGAGTACTTTGGAGAGCAAACTCTTCCTTTAAGGGAGAGGTTGGACAAGCTGGCTCTTGAATCCAGCTGTCTCTGATTCCATGGTTATGAGGTCAGGTTTATAGGTGCCCCCTCCAAAGGGTGTTGTGATATTAGCTGCAAAACAGAGCTTAGCAACTCTCCTCGGAGAGTGCTTGTTTCCAGGCAGAAGCCTTCTATCAGAGCACTCATCCGCAACCTCCCTGGCTTCCATCTTGTCATTCACTTCTACAGAACGCTGAAAAACGCAGTCCCCTTTGAAAGATGCAGAGCCCGAGGCTCCAAGAGGAGTGAATAGTCTGAGCTGGGACATCCTCAGGCTCTGGGTTCCAAGTCCAGCACCCCCTCGTCCCATGCCTGTCAGTCTGTCTCACTGCTGGCCTCAGGTCCTTCATCCTTGAAGACTGATGTTATGTTATAACAGAATACCTGGTGTTTGTTTAAGCACCAGAAGTTCCCCTATCTTTTGAGAAATGCACAGAAAACAGATAATCCTCCAAAAAGTATCCTCTTTCCCTGCCTCACTCTGGACAGAGAAAATGTTTGGACATTACCACAAATTGCAATCACCCATAGAGGATTTGGGAATATCTCCAGAGGCAAGCTTACTTTTCAGGGGCTAGCCCCGTCGGAGGGATGCGACATTTTTTTTCCCCCTCGGACTTTTTTCTTTCTCTTTTCTTTTCTTTTTTTTCTTTTTTTTTTTTTTTTGAGACTGGAGTGTCACTCTGTTGCCCAGACTGGAGTGAAGTGGTGAAATTTTGGCTCACTGCAACCTCCACCCTCGGGTTCAAGCAATTCTCCTGCCTCAGGTCTTTTGTGAAGGTCTGACTAGCTGACGATTAGGTAGCTCCTTTGCTTGTTTGGCCTCAGATCCACGCCCTGCCGTCCCTCTGCTCTCTTTCGTCACAGGGGACCCACCCCTGCAAGCTACATTTGCCAAGGTCCCCATCTCCCACTGCCAGGAGACTGTGAGGAGGAAGAGGGAGGAAGCTGTCTCCCTTTATCTGACTGCTCCTCCTCTGGGGTCCCAGCTCCTGCCAGGGAATCTCGCCCACGGTTTTAGCTCTCACTGGGTTCTGAAAACACCACCTCCTCTCTCTGTCCGCAGCCCAGGAATGGTGGCGTCTCCCTGTCCTGTGCTCTCTAGGTCACCTTTCCCCATGTTTGCACTTTCATCTTTCAGTACCTTTCCAAGCAGTTCCCCTCTATTAAGGTCTCCAGAACAAATTATGTTTTCTCCCTGGACTCTGCCTGTCTCTGTGTCACAGTGAACTTGTTGAGGCCCAGCCCAGAGAGGGTTAAAATGACAGAAGTATGGGACAGTTCAATCTCAACACCGCACTGACGGTCAGAGAGGCAGGGCCAGGAAGGAGGTTCCAGGAACGAAGATCAGGTCTGTGCTGGCCTGTGCGTGCGGAGGCCGCCCAAGTGCAGCCTTGGCTCTGTGTGGGGACCAGGGGGCCTGGAGCCGGCCCCAGCTGTCCTCCCCCAGGCCCCTTTCTTCTCACGCTCAGCTGCACGAGGCCCCACCAGGCCTGGCCTCCTCCGACGCTATGACGCAGTGTCGGTGCCTCTCACGTCCATGGGCCAGACCGTGTGACTCAGCCTCTCAGGGCTCTGCGCGGGCCAAGCTTCCAGGTCCGCGTCACCTCCATCAAGGCAGGAGAGGAGGGCCAGGTCCGCGTCACCTCCATCAAGGCAGGAGAGGAGGGCCAGGTCCGCGTCACCTCCATCAAGGCAGGAGAGGAGGGCCAGGTCCGCGTCACCTCCATCAAGGCAGGAGAGGAGGGCCAGGTCCGCGTCACCTCCATCAAGGCAGGAGAGGAGGGACTTCCTCAGCGACCTCAGCAAAGGAAGCAAGTGTCTTTGCTCTCCACTCCCAAACCCAGGCCATCTGGGATGCAGGAGAGAGAGCCACAGACTCTGCCTTCTCCTCTCCCACCCACCCCTAAGGCCTCTCACTCCCTCAGGCTGATGGGTTCTGACTGAGACTTTTTTCTCTCTCCTTTTTTTTTTTTTTTTTTTAGATGGGAGTCTTGCTCTGTTGCCCAGGCTGGAGTGCAGTGGCGTGATCTCGGCTCACTGCAACCTCCAACCCCCAGGTTCAAGGGATCTCTTGCCTCAGCCTCCCGAGTAGCTGGGATTACAAGCATGCGCCACCATGACCAGCTGATTTTTGTATTTTTAGTAGAGATGGGGTTTCGCCATGTTGGCCAGGCTGATCTCGAACTCCTGACCTCAAGTGATCCATCCACCTCGGCCTTCCACCGCACCCAGCCCTGACTGGGACTGTTAACAGCTTTACCCAAACAGGGACCCAAGGAGAGGCTGACAGTGTTATTCAGGAGCACAGATGCACCAGGTAGGAGGGAGGAAAGCTGCACCTTGGCTTCTGCTACGTGCCAGCCACTGAGCTAAGTTCTGGCACGCATTTCATGTCCTTTCATCAGTCTATAATGGGAAAGAGTCAGTCCCCTAAAAATGCAGCAGGCCCCATTCAGTACATCTTCACTGGCTACTATGCATTCTGCAGGGTTGAGTAAACTATGGGTCCTGCCTTCCAGGAAAGTTAAGGACATAAAGTTTGGAATCACCCAAACCTGCCTGGGTGTGAATCCAGACTCCTACAATTAGTGTTTACGTGACCTTGGGCAAGTGATTCTTGTCCCCCGAGCCTCAGTTTTCTCATCTATGAAATGGGCATCATCATAATCTCATCTCATTGAGTTCTTGAAAGATTTGTGTAAGTAACAAGCTTAGCATGGTGCCCGGCACAAAGTGAACACTCTTCAACAAGTCTGGGCTGTTTCTTGTTGAATTAATGAGTCTAGGATACACGTTCAGTCCTACGGTAGCACCTGGGAGTAGGAAAGCATTTGGGAAGGCCGCCCCACTACTTCCGTCAACCCTGAGAAGCCTTCTGATCCTCACATAGGATAATACGCAGCTCTTCCTTTCTCATACGGGAAATCTCCAGTGACCTGACCTTAGAGGCATCCCGCACACCCTCAGTCCCCCGGCGGGCCCTGCCACCACCCCTCAGCATTGCCGGATGTGCGGCTGAGGTCCAAGGTTTGGAGAGTTTCCGGGACTGGCCGGGTCGCCCTGCGGCTCGGCCGTGTCTGGCAGCCCCACCCTTCCTGGCAGCCAGGCCCTCTGAAATTCTGCCAGCACCGGGCGACGGAGAAGGTCTTGCTAGGATGGGGGAGGGCGGGAAGAGGGGGAGCACGAGCCGACTTCGCCCTCCCATCCAGCCACGCGGAGAACCCATCCCTGGCAGTGCCGACTGCTCCTCCTAGTGGGGAAGGAAGCTCTTCCCGGCACCAGGACAGAGCGCCTCCACCAGGCCTGCTAGAGGATCACACCTCCATCTCAGCATAAAGCCCCCACAGCCGAAAAAGCCCTCCCACATCCAGTTCCCCCAGACACTTGGGGGCTTTTCAGGAGACACGGTTCTAACACCCATTTCACAGATGAGAGCACTGAGTCCGTCTCTGGCCGTGAGGCTATGGCAGGGCTGGGACTGGAAGCAGGGCCTTTCATTTGACTTCTTGTAGGTTTCTTCCGGGGCACCACTTTGTTTTTGTTTTTATTTTTGTTTTTTGTTTTGTTTTGTTGAGATGGAGCTTCACTCTTGTGGCCCAGGCTGGAGTGCAATGGTGCCATCTCGGCTCACTGCAAGCTCCACCTCCGGGGTTCAAGCGATTCTCCTGTCTCAGACTCCCGAGTAGCTGGGATTACAGGCGCCCGGCACCACGCCCGGCTCTTTTTTTTGTGTGTATTTTTAGTGAGGCGGGGTTTCACTATGTTGGCCAGGGTGGTGTCGAGCTCCTGACATCAGATGATCCACCCACCTCGGCCTCCCAAAGTGCTGGGATTACAAGTGTGAGCCACCGTGCCGTGCCCAGGGCACCACTTTGAAAACTGGCATAGAGGAAGAAATGGCCACCTTCTCACCCATTGCCCACCCCTTTCCGCCTCCACCCCTCACACAAGCCTGACACCACCTTGACAAGAGGACTGCTTCATTTCTTTGCCCTGGGTCGCTAGAGCCTAGTGCCCCAGGGTGCCTGATTAAAAGCGTGTTGACTGGCTCGCTCCTTTCCTGCCGGATCATCCTGCTTCTTCAAGCTCCACCCATCTCAGGATCAGCCTTCCCTTCCAACCGCAGGTCTGACCCCACTGCTCTACAGGAGGAAAAGGCGCTCTGCGCTTTGTGGCCGGATCCGGGGTTCAGCAAGTCTCATCCTGGAGCTACCTCCATCAGAGTCAAGCTGTGCAGAGGCCCGGGGCAGCTCAGATGCTTGGGTGGGGGTGGCGAGGCACGGCTCCTGCACTGTCAACAGAACCCGCAGAGGTCTTCAGTCTGCCCCCTTGAGAGCAGACTCTGTCACCCCTGCCCTGGCAAAGACCAATTGGAGAGAAGCCATTTTGGAGCCAGTCACTCATTAAGGAGGGGGAGGTGACCCTTGCCCTGTCTTCTTCCCGGAAAACAAAGTCCTTCCTTTGAGCTCTCCAGAGGCTGGCCTCCTGCACTGAATGCAGCCAAAAGCAGCCCCCAGGGAGCCCCAGGTCCTGGGGACAGGCCCCAGAGGACTGGCTTGGAGACCCTGGCCTGGAGGCTCTCCCAGGCCTTGGAGCCTGCTCTCTTCCCTGGGATAGAGGGGAGGGCCTGCCACCCGCCACCCGCCGCCTGGATCCTGTCATGGGACAGAGCTGGGCCTGAGCTCAAGGACAGAACAGGCAGACAGTGATCTGTGTTTTCTGGGAAGACAGCCAGTCCTCGTGCCCTCAGGCTTCCGAGCACTGAGGAGTATGGCCGAGCAGTCACCCACCGCCCTGGCTCAGCCCCCTCCAGGCCCAGGCTGGGTGGGCACACCCCGTCCCTGGTATCCAGGCCAGAGAACTGCAGCAGGGGGGGCCATCACGCTGCTCTCTCTCCCTCGCCTGTGGCTTCATAAACTAAACAGTACAGCATCAAGGGGAGCGGGCATGCAGGCTGAGCTCTGAGCCGTGCCAGCCTGTGCCCCAGGACACACAGAGGCATCATTTGGTGGATGCACCCTGAGCATGCCTCATCCTTTCCCCCTCAATGAGGCTGAGCTGCTCAAGGGCATGGGAAAAGCACTGATTTGGCCTCAAAACAGCATTGGGTTCCAGTTCCTGGGCAGTGCTGCCATCCAGCCGTGGGACCATGGCGAGTCATTTCATCCCGAGCCAGTTTCTTCAGCTGCGCCGTGGGGCAGTAACCTCCGCTGTGCACCTTCCTAGTTGCTCAGTCTTATGGTGTCAGGCAGCTGTGAGAGCACCCAAGCCATGATACTCCCACGAGAACTTCTCCCTACTTTTTTTTTTTTTTGAGACGGAGTCTCACTTTGTCTCCCAGGCTGGAGTGCAATGGTGTGATCTTGGCTCACTGCAACCTCCCCCTCCCAAGTTCAAATGATTCTCCTGCCTCAGCCTCCCGAGTAGCTAGGATTACAGGCACCTGCCACCATGCCCGGCTAATTTTTTGTATTTTTGTAGAGACAGGGTTTCAACATGTTGGCCAGGCTGGTCTCGAACTCCTAACCTCATGTATCTGCCCGCCTCGGCCTCCTAAAGTGCTGGGATTACAGGCATGAGCCACCACGCCCAGCCTCTCCCTATTAGGGTTTCATAAAATCTTATTGACCTGGTTTCATAATTCAATTTCACATATGAGGAGAAATGAAGGCCAGGGAGGGTGTAAGTCACTGGCCCGCAGATTGGAGCTGTCCTCAGGCATCCCTGGAGGCCCAACGAGCAGTCCGGCCAGGCCCGTTGTGTTTGACAGAGTTGGTGTCTGCCCACCCGAGGGCAGGACAAGTGGATGACCCCGAGCAGAGCCCCAGGAGGGAACTGTAGGGGGCCTGGAGCTCACCTCTCATTCTCTTACTTAATGGAGAGACCTGCCCACCTCTCAGAGGACGCGAGGCACTCTCCTGTCCCACTCTCCCTCTGGGCTACTCAGAGCAAACCGAGGGAACCATGTTTCTAGGAAAGTAAATGGAGCTTGGATAGAATGGGAAGGGGGTCAAAACCAGGTGCAGGAGAACCATGTCAGGTGGTTCAACCCTGATGATGAGAACTATCTTCCAATAGCCAAGGGCAGTGCTATAAGAAGGTACTGGAGTCTATCTGACCCCAAAGGGTCTGATGAGGGCCCTAGAGCAAACGTCTATGGAGGGGCAGATTTTGACTGCTATAGGAACTTTCCAACAGAGGACGGACTGAGTCCTTGGCCGGCACACCTCTGGTCACTAGAAGTGTCTGTGCTAGATTGGACACACATGGTTGTGGGGAGGCGATTCTGGAAAGGAGATCACGAGTTAAGGGTATCAGAGGATCCTCCCACTTCCCGGAGATTCCAGGCTTCTCTGTTCACCGTGGGCTGTGAGATTATCCCTGGTATTAATTAGCAATCGCTGCCTAAGAGGGTTATTTAGAACATAAGTGCTTGGCCAGAGCGTCTGCTGGTGCCGCCTCAAGCGCTACACATCTTGTACACATTATCCACATGTAGGAGCAGCCTGGGCGTCCATCAGGACAGGCAGTTTAATGGGTTATACATGGTTCTGTTCCCACATAACTTTCTGCGTATGCAAAAAAAAAAAAAAAAAAAAGCATCTCTTTACCCTCGCTAAGAGCCCACGGAGGCGCCTCACACTTACTGCCACGAAGTTAGCATGTGGCCTTTGCAGTGCCAGGAAAAACAAGTCCGAGCAAGAAAACAACCCACCCTGAAATGCGGTGGGCCGACTGCTCAGGGCTGGGTGGTCCCCCAGCTGCCACACACGAGTTTGATGCGTGGCGTTCACCGGCCAAAATCCACACCCTAGCCACCCGAGGCAGGAGGGGAGGAAAGTGCCAGGCAGTGGCCCGTACCTAGGGAGGCTGCCGTCACTCTTGAGGCTGGAACTGCAAGGCTGCGTGCAGCTCCCTGCCTATCCAGCCACCCCATCGGCCTGGAGCTAGGCCAGCAGGCGGCCAGCTGTGGACTGGCTGCAGGTGTGAGGAAAACCAACAACCAAGTGTCAGGAGGGTGGAGGAGCAGCCTTCATCTTAAAAGGGGGCCCAGCCCAGGCCCCCAGGAAAATGCAGCTCTAAATGACAGGGTGCTGGGCTCCTTCAGGCAAATTAATGTCATCAGACCAGGTTACATTTCATCCTGTTTTCATCTGAACCACAATGGATGTGCATGGGAAGGGCTTCAGGTGCTCAGATGTCACCCGGAAGAAGTGAAGGACAGTATCTCACAGGACCTAGAAAACAAGAGCGGAGAGCATCATGCCCAAGGCCTGTCCTGGGACAAATCAGTGGCAGAACTAGATCTAGAGCCACGTCTCCAGACTCCCCATTCACTTTCACCAAGCTCCATGCCACCTGAATGACAGGTTGGAGGAGATAAGCCCAATCTGATACCTGCTGCTTCTGGGACCCACCTGACGTGGTTCTCTCTCTCCTCCCTCTTCAGACCTTGGAGCCAGTGCTGTGCCCTCTGCCTGGGATGATCTTCATGTCTGCAGCCAGCTCCTTGGAGCATCTCCACCTCCGCTCAGATGTTGCCTCCTCCAGGAGGCCTTTCCTGACTGAGCTCTCTCTGCATCACTGCCTCATGCTAATTTTCTGTAGAGCACTCTCTGATGTCTTCTTGTTTGTTTCTGTGTGTGTTTCATCTGTCTCCTTACCTGAAAATTTAAGTACCAGGAAAGCAGGCACCAATAGGAGCTCAACAAATATAGTTGAATGACCAAAAGAGAATTTCATGTTGAACTGCCAACGGCCCAGAGTGCATGGGGATTATGAATATTGGTGGAGATATTTTTAAACCTTACATTTTGAACCATGCGAGGTTCTCCCTCTGGTGACTCACAAGGTCCCTGCCGGCACCTCCAGGCTTTGTGCTCACAGATCCTGAGACTTCACAGGGAAAAGAGGACAAAAGTGGTTTCCTGGTCCCTTAAAGAGCCAGTGGGATTTTCTGAGAAGAACCTTTCTTTGTTTTCCTTCTCACTCAAGAGAGAGGGTTCACAGCCTGCTCTCCCCTCCCTCCCGCCTCCCATAATTGCTTCCCTCCCTTCTTCTTCCATCCTGAGTATTTGTCATTCTCTGCTTGTGGCAAATTGCTTTTCACCTTTGAAAACCAAGAATGGTTGCTACCCAAGACAGCCTGGAAGTTTTTTTGCAAGCAGGGAGGTATTTAGCAATAGAAGACACCGTTGATGACTCTTCCCAGTTGTGGCATCACTGAAATTCGATTTACTAAGCATTTATGGACAGCCTATGAGATGGGTACTGTGGGGGATAGCCTGGTGATGCAGAGGTGGGTCTTGCCTCTTAGGGACTCTCAGGCCAGTAAGAAAGAGATCATTTTTACTCAAGAGATGTTTTATTAAGTGTTTGCTAAAGGCCAAATACTGGTAGGCCTACAGTGAATGAGGACTCGCCTTGCCCTCAAGGAGTTCATTGTCATGTGAAGAAGGAGAAATTACTGACAATTTCAAACTTCAGTTTTACATTCTGTGAAGGGAGACGTGCAGATGAAAGGAGAGAGTGGCAGGGAGCTAAGGGAGCAGACGGGAAGTTCAGCTGCACGGAGAGGTGGGAGCTAGGCAGGACGAGGGGGGTTGGTCATTAGTGGGAAGGGGCATCAGGCAGAGAAACGCCAGACTCCTATTACATCTTCCACTGTGCGGGGCAGAGGTGGGAATGAGCTTGCTTGGTCCAAGGACTGAAAGGAGATTTGTGTGGCTGGAGAGGAGGGAGGAAGTGGACAGCATGAGCCAAGCCAAGGCTGCAGAGGCTGGCAAGGGAAACACGGAGGCCAGGAGGCCAGGAGAAGGTTCGCAGAATGGTTAGTGTTCAATCGCAACAAAAAGCCAAGGGGGCGGTGAAAGACAAGGCTGAAATATCTGTTAGGCCCAAGATCACGCTAGCAAGGGGAGTCCAGGGACCCTGGGGCTGAAGGGGGAAGGCTGTCGGTGCGGACCCCAGTCTAGAGGCTGTTGCAGAATAAGTAATAAATGACAAGGGCCACAGCAGAGTGGCAGGGGTGGGGTGGGGATAGCGTGGGGGTAGTGTGGTGGTGGGGGTGGGGTGGGGGTGGGGTGGGGGGTGCGATGGGGGTGGGGTGGGGGTGGGATGGGATAGGGTGGGGGGGGTGGGGTTGGGGTAGGGTGGGGGTGGGGTGGGGCGGGGGTGTGATGGGGTGGGGTGGGGGTGGGGTAGGGGTGGGATGGGGTAGAGTGGGGGGGTGGGGTTGGGTGGGGGTGGGATGGGGGTGGGGTGCGGTGGGGGTGGGGTAGGGGTGGGGTGGGGGTAGGGTGGGGGTGGGGTGGGGGAAGGGTGGGGGTGGGGTGTCACTGGCAACTGCAATAATAATAACACCATGGTCTTTCCGCTTCCCCCTTCCACCACATGAAGCCCCCGTTTCAAATGCCCTCTCAGACCCCTCCCCAGGTCTTCCCGACTCCCCTCCTCTTTCCGCTCCCCACTGGAGATGCTGCCAGGAAAACAGAGGTCCTGGAGAATACATTCACTCGGCTACAGGGAGAGCAGGAGGCTGAGAAGCCAGAACAACCAGCTCATCCTGAAAGCAGAGGCCCATGAGGCCCCTTTCTGACCCAAAAGATTCCCACCCTGAATGAGTCTGAGCACACACACGTGTGACCACACACACACACACACTCATTCACTCACTCATAGCCCAGAACTTGCCCCTTATTATTTTACCTGAAATTTCAGCATCTGGAAATTAACTGAAATAAGAAAATCCTTTCCAATAAATGCCCATCCTGACTCATGCCTTAGAAAGGAATGGTCTGGCCGGGCGCGGTGGCTCACACCTGTAATCCCAGCACTTTGAGAGGCTGAGGTGGGCAGATCACTTGAGGTCGGGAGATAGAGACCAGCCTGGCCAACATGGTGAAACCCCATCTCTACTAAAAATACAAAAAAAAAAATAGCTGGGTGTGGTGGCAGGTGCCTGTGATCCCAGCTACTCTGGGGGCAGAGGCAGGAGAATTCCTTGAACCTGGGAGGCAGAGGTTGCAGTGAGCCGAGATCCTGCCATTGCACTCCAGCCTGGGTGACAGAGTGAGACTCTGTCTCAAAGAGAAGAGAAGAGAAGAGAAGAGAAGAGAAGAGAAGAGAAGAGAAGAGAAGAGAAGAGAAGAGAAAAGAAAAGAAAAGAAAAGAAAAGAAAAGAAAAGAAAAGAAAAGAAAAGAAAAGAAAAGGGAGGGAAGGGAGGGAAAGGAGGAGACCCTTGGGAACGGGGAAGTGGAGAAGCCAGGCCCCAAGGTCCTCTGGCATGATCATGAAATATCTTTTTTCTTTGAGAAATGCAGGCCTGGCTCCAATCAGCTAATTTTCAAACCTTTGATCCATTGATCCATTGGGCAGTCTGGGCTTGCTTGGTTCAGTGACAGACAGCAGAGGGTGAGAGAAATGGCACAGGGCTGAGAGCCTTGAAGTCACTGGGTGAGTCCCTTCCCCTTGCCAGGCCTCAGTTTCCCAGTCTGTAAAACAAGGGGGTTGGAGGGGTTGACTCTAGGGCTGACTCTGACCTTTTCTCTCCAGGCATAGGTGAACGGGGTGACCACACCAGGCCAGGGAAGAAACACGTGCCCAGCCTGCCATCTGCCCTCCTGTCTTGGAGCCAGGTCTTTCCACCAGCTTCCTTCATCTTTTAACACTTGGTGAAAAGGAATGACACGTCAGTCAAAGCCACTGGCCGGTGCTCATGGAGCATCTGGCAGGAGGAAGCCCCTTCCTGGCTGGCCTCCCATTCATCAGTCAGCGCCGCAGGCTGGGCCAGGTAAGGTTTCAGTGGCTGCTGATGGCGGCTGCCTGGCAAGGGTTCTGGCCAAGTCCGCCCCCTCGTTCCTTTCTAACTGGGCTTTGGGAAGCTTTCAGGACTTCCCAACTCGGCAGCATGCCCACTGCCACAGTCCCCACCCACCCTGCAACATGAGGAAGGCACAGAAGCCCAAGCCAGGCATAGCAGTGCTCCCTGCATCACCCACAGGCAGCCCGGGGAGCGTGGGCCTCCCGAGAGCCAGCCCAGGCCTGGATGGCCCACTGGGGAGGGCAAGGAGGGGAAGAGGGGAAAGGAGGCCGTGCCAAGGGCTGTACCTGTGTTTCAGGGACAGCTGTGGAACCTGAGCTGGGAGGCAGCTGTGAAAGGCAAGAAACAAGGAAAGGGGACAGAAGTCACCCGGTCGGTGAGCCAGCTCAGAGGCAGGCAGAGAAAGCAAGAGAAGGGGCCTCTCCTGCCGCCATCCTAACCTCCCAGGTCCTCCCCAAAGGCTCCCAGCCCTTCCCCAGACACTCCCCAGTCTCCTCCCTGTCCCCACCACCATCCCTCTGGCCCTGATTTACAGCTGGGCAGTCACAGGACAGATTCTGGTTAAGCCTCAGAAACATACACCCCGCAAGGGGTTTGGATTTTCTCCTTCCTACCCTCCCTCGAGACTCTTCCGTGGAGGAGGAAGAGAAGCAGATCCAGCCTGGAGAAGCCAGGCCCCGAGGCTCTCTGGCACCCTGACTCCAGCACCCTGGTCTAACATGCAGTAGGAGAAATGAGGTCTGGAAGGGTGAACAGGCAGCTGGCCCCCCATGAGGACTTGGCCTCAGGCCCTGGCTGGGTTGGCAACAGCTCTTGGCTCAGACAGGCTCCCTTGGAAACAAACCTCTGTTACTCACTTCTTTCCTCTAGTTGGCTGACAAGGGAGCCGAAGCTGTTGGCTCAAATCTTTTTTTTCTTTTTAACCTCTCCTCCATTTTTTTTTTCTGCTGCTAAAAAATTTGTTTTGCAAGATATAGTATAAGGCTCTTTTACTTCTTGAAGTTTCTTTAAGAAAATAATGGTGCTTACAAGAAAATTGTGATGACTCCCGGCGTTTGCACAGGACTTTGCTGTGTGTAAAATGCTTTCCTGGGTCTTTGCAACAGCCCCAAGCTGCAGACAAGGCAGGTCATTATCCCGTGAAATCGCAGGGGGACTCTGAGGCTCAGAGAGGAGAAGAAGCTTCCCAGGTCACACCGCTGGCAGGGTGAGGACCCGGGGACCTAGATTCTGCCAAAGAAGACCTTGAGCAAGTTTCTGTGTGGCCCCTCTTGGCCCCAGCAGCACAGCAGGGAAGAAAGGCCATCCTCCCACAGCCAATCCCCCTTTATCCCCTGGGCAACCTCAGGGAAGGGGAAATTGGTGGCACACGGATGTAACTAGAGTTGAGGAACACTAGGGAATGAACTCCTTCTTAGGCCCCACAGGGACAAAAATGGATCCCCTTGTCCCCGCCAACAGGGAAGCGGAATGCCTGGGGCTACACTACTTCTTGAGTAGCTACTGTGCATTCAGGCAGTCTGCAAACATTACCTCCTTTTTTTTTTTTTTTTTTTTTTAAGACAGAGTCTCATTCTGTCACCCAGGCTGAAGTGCAGTGGCACGATCTCCGCTCACTGCCACCTCTGTCTCCCAGGTTCAAGCAACTCTCCTGCCTCAGCCTCCAGAATAGCTGGGAATACAGGTGTGCACTACCACGCCCAGCTAATTTTTATATTTTTAGTAGAGGAGGGGTTTTGCCATGTTGGTCAGGCTGGTCTCGAACTTGTGACCTGGTGATCACAAAGTGCTGGGATTATAGGCGTGAGCCACCACGCCTGGCCAAACATTATCTCCTTTTAAACATGACAGCAAACTTCATGGTGGACATTATTCCCCTTTTATAAAATAAGTGAAACCCAGAAAGACGAAGTCACTGCCAAGGCAACACACGGGAATATGTGAAGCCATATTCAAACTCAGGTCTTTTTGACTCCAAAGCCTACGCTATTTCCACTGCCCCTGGGTTGCCACTCCCTGAAACCACCTGGCCCACTGTGCACAGTCTCCTCTGTGGAGGGAGAAGGCACAGACCACAGAGTGAACGTAGGCAGACAGCTCCACGTGGCCTTGAGCAAATCTCGTCCTGGACCCTCAGATAGACTCATGCCCAACACGGGGCTGGGCTCATCGCTTGAGCTTGAGGGTCCTTCTGATGTTTGGCCATCCTTTAAGTCTAACAATCCTGGGCCAAATAGTAATAAAACATTCTATTCAGCTCCAAAAATCCTTGTTTGATTCCTTTCCATGCCCCGCACACAGAGCTGGGAGTCCAGAGCGAACATAAGCCACACTTCGTTCTTGTCCTCACCGGGCTCCTAACAAAAGGTGGATGGACCATGAGAATGACATATGCACTTCTTCTGACCTCCCATTGCTGTCGGTGAAAATGGGTCATGGAAAGATGGGGAGGTCACAGCCATGACAGCTCAGAGGGCTAGATGCAGGGACTCACCAACCTCCTCTCTCTAGGAAGGGGCAGGGGATCCAGGATCCCCACTCTCCTGCCTAGTCTAGAAGCCCCTCATAGAGAGGGGCATAATTAACAGAAGGAGTTCCCTCCCAGCCGCCCGTCTACACTGGGGCATGGGCTTCAACATACAGGAGTATTCTAGGGGCTGGGCTGGGTGTTACACAGACAGTCACACCTCTAAGGCCGAAAGGGAGGTGACAGATGTGAGGAACCCACATGTTGAAGCAGAAGGACCCTCTGAGTAACCTCAATTTCATGCTTGTTCCCAGTGTACCTACTCTGTCCCATTCCTTGTGGCAGGGCCAGGAGAGAAAGACTTCAGAAGTGGAAGTCCCCACCTTTGAGGGGCTCCCAGGCCATGGGGACAGGTGGACTGTCTCTGGTACAAGGAGAAGTCAAGGGGGCAAGAGCAGGGGAGACAAGGTGCCATTGGGCATGGTGGGGAGCAATCGATTCTGCTTGGGGGGCCAGGGAAGGCCACATGGAGATGTCACTGAGAGGGACTTAGAGGGTGGAGGGACTCTGACAAATGGAGTTGGAAGGAGAAAGGCAGGGACAGTTCTACAGAAAGAGCAACAGAAAGTGCAGTCCAAAACCCAGCTCAGCCACACTGCAGCCCTGGGCTCACTCAGCTTCTCTGAAGCTATTTCCCCATCTTCAGAATGGAGAAAAAAATTCTCTAATCCTGGGAAATACCTTCCTGTGCACGCTCCCCTCACGCCTGCCTTCAAGGACTGCACTCTCTGTCTTCTCAGCTACTCTTCCCCCAAACATACCCTTTGGGAAACTAGAAATTTACAGAAGAGATATAAAACATAGAACACAAATGGTGGGACAACGCTTACTGTCAATCAATCAGTATATCCGGACATTTTACCAATAGGGAAACTGAGGCCTAGAGATATTGCTTGACCTGCCCAGGGTCAGGGACCAGAAGGACTAGAAGCTTCTTTTCTATTGCAGCCCTAACCACATTTGTGAGGGTAACACCTTTGGATCATCTTTCTTTTGAGGGGAAAAGGTCAGCCTTTGCTGTCCACTCCATACCCTGGCTCCTCTCTCCCATTCACGGCAACTTTTTGCATCCACCCTGTTCCACTGGCCATTGCTGTCACATGTCTGGGTCAGGATTTATGGGCTTGGTCCCCAGCTATGGAAGTCAGAATCAAATGAATGGAATAGCTCCTGACCCTGAACCAAAGGCCCCAGAATCTGAGGAGGCTTCAGCCTGTCTCAGTCACGGGGCCCGAGGGCAGAGGTGAAGGAGATGAGGGTCTCAGTTCCTCTGCCCAAGGCAGCCTTCTCCCTGGGGTGCCTGTGTGGAGGACTGACAGGTTAGGGCTTGCCAAGGGAGCCAAGGAATCTCAGTGACTGGCAGGAGAGGAGATGGGCCCATGACAAGGTGCATCAAGGACAGGTCATCCTGGGCTGTGAACAACAATTGCTCTCTTGACTAACATCCCTTAAGACCGAAAATTTGAGTGGTAGAAGTCACCAGATGACACCCAGAAGGGCATTTCCAGGCTGAGGCTGTGTCTGCCCGTCATGCAGGGAAGAACAGCTGTCAGGGTTGGGGGTTGCAGCCTGTGTCTCTCTGTGGCTTTGCTTAGACTCCTATTACATCTTCCACTGTGCATCCACCCCTGGATTCTCTAAGAGTTGGGGCTGTTTCTCAGGGGGCAGGCAGTTAGGGGAACTGCTTTGGGGAGAATGTAGGCATCCCAGGCCTCAAAGCAAAGCTACAAAGCCAGGAGCTAGCTGCAGCTTGGCAGCTACCACCTCGCTCGGAGGGCACTGGGAGTGGGAGCGTGAGAGCGCACAGAGGTCAGTAGACATGCCTGCAGCCCATGGCCCTCTAAGCCCCTCCAACCTGCCTCTCTATGTTGGATTGACTGATGCTTCAGCCTTGTTGGTTTTCCCAGGACTCTGGGACTGGAGCCCTGTTTTGGTCTCCACTCACAAGGGGATTGGATCATGCCACAACACTGTAGGTCCAGCCACCCTGGGAGGAGAGGAGGTCATGTCCAGGGTGGGATCTTGGTGGCACTGAGGGACCTCTATCTGCAGCAAATAACACAAAGCCTCAGACTGGAAAGGACTTCCCAGGCCATCTATCCGGAACTCCTCATCCTATGGAACCACCCTATGGACCACTCTGAGGTCCAGGATGGGGTCCTGCCCCCCACGACCGAGGAGTGAGGGATAGTTTGGAAACCCTGGGCGAGTCAGGAAGGGTTTCCTCTATTTGGGAGGAAACACTGACTTGGAAGCCCTGGGGAACTGGCCCCCACGACAGGGTGGGCGGATGCAAGAGAGGACTCTGCAAGGCCCATCCACCAGGCGCCTCCTCCAAAGCCCACCTATGGTATGGACAACCCCCCCACACACCCATGTGATCCATCCTACATGCACAGTACACATAAAACCAACTCTTAGAGGCCAATCGGAAATTCTTAGCCCTCATTTTGGCCAATAATTGCCAGTGCCTCCCTCAGAAACCATTCCCTGGGCTTCCAGGGAAGCTAAGCAGACCAATGAGAATGACGTCCTGGCTTTTTCTGACCTGCTGTTGCCGTAGGTGAAAAGAGGTCATGGGAAGAGAAGGAGGCAGGTGGCCAGGAGAAAATGGAGGTGAAGGCAAGGTCAGTCCATCTGAGGGCTTAGGCTCAGAGAATCGAGGTTGCTCTTGACAGTCTCTCCAAGATTTTCTAAAACACCAGGCCAATCAAGACATTTTTCAAAGCTCCAAGTTGTAAACAAGGGGCAACAGCAGAGCCGTCATTCTCGCATTGTAGTGGGTACCAGCATTACCCGGGGAGATTGTAAAAATGCAGATTCCCAGCCCCTTCTCCAGATTCAGAAGGACTGGGTGAGGGCCCGGCACCTGCATTCTAACAAGCTCTCTGCTTCTGTGATTCAGGCAGTGTGGGAGATCCACATTCAGAAGGACTGGGTGAGGGCCCTGCACCCGCATTCTAACAAGCCCTCTGCTTCTGTGATTCAGGCAGGGTGGGAGAGACCAGAGGAAGACACACTAAGAACCAGGGTGGCCTGAGTCACCAGGGAAGTTAAATTGTCACAAGCAGTGACATCTCGAGCCCCGCATCAACAACGAGGCTGTGCAGCCTCCAGGGCTCGGAGGAGCACAGGAGTGTGCCTACTGCCTCTGCAGCATGAGGAGCCGGGGACAAGCCCAACATGGAGCTGAGGGAGTGTCAAGATGCTACGCCTGAGCATGCAGCTGTGCTCCAACGAGTGAGCCAGGCGAGAAAGCTTGGGTGGGAGAGGAGCTGGGGCAGAGCCAAGGGATCAGAGAAGCAGGAATGGACAGCAGCACGGGATGGAGTGAACAGGAGGGTGGTCTGGGAGAGCCAGACACAGTGGGCTCTGAGCTCCCAGCCGCACAGGGCCTGCCCGGGGCACAACAGAACACTTGCTGAGGGAGGAAGGCAAACACTACAGAGTCTGCACAGGCCATTACAGCTGTGCAAAGAACACTCACAAAGAGAGCTTGGAAAGATGTAAATAGCTACATTTCGTGATCATCGGGTTCCTTTTTTCCATAAACTTTGCTTAAGTTCATAATAAAAAAAATAAACACAGGCAAATTACACTTACTTCACCCAGTCATTTCTGGGTGGTAAGTTCTGTATTAAATTCAGAATTCATACGCGTGGGTTGAACTTCCCATATCAGCCAAAAAGCGAGCCCTGGGGAGAAGGGCAGATGTGGAGGTTGTTATACTCTCAAACAGCCCCTTAAATGGCCCTCTGTCCCCACCAATTCTCTGTCATCGCTGCGTCCCCTGCTATGTCCATCCTGCTCATACCAGAAAAATCTGCGCTCAGAAGCAGGCAGAGGTTTGCCAAATTCAATTCTTCTGGTTTATTTGTGGGAAATGGGAGTGAGAGGAAGTCTGATGTAGTGGAAAGAGCACTAGACAAGAAGTCAAAATATTTGAGTTAATTTCAAGCACTCACTTGTCCTTTGTGAAATTGGGAAGTGACTTTCCCCAGCAGGCCCTCGCTTCTCCCAACTGCATAGTACAGGAGGGCATGAGTGATCTGTTGCTGCATCACGATGGCCCCCAAATGCGGCAGCTTAAAGCGACAAACATCTATCATCTCGCAGTTTCTTGGGGTTAGGAATCTGGGAGTGGCTGAGTTGGGTGGTTCTGGCACAAGATCTCTTATGAGGTTGCAGTCAAGATGTGCTCTGGGGCCACAGTCAGCCCGAGGTTACAGTGGGGGAAGATCAGCTTCCAGGATCACACGCATGGCTGTTGGCAGACTCAGAAGATCCATTTCCAAGCTTATGCATGTGGTTGTTGGCAGGCCTCAGTTTCTTATGACAGAGGCCTCCCCCTAGGTTGCCTCATGACATGGAAACTGGCTTTCCCCAGAGCAAGTGATGAAAGAGACAGAGACAGAGACAGAGACAGATGGAGAACCCAAGACAGAAGCTACTGCCTTTCCATAATCTAATTTCGGAATTATCCAAGTGACTATTTCCAAGTGACATCCATCATTTCTGCCATATTCTAGTCTCTAGTGGACTAGTCACCAAGTCCAGTCCACACTCAAGAAGAGGATAATTAAGCTCCGCCTCTTGAGGGGTGTAGTGTCAATGAATTTGTAGACACATCTTCAGAGCCACCACAAGGAGTTTGATCCAGTGACTCTCAAGGTTCCAGGTCTGTGGTTATGATGCCCCGATCCCTGGTACATTAGGCATGGTGAAGAGAAAAGGACCAGAGGTGTCTGCTGCACTTCGTCTAGGTGGGCTGTGTTCTCCTCTCAGTAGAGGGGGCCTGGAGATGAGGGATGGAGATTGAGGAGGTGTGCTTCTCAGATGGATGCACACATCTGGAGGGCTGCCATTCTCCCCAGTGATCCCCAAGCCTTAGAGTGACTGCCAAAAGGGTTCTATAAGCACATGGCTGGGGCCTCTGACTTGAGTGCCTCCTGCTGCAGCAAGGAACAAGGTTCCACCCCCTCAGTAGATCTGGGGCCTGGTGGCTGGAAAGGGAACCCTCCCCAGGGACAAGCCAACCAGAGATGTTCCCAGGCTCCGTCTTTATTCCAAAGGAATAGGGAGGACCAATGCCAGGGCATTAGGGGGTGAACCAGGAAGGGTGTAAGCCCAACCCTCTCCTACTGACCAAGGAAAGAAGGGAACAGAAAATCACTTAACATCAGGTTCTCCTAAGAGGTCTTGCAGTGCGAGGTAAATCACCTAAGCTTGGTGTTGGGTACATCTGGGTTTCAGTACGGGCTCTGTCACTGCTACCTATGTCCCCAGCCACTCTAGGCTTCTTTCCTTACCTACAAAATGTGCATAATGAGAGATTCATATCATAGAGCTGGGAAAATTAGAGAATCCATTTAAGACCCTTAGAGTAGTGACTAGCTCATAATTAGCACTCAATATTATTATTGTTAAGTTTGCAAAAGATATCAGGGTTCATTCAGCTCCACTGCACACCTTGCATAGGAATTCCCTCCAACTGATGATGGTAGAGGATGCTTGGGCCACTGCTTTGAGGACCTGGGATCTCACTACCTGCCCTGGCAGCCAAGGACCACAGGGCCAGCCCACAGATGGGCAGCTCACACTGGACCCGGAGCCATAATCAGCCTTTCTACAGCTGCCTCCTCCACTTCTGTTCCTTTTGTAACCCAATAGCAAACAATAGTTTTGAATTTAAAGTAGCCCTGTAACACAGGAAAGGAAAAATAAAAGTGCACCCTCCTATTTTAGCTTAGGTGAAATCTCCTTGGCAATCCCCCAAACGTTTGACTCAGCCTCACTTGCATCTTGTTTCATTTTAAAGCCAAGTTATAACTGACACATGCGATCGAAAGCCCGGTATGTTACAGGGATGGGGAAGGAGGATGCCTGCTCATAAGACTAAGTACGACCATTCAGACTGGGAGTAAGCAGATGCGTGTGCTGTCGAGTATATTGGCCAGAGAGGTGTATCTATAACTGGAAGGACACGTGTGTGTGCGTGTGTGTGTGTGTGTATACAGGAGGGTGAGTGGTGTGGACTGTTATGTGCGTGTGTGGATAAGTTGGGGGAGTGTATGCCTGGGTGTAGGTGTGTGGGGGTATGTTGGGTGTGTGTAAGTATGTGGGTATGGGTGAGGACTATCCTGGTGGCTCCCTGGCCAGGGCACAGTGATCCCCAACTGCAGAGCAGCCACTAATTTGGGAGTGCATTTCTTTTTATACCAACTGCCCCACTCTTTTCAGGAAGCTGCATTTGTTGGCCAGGATTTGAGATTTCTTTCACTGAGGCCTCCGGAGAGACATTCCAACGGTGAACATAGAGCACAAACTCGAGAAATAAAACCACATGTACTGCCTCAAAGGCAACAAGGCAGGAGGGTGTAAAAAACCCCAGGGGGAGATACAAAGGCTCAAAGTTCTGCAACCCACACCCCTTGGAAAGAGAGTAGGGTCAGCTCCTCTCCCACCCCAAACTCCCAGTTTGAATTTTTTAAAAAATCACCCTTATAAGCAAACATCTGCCACTCTCCGGCTTCTGAATGAAAGGTGAAGATCAGAAAAAGGAATCTTTGTGTTTTCATTAGGTATTTTAGCAAATGCAATGAGGACATTCAGATTTGATTTCCCTGTTTTGTACACACACATGAGTCGGTGCTAAGAGGATTACTTTTCCTGGAGCTGCGTCCTTCCTAAAGGCCCTGGTCAAAAGAGACCCTTGTACAACAGTGTTTTCTCTGATTCCTCTGGCTTTTCTTCCTTGCCTCAATGTGCACACATCTAGCTTGCTCCTAAATCCACCCACCTCACAGACTTTGGGATAACGATGGTCCCGGCACTCCATTCTCCTCCTGCCCGGGTTCCTTAGTAAAGCTGGAGATGAACATTAGTGCTTGGTTCAGCAGCATCCGAAAGGGAAACGGTGGCCTCCTCGAGCCCTCGATGCCCCATAGAAAAATGTAGCCTTTTTGCCTCTGCTCCGATGAATGGCTTTTCGAGGGTTTTCATTAGGACCGGGTCTGCTGGTGCAGAAAGCCTCACAGATGTTGACATTTTTTCATCCCTGGGTTAAGATGTCTTCCATAAGCTTTTATTCCTCATTTGTTACTTCTTTATTATCCGGGAGGTTTTGCCTCCTCCCTCTTCTCCTTTCTCTGAAGAGAGCAGCGGTAGCTGAGCCCATCATTATCTCGGCCCTTTTCTCCTGCCTCCAGAGGCAGCCCGGGGCTCGGGTCCCATTGTGGCAAACAGCAGGTAGCTGAGGCAGGCCGGGTCACTCCCCAGACCCTTTTGTGCGGCCGTCCCCTCCTCCCTGCAGCTTGGTTCTGGGGATGTAAAAGGTCAGGAGCAGCCAAGCTTCCATACCTGAGCTTTTGTCTGGGGCTGGAGGCAAATGATTTTAGAAGCAATTTCTTGGAAAGCAGCCCGGAGACTCCCGTCTCCCTCATTAAAATGCACAGCTGTACTCCTAGCCCACTCCTTGGGGCTGGGGGTGAGGGGACAGGGGGATTAGCTCAGATCATCTGGATCCAAAAATGCCCTGAGAAAAAACTTTCTACCCAGAGGATGGTTGAGACAATTCAAATGGAAGCCTAGAGGCCCCTGAGATGCTAAGCAGTGTTTTGTAATAAACAGAGTGTGGTGTTCTGTCACTTTTGACTCTTCTTTGTTTTTAGTCGTAGCAGCCTGCAGCCTCCCTGCAACCTCCCTTTCCTTACCTGTCAAATGGAAATGATCCACCCTCCCTACCTGCCTCACACAGTTTACTAGTTATTCTGTGGATCCAAGGAGGTGATATAGAAACTGTTTTGCAAGCCATAAGATTCCATACGGCATTCACCATTTTTGCCCTCTGCTGCCTGTATGGACCCTGACTTGAATATAAGCCATCCCATAATGCAGTTAATTTTTCTGAAAATTATAGAGCAGAGATACAGGCAGATTTAAGGGCCTTAGGGCATGTGGTTCCAAGCCCTGCCCAAGCTTATGCTTTGCAGGTGAGGAAGGTCTCGGGGCAAGACAGGCTTTCATGGTGGTAAATTCCTTGAGGTTTGATGTTGCTCCCCTTAGAAGGCAGCTATGGGAAGCCACCTGCAGAAAGCTGGTGTGCAAATTTATGTAGGGAAAGATAAAAAGGGCCCGGGGTGCTCACTGGCCACCAGCTTAATATAAGCCTTTGCAACCTGGCTGCTAGAAGAGCCAATGGGAGCTTAAGCTGCCTACCGGAAAGAAGGGGGTCCCCCAGGCTCAACCCAGGGTGCTGAGACCTTTCTGGACATCACATCTGGAGAGAACTGTGCAGGTACAGAATTCTGCTCAAGGGAAAGAGACTAGAATCATGAAAGGACTAGAAATCTCACTCTTACAAACACTGACTGGGGAAGCTGAAGCTGCTTCCCCTATTTGAGAGTTCAGGGATATTCGTAGGGAAGGGGAATCGGGCTCATTCTGTGTAGCCCTAGGGACAGGCACTGGGACTGCAGAGTGGAAGCTGAAATGAAAATGTTTTGAGCACATGAGAGGAAAATATTTCAAATGCCCAGAATTTAAGAGAGAGTGAACAATCTATCACTAAGGGTAATCTAGCAAAGTGGGATACTGGGGAGAAGATTCATCATCCCTGAGCATTCATTTAGGGCTTACTCTGTGTCAGGCCCAACATGTCCTTTCTAATCATGAAATTACTCCATTCTTTGATTTATTAAGAAATATAACATTCCTTTTAAACAACCAGGTCTCACAACTCACTATCATGATGGCAACACCAACGGGGATGGTGCTAAACCATTAATGAGAAGCCAGCCCCATGATCCAAACACCTCCTACCAGGCCCCACCTGCAGCACTGGGGATTACATTTCAACATGAGACTTGGGCGGGGAAATAGATCCAAACCGTATCAACAAACATAGGCAAATCACATCTATTTTAATATACTAGCAATGAATACATGGACACCAAATATAAAATATGATATATAATCAAGAAAATGAAATATTTAGGTGTTAATACAACATATAATCAAGAAAATGAAATATTTAGGTGTAAATATAACTAAAGATGTCCAGCACTTATGTGTTGAAAACATCAAAATGCTAATGAAAGAAATCAAAGAAAAATCTAAGTAAATGGTTGACATATGATAGTCATGGATAGGAAGACTCAAAATAGTAATGATGTCAAATTTCCCCAAATTGATATACAGGTGCAACACAATTCCAATCAAAATCTCAGCAAGATTTTTGTAGATGTAGACAAGCTTATTCTAAATGTATATGAAAAAGCAAAGGGAGTTGAATAAGTAAAACAGTTTGGGGAAAATAATTTGGGAAAAATCATATTACCTGATTTTAAGACTGATTAGATAGCATCAGTAACCAAGTCAGCATGAGGAATAGATACAAAGATCAATGAAACAGAATAGAGAACCCAGAAATAGGTCCTAGATATTCTAGGTATGAGCCCCACACAAGTAGGGCCAACTCATTTTTGACAAAGGTGCAAAAGCAATTCAATGGAGAAGGGATAGCCTTTTTAAGAAACAGTACTAGAGCAAATAGATACTCTTGGGCAAATAAGAAGGAAGAAAAAGAAAGGAACCTCAACCCCAAAATCATACCTGTTACAAAAATTAATTAAAAATGGACCATAGATTTAAATGTAAAACATAAAACTATAAAACTTTCAGAAGATAACATAAGGACAAATCTTCAGGACCTGTGGTTTAGTGAAGAGTTCATAGACCAAAAGCAAAAAAAAAAAAAAAAAAAAAAAAAAAAAAAAGACAGAAAAAAACTTTTAAGTGATAAATTGGACTTAATCAACACTACAAACTTTTGCTCTATAAAAGCCCCTCTTAAGAGGAAGAAAAGACAAGTTATACACTGGGAGAAAATATCTGCAAACAGCATATCTGAAAAAGGACTCATATCATATCTAGAATATATAAAGAATTCTTAAAACTGAAGAGTAAAAAAATCAAACAATTTAAGTAGAAAAGTGGTAAAAGACATGAAGAGAAATTTTAATGAAGAGTATATAAAAATAAAAAATAAGCAGATGAAAAGATGTTAAACATCACTAACCAATAAAAAAATGCAAATAAAGACCGCAATTAGATATCACCACATATCTATTAGATCAAGTAAAATTTCAAAATAGCCACAATACCAAATCATGGCCAGGATGTGGAGAAACTGGATTTCTTAAACATTGCTGTTGGTAATGTAAAATGATTCAGTCACTCTGGAAAACAGCTTGAAAGTTTCTTTTAAAATTACCATACCTCACAGCAATTGCACTTCTAGGTATTTATCCCAGAGAAATGAAAATGTATGTCAACATTAAAACCTATACGTAATTATGCTAAGCCACTTCATTTTTATTATCCCCAACAGGAAACAACCAAAATGTTCTTCAATAGGTGAATGGTGAAATAAACGGCGGAACATGTATACTACAGAAAACTGCTCGGCAATGAAAAGGAATGAATTATTGATACATGCAATAGTTTGAACTGATCTCAAAGTCATTATGTTAAATGAGAAAAAAAAAAAAAGCCAAGTTCAAAAGGTGACATACTGTATGATTCCATTTATATAACACTCTTGAAATGACAAAATTATAGTGTTGGAAAACAGGTTAGTGGTTGCCAGAGGTTAGGGATGGTTGGAGAGAGGGGGATGGGTGTAACTATAAAGAGGTAGCACAAGAAAGATTTTCATGGTGATGAAATAATTCTGCATATTGACTGTGAGGTGCTTACAAATATACACATATGATAAGACGACATAGAACTATACACACACATTGTACCAGTGTCAAATTCCTAGTTTTAATATTATACTATAACCATCTAAAATGTAACAACGGGGGGAAACTGAGTGAAGAGCACATGGATCCTCTTTGTACTACCCTTGTAAATTCCTGTGAACTTATAATTATTTCAAAATAAAAAGTTTAATTAAAAATCAGTTGCATTTCTATATACAAGTAATGAACAATTGGGAAATAAAGGTTTAAAAACTTCATTTACAAATAGTACTTAAAAATACTTAGAAATGAATTTAAAGAAAGATGTTCCAGACCTATAACCTTAAAACTACAAAATATTATTAAGGGAAATTAAAGAAAACGTAAATAAATGGAGAGGCATACCATGTTCATGGATTTGAAGACGCAATATTTTTAAAAGTTTTTTCTAAAAACTGACCTATAGACTCAATACAATCCTCATCAAAATCATAACAGACTATTTTGGAGAAACTGATAAGTTGATTCTAAAATAATATGAAAAAGCAAAGAGTTAAAAATTGCCAAAATAATTTAAAAAATAAAAGCAAGTTTGAAATGCTTGCATTACCTGATTTCAGGATTACTATAAAACCACAATAATCAAAATTGTATGGCATTGGCATGGTTATAGATCAGTAGAACAGAGTAGAGAGTGCAGGAATAGACTCGCATTTATATACTCAATTAATTTTTTTTACAAAAGTGCCAAGACAATTGAATGAGGAATGTATAGTCTTTTTACAAAGTGGTACTGGATATCTTTATGGGGAGGAATTAAGTTTTAAACCTTATTTCACATCATATGCAAAATGATCAAAATAGATAATAGACCTAAACATAAGAGCTAAAATGATAAGAATTTCTGGAAGAAAACAGGAGAAAATCTTTGTGACATTGTGTTGGTAAAGATTACCTAAACATGACACACAAAGATTATCTAAACTTAACACAAACAGCATTAATCATAAAAGAAAAATATAATAAAATAGATTTCATAAAAATTAAAAACTTCTATTCACTTAAGGACACATTTAAGAAAATGAAAAGACAAGCCAGAGACTAGGAGAAAATATCTGTAAAATATATACATAGTGAAAGGCTTGTATACAGAATAATAAGAAAGCAAACAATACAGATTTTAAAAATGGACAGAATATTTGAACAGACGCTTCCCACAGAAAATATATGGGCAGCCAATATGAACACGACTAGGCAACAAGGAAATACAAATCAAAACTACAATGAAATACCCAATATACCCATTAGAATGGGTTTTTTTTTTAACTGTCATCGCAAGGAGTTAGTGAAGATGTAGAAAAACTACACTCTCAAACACTGCCAGTAGAAATGTGAAACAGTATGGCCCCTTTGGAAAGGTGTTTGGCAGTGTTCTTAAAGTTAAACATACACCCATTACATAGCCCAGAAATTCCACTCCTAGGTACTTACCCAAGAGAATGAAAACATAGACTTGTATGTGAATGTTCACAGCAACATTATTCATAACCACATATTCACAGTAGCCAAACTCTGGAGGCCGGGTGTGGTGGCTCACACCTGTAATCCCAGCACTGTGGGAGGCTGAGGTGGGTGGGTCACTTGAGCTCAGGAGATTGAGACCAGCCTGGCCAACATGGTGAAACCCCATCTCTACTAAAAATACAAAAATTAGCTGGGCATGGTGGTGGGCACCTGTGATCCCAGCTACTGTGGAGGCTGAGGCAGGAGAATCACTTGAACCCCGGAGGTGGAGGTTGCAGTGAGCCAAGATCGTGCCATTGCACTTCAACCTGGGCAACAAGAGCAAAACTCTGTCTCAAAAAATAAATAAATCTGGAAGCAACCCAAATGTCCCTCAATTGGTGAGTAGACAAACTGTGGTTATCCTATGAATTACATCAGAGCAGTTTTTCAGATTTTTTAATGGGCTGGGATTCAAGGCAAAAGCAAAAATGGAATTGATTTAAATAAATAAAAATAAAAGATTTCATCTTTTCTTCCCCTCTCACAATCCCCTCAGGTCACTCTCTGACACACAAAGGAATGGCAAAAATGCAATCCAACATTGAATCATAAATTACTAGACACCAGCAGCTGTGCTAGGTGCTGGGACACCAAGAGGGATCATACCTGGTTTCTGCCCTTGAGAAGCTCACAACGTAAACAGGGATAGAGGTGGGTGCACAGTGAATGCTCATACAGATCAGACTGCAGTGCGGCAAAGCACAAGACAGTGCTTCACTCGGCGGGGGGGATAGTCAGTACTGACTGTGTTAGGAGTTTGAAGACTGTGGCCTCACATAGGAGGTGACAATGAGTAGAACCTTGATGAGACTTTTGTTTCTTTTGAGAGACAGGGTTTCGCTCTGTCACCCAGGCTGTGGCAGGAGTGCAGTGGCACAATCGTAGCTCACTGCAGCCTCAAACTCCTGGCTTAAGTGATCCTCCCACCTTAGCCTCCCTAGCAGCTAGGACTACAGGCGCACTGCCACGCCCGGCTAAGTTTTTTATTTTTTGTAGAGATGGAATCTTGCTGTGTTGCTCAGGCTGGTCTCAAACTCCTGGGCTCAAGCAATCCTTCCACCTTGGCCTCTCAAAGTGCTGGGATTGCAGGAATGAGTCACTGTGCCCAGCCAGGATAAGATAAATTAAATAAGCAGAGAAGGTGGAGAGATGTGGCAGAGGGAACATCCCAGCAGTGCCCCCTGTGACATTTGGGGGAGTCATGGGTATTTTGATGGGGCAGGTGCTTAGGAGCAAACTAATGGGAAAAGAAGCAACGCAGAGCATTTGGTCCCTGGTTTAGCTGTTTGCTGTCTAATGGTCTCTGTGTTTGGGCGTCACCTTCCAAGCCCTGCTTATGCCCACTGGGCCAGTCTCTCAGGAGAGCAACAGGGTACCCTATACCTATTCATTCAGAGCCAGCAGCCAGGTGATTACTCAGCATAAAGAAACTTCTTTTGAGCCACATCATCCACGACATTGGATCCAAACTACTAAGTCCACAAGGCTGCAAAATTTCCCCAATGTATTCATTTGGGTTCCAGTTAAATGGACAATAATGATCCTTTAGGAGTGTGTGTTGAAGTGTGAACACATCCAGCACCTTCTGCTTTACAAAACACTTTCTCACCTGTTGACCAGATGACTCTACCCATGCTCCCACCAGTTAGGGAGGCAGAGAAAATGTACCCCATTTGATAGATGAGGAAACAGGCTGGAGTTGCCAACTAGGTTCAAGGTCGATGTCCCCTGTCACAGTGGCTGAAGGACATAAACAGTGTGAAGGTCAGGGGCGGGAGAAGAAGTGATTTATTGACCAGGTCTCCATCCAGCCTTTTTGGGATATGACTCTTTCAGCAGAATGTCAAAAAGTCTAATTTTCTGTGGACTCCAGAAAAGCTGATTTTGATCAGATCAACAAGCCACCTCAGAGTGTTGAACTCATACCCTCTGGCTTTTTCTGCTAATGACTATGAAATTCACATTCAGTGACGAACCTCTTCTCAGGATGGAATGCTTTTATAGCAATGCTAATTAATAACTTTCTTCTTCTCCTAGCCCTCTTTGTGATGTTGAATCACAGGGCATGGATGCTAGCAGGGCTTTAGAGGCACTAGTAATGTGGTTTTTAAATTTTTTTCATTGACTGATCAGCATCTTTCATCTCCTTGGTTCATAACCTGTGAAGTAGGCAACAGCCTGGATCATTATCCCCATCTTATACGCAAAATAACCAAGAAAAAAAGCGGCTAAGCCACTTCCCCAAGTTGTAGAGCTAGGTCTAGAACATGTCTTATGACTCCCAAACAATGCTCAATCTACTACATCAAACTTCCTTTCTCTTCCACCCTGCAGATTAGATGCAAATTACGACATGCTTGAGCTTCACCAAGAAGGAAACCAGCTCAGGGAGGAGTAGAGGTCTGGCCTTGATGGCAGTGTGGGAGAGCTCCTTGACTCTTACCCTCCCTCCAGAGAGAGAAACAGTTTCCCTTCAAACCATCATGAGGATTGTTGCACGCCAGCTCTGTCTTAACTTAAATATGACTCCAGGTCAATATCAAAAGGAAGGTGAGTGTCCACCTACCCATTCCCCAGTAGCTGGCCACATTGTGCCGTCCTAGCCACAGCTGAGCCTGCTCCAGGCCATTCTCTTGAAACACATACTAGCATCCTCCCCCCAGCCCAGCTTCCACTGACAGGCAGGCTCTGAAGCCAGCAGGCTGCTGCCTGAAGCAGCTCCCAGCAGGAGCTAGATGGAGGCCGGCAAGGTTACAGGTGCTTTTCATCCAGCCTCACAGGAGAGCACCAACTTCCTGCTGCTAGAAATTTGTCTGCAAATTTTTGTCTTCATTCAAATCGATGGATAGAAGCCGGGAGACACTGGGGTGATATGATAACTTGATTAAGCCCCAGAACAGATGACACGGTAGCTTAAAGGCCATGTGCTCTCCTCCTTAACCTCTCCCAGGGAGACCGCAGGCTTTGCTAGTAATTGGCCCATTGTCCTTCCACTGCGATTCCTGCACAAGCCGCGAATCGCCTGGCTAGGGGCTCCTCTCTGGGGCAGCCTTAAATACTCTCAGACCAGTCAGGCCTAGGGAACTGTGAAAAATACCTGTGCAATGGAACATACCAGAGTCACATTCTGAGAAGCTAAAAATGACCCTTACTGAAAACAATGACCTAAGACATTCTCCCATCCTCAAGCACAACTGTAAATTGCAACACACACAGGGATGAAAGCCCAAGGCTGTTAAAAGGTGTTCAAACTTTTAGAATATTCCGTTCTTTTGGGGGAAAATCCCCCTGACCTTTCATTTTTGTTGAGGTTGGTGTCTCCTGCTGGATTACACATTATTGAGAATGTTTTTGATCAACCACTTCCAGATACTCTGGCATTCACTGGTGTGAGCCCGTCTTGGGTGAGCTAATGTGGATACCTGCGTATATCATTGCCTCTGGAAAAGAGATAGGTGGGTTCCAAGCCAGAAAGAAGAGTGCTAAATAGAAGATATAAGTAGAGCTGGGCGTGGGGGCGTGAACAGTGGCTCAGGCCGGTAATCCCAGCACTTTGGGAGGCTGAGGCGGGCAGATCACCTGAGGTCAGGAGTTGGAGACCGGCCTGGCCAACATGCCAAAACCTCATCCCTACTTTGAAAAAAAAAAAGGCCGGGCACAGTGGCTCACGCCTGTAATCCTAGCACTTTGGGAGGCCAAGGCGGGCGGATCCCGAGGTCAGGAGGTCGAGACCATCCTGGCTAACATGGCGAAACCTCGTCTCTACTAAAAATACAAAAAAAAAAAAAATTCGCCAGGCGTGGTGGCGGGCGCCTGTAGTCCCAGCTACTCGGGAGGCTGAGGCAGGAGAATGGCATGAACCCGGGAGGCGGAGCTTGCAGTGAGCGCGGCACTGCACCCCATTCAGCCTGGTCCACAGAGCGGGACTCCGTTTCAAAAAAAAAAAAAAAAAAGTAGCCGGGTGTGGTGGCGGACGCCTGTAATCCCAGCTACTTGGGAGGTTGAGGCAGGAGAATCGCTTGCACCTGGGAGGCGTAGGCTTAGGAAAGAGGAGGCTTCAGTGAGCCGAGACCGCATCACTGCACTCCAGCCTGGGCGACAAAGCGAAGACTCCATCTAAAAAAAAAAAAAAAGATGTAAGTAGATATTTGCTGTGATGATAGTTTTGCATTCTATTTTAAAATCTTCTGTCAGTCTTTGTTCAGTGATAGACTTAAGACATTTAAGAGCTGAGAGGGAGCTGAACAAGAATCCCCTCAACCCATTTTTTTTAGGAATATATGAGAGGAATAAAATTCGCTACTGTCTGCTCAAAGTTTGAGTTGGACCCTTGCTGGGGAATGTGAAAAACAAAGCTGTTGGTGACGCTTTGAAAATCAGCAAGGTGTACTATTAAAGGTTAAATAAATGCTATTTTAAATTCTCATTCATTATGATTTATTGCTCAAGTCTCCCTATGAGAAAGAGGGCTACAGTATGCCAACATCACCCCTTTCTGTCTTTGTCATGGGAATGGAATGTCTTTTGAACTGCTAGAGTAGATAATTCCATGCCTGGAAGAAAAACGAAGGCAGGGGGAGGGGAGAGTAGAAGGAAAAAAGATCCTCTCATTTCCTAATAACTGCAAAGGCCAGGAATGTGCCACAGCGGCATTCAGGAAAATTCGGCGATGCGTGCCACCGTTGGGTGCGCGCCCCGTCCCTCTAGTGCCAGGTGGGGGACTGGGAAGCCGCCTCTGCCATCTGCCAAGGACCCACACGGCCTGAGTGATTTACCCATTCCCGGCAATGGCGAGATTTCTTTCTAAAAAAAAAAAAAAAAAAAGAAAGAAAGAAAAAAAAATCTTTGTTGTTTCGCCGTTGGCCTCTTGGCCTCGAAGGGCAGCGCGCGCCCCGCCTGCAGTCCCCCGGCCCTCGCAGCGCTTGGAGCCTCCAAGCCCGGGCCGCGCGGCTGGAAAGGCCTCTCTGAAGGGGGCGTTCCGCTCTGCCCACTGCGACTCCGGCCATTGTCCTCATTCGCCCCGCACGGGGACTGAGGAGGGGGCTTTTTAAATAGTTCTCCGGGAACAAAGGGGGCTCAGGCGCCGGGCTTCATTACGGGCTCTTTGGCCACACCAGCGGCCCCGCCTCTCGCCACAGCCTCGGCCACAACCAGCCCCAGCCAGTGGCTCAAGGCTGCCGCCGCCGCCAGCTTGCTGGCTCCTCCCCGCCCTCCCCCTCCTGCCCCCTCCGTCCCCTCCCCTCCAGCCCCCGGCCCCCGCTGCGCCCCCGCTGCGCCCACGCCCCGCCGGACCGCTCCCGCCTGCCAGGTAAAAGCAGAGCGCCGGGATCCACCCGGCCCCGGGCCGCTCCAGACCTGCCCCACGCCCTGGCGTGTCCCTTTCCCGGTGGGGACCCTCTAGCGGCCTGAGTTTGAGAGAAGATCTAACCTAAGCCGCCACAGCGAGGGACCACATTTAGAAGATCCGAGCCTGCCTGGCCGTTGTGAGCCTCCTCTCCTGCGGCTGAGCAGACCTAACTGACTACAGCCAGGAGTGGGTCATTCGAGGGTCAGGAGAGGTTTTAGACGTAAAATACACACGTGGGTGACCTCAAACATACTCTCTGAGCCTCTTGTTGAACAAAATGGAGCTAGGCAGTTTGGGGTTCTTTGTTTGTTTGTTTGTTTGTTTTGACATGGAGTCTCACTCTGTCGCCCAAGCTGGAGTGCAGTGGTGCAATCTCGGCTCACTGCAACCTCCGTCTCCCAGGTTCAAGTGATTCTCCTGCCTCAGCCTCCCAAGTAGCTGGGATTACAGGCACGTGCCTCCACGCCTGGCTAATTTTTGTATTTTTAGTAGAGAAAGGGTTTCGCCATGTTGGCCAGGCTGGTCTCGAACTCCTGACCTCAGGTGATCCGCCTGCCTCAGCCTCCCAAAAAGCTGGGATTACAGGAGTGAGCCACCACGTGGAGCTAGGCAGTTTTAAGAGTGATCAATAATGTATGAGACACGCTTCTTTCTAGTAGGTGCTGCTTAAATCATAATTACAGTGTCATTGTCGCATGGAACCTACAGCATCCAACGTAAGAGGCTTTGAAAAGTGCTTCTGGGCCGGACAAGGTGGCTTCCCCCTGTAATCCCAGCAACTCTCGGGGCTGAAGTGGGAGGATTGCTTGAGGCCAGGAGTTCAAGCACAGTCTGGGAAACATGGCAAGAGCTCATCTCTAAAAAATAAAATCAATTAGCCAGGCATGGTGATGCCCACCTGTAGTCTTAGCGACTCAGGGGGCTGAGACACGAGAATTGCTTGAGCCCAGGAGTTTAAGCCTCCATGGAGCTGTGATCACAGCACGGTACTCTAGCCTGGGCAACAAAAGAGACCCAGTCTCTTTTAAAAATTTAAAAATAAAATAAGAATGAAAGTGCTCTGAAGTGATGAGGACCGCAATGGAGCGTCAACAGCAGGCTAGGAAATCATAGCACATGCTCCTCCACTGAGAGAAACCTCCTCCGTGCGCCCCCTGCTCCTGCCTAAGCTCCTCTGCAGAGGGACCTTCAAAGCCTGGGGCAAGCTCCCCCGCAGGTGCTGCACAATGATAAATCCTGATGCATAAGAGCCCCAGACAAGGCTAATGGGCCACGCGTGGGAAGCCAGGAGGTAATTGAATGGAGAGATTTCCCTGGGTGGCTGGGAAGGCTGCTCCACGCTGAACCATGCCAAGCTCCACTGCTCACAGAGGATCTGGCCAGCGCCCGCAGGAAGTGGGTGAAAGAACATTCACTGGTAGAAAAGAGTGCAGCCTCCCAGGGGAGCTTCCCATAGGGCCAAAGAGCTCGCACTCCAGCTCCTCGGTGGCACCCCGGATTAGTTAAAAGGCTGCCCTCATTGGTGCCCACGCAGAGGACTCCTGATACATCAGATGAGGCCTGGGCAGGCAGGTGGGAAGCACAAACCCACAGGCAGCTGAGAACAGATACAAATCCTCTCCTCCATCCAAACAGAAGACCATTTGTTCCTTCTCCGTTGGGGTGGGCACTGAGGAAGGCAGTTTGTTGCAGAGTGGAGCAGACAGCAAGCTGACTGCTGTCCCCAGATTGCCGCCCACACCTAACCAGGACTAGCCCCGGGAGCAAGGAGGGAAAACGTAGGACAGTGACCAACCTTGGCCCTGCGGATGGGTGAGCACACTCCTACTTCTTCACACAGCTCATACCAGGCACCAGATCCCAGTGATGCTGTGTCATCCACAGCACACCAGCGGTTACACCTGAGGTTCCCAAAGAGGTAATGGATTTGGCATTTTCTCTTTTTCTTTCTTTTTTTTTCTTTTTTTCTTTTTTTTTTTTTTTTTTTTGAGACAGAGTCTCGCTTTTGTTGCCCAGGCTGGAGTGCAATGGGACGATCTCGGCTCACAGTAACCTCCGCCTCCTGGGTTTAAGTGATTCTCCTGCCTCAGCCTCCCGAGTGGCTGGGATTACAGGCATGAGTCACCATGCCCAGCTAATTTTGTATTTTTAGTAGAGACGGGGTTTCTCCATGTTGATCAAGCTGGTCTTGAACTCCTGACTTCTGGTGATCCACCCGCCTTGGCCTCCCAAAATGCTGGGATTACAAGCGTGAGCCACCGCGCCTGGCCGGATTTGGCATTTTCTTTTCTTTTCTTTTCTTTTTTTTTGAGACAGAGTCTTGCTCTGTCGCCCAGGCTGGAGTGCAGTGGTGCAATCTCCGCTCACTGCAAGCTCCGCCTCCCGAGTTCACGCCATTCTCCTGCCTCAGCCTCCCAAGTAGCTGGGACTATAGGCGCCCGCCACCACACCTGGCTAATTTTTTGTATTTTTAGTAGAGACGGGGTTTCACCGTGTTGGCCAGGATGGTCTCGATCTCCTGACCTCGTGATCCGCCCGCCTCGGCCTCCCAAAGTGCTGGGATTACAGGCGTGAGCCACCGCCCCCGGCCGGATTTGGCATTTTCAAAGCACACCATCGTTTTCTTGCTGGATTGATGTCTGGCAAGCTTGCCTGATAACTGGCCTGGGTGTACTTCCTTCTTTGATTTGTATATATTTTAATCTTTTATTTACATGCCTGCCTATTTTTTTTCATAGTGACCATGAATTAACTGGAACAGTTTTTTTAATTATTAAAAAAAGAAACAGAACCCATTGAATAGTCTGAGAACTTAGATCTACCAGTGAGAAAAACTGCTAGTTGAGACTAAAATAGAGCTTTAAACTACCAAGAGACGTAGAGGCCCGGGGCGCTTGTGGGCAAGCACGTGTCAGCATGGGGAGGAAGAGGCACAGCCGCAGCCCAGGACCCATGCTTACGCCCTCACCACTTCCATCCTCTCAGATAAGATCATTTCACTCCTGAGAGAGGATCTTCCTTCTCCTAAAGCCTCCTAAACCTCACGGCCCACACCCAGTCTGTCCGACGTGAAGGGACGCTGTCCTAGGGGCGCCGGGGAGCCCAGTGCAGTCAGTCTTCCTGAGGCAAATGTGCCGCACAAGGTTTTCCCCATCTGGGATCGGGGAGCAACTGAAGGCCTGGCTGCTGGAATGCTCCTGAAACACATTAGGTGAGCAGGCCTCAGGCAAGGCGGGATGAGGCCCAGGACAGATGACGCAATCTTGGCCTCCGCTAGAGGGCTGGCTTGGGAAGGAGGTGGAAAGCTTCCATAATGAGATTCCCAGCCCGGCTCAGTCAAGCAGAGGCAGTGACTTTAAGCCAAGGGCCTTGCTCTGGATGGAGCAGAATCCTACGGGCTGCTCTTGGAAGAACTGGTTTAATCTAGAGCAACGGGGTCTCAAAATAAGGGTATTTGTGTACGGAAGGGATGCTTTGGGGGAGAGGAGAGAATATGTAAATATTTTTTGGTGGTGGTTTTAAAAGTCTGGGGAGAAATCTGCTAAATGAAAAACTTAACATACATTTAATATTCACATGCATTGCATATAATAAAACAGTCCATTTTAAGTCTAAAGTTTTGCTTTTTAAAAACTCTGTGAAAGCTTCAAAATGAATTTTGTTCAACCTCCTCTCTTAACTCGACACTTAAATATTAACTGAACTGTTTCTGAACTCCGATTTTGAAGTAGTTAAAAATCTTATTTCATTAGACATTTCTGAAGCCCATAAGACTTCTCCCCAGTGGGGTATGGCCCGCCTGCCCATTGCAGATGAACCAGTACGCTGGCGTGTGAGCGGCCTCCACAGCTCATATGCGGCATGTATATAAAACCAGTGTTTAAGTCAACATCACTTTATTTTTTAAATGCTGGTTTTCAGTCTAATTCACAATTTTTTGGAAACTATAATATACTTGATGCTTTTACAGGCTCTCAACATTGATAATACTTGAATCATTGTGGGTGACCTTGGGCTTCTGGAGCTTTAAGGAACAAAGTTAAGTGACACATCCCCTTGCAGAAAAAGGTATATTCTGTATATCCTATATTCTATATAACTATGGACTAGTCACCCTCCTTATTCTGATTAGCATTCAAAAGCATCAGCACAATAACTGTCATACTCTTTCGACGCGGCATAGCACTGTACATGATATCTGTTCTGTTTCGCTGTTGTACCTTTAGCAAACACTTACTGATTTCCTCCAACGTGCCACGTTCTGTGCTTTCTGTTCTTGAAGCCACATTCAGTAGAAGATACAAACATGGAACAAATAAAGATGGTATTATGTTGTTAAGTGTTAAATTAAAGAAATAAACAGAGAGCAAAAAGGAGGAAGCTAAAAACTCTGCCCAGAAGAGGGAAGAGAAAGTAGGGAAGGCTTCCCTAAGGAGGAGGCATTGGGAATGACTCCTTGCTCTTAGGGACCCTGTCTGGGACTGTAACCACAGCCTCCTGAATGGTCTCCGCTCCCACACTTCAAGCAAGAGGATAAGTAAAGTTCTAACAGTGTGCTGGGGGACAGCCCTTACCACCACCACAACCCGCCATCCCGCCCCCGCCAGGCCTGGAGCTCTTCAGCAGGAGTGGGGAATAGCCATTCTGATTAAAAGTGACAGCCAGACCTCTGCAAGATGTCAACAAGGACCCTCCACCAACTAGTAATAAAGGAACACATTCATTTACTAAGCACTGACATTTTGAAGGGTAAATTCTGGTGAACGACACCCACTCATCCCTCTGACTCCTACTCTTAGCTAATGACCCTGACAGTCAAGTTGCTTTTGTACCTGCTGTTCCTTCTGCCTAGAGCACCTTCCTCCTCTTTAAGGACAGGCAATATAGACACCAATTCATCCGGGAAGCCCTCCTGATAACCCCCAACTAAGGGAACGTCGACATCCTCCACTTCATTCATTCAACTAAAGCTTACTGAGCACACACCGTGTGGCAGACACGAGGGACACAGTGGTGAACAAAACAGACAAAATATACTGCCCTCACGGAGCTTATATTCTAGTGCATGGAAATGAACAATAAGCAAAATAAACAAGGGAAACACATAGTGTATTAAGATAGAGGAGAATCGGTGGGGGCGGCCCACCCTAGCAGGAAAGTGTACTGATAACGGAATTTAGAATTGCTGGTGTGCGGGGCTCATATAAGAGCAAACCCACTTTGAGTTTATTTCACGATTATTTTCAAATTCTCTACAGATGACGCACCTCCTTAGGTCCTGCTCCCAGTCACCATTGAATCGGAATGCCACTGGATTAAAGAGTGACAGGTCAAAGGGAGGAAGCAGAGCAAGGATGGAGAAGGAGGAATGGGTGTCGAATGGGTTGCAATTTTAAATAGGATGGTTAGGGAGGGAGCCATCACTAAGGTGACAATGTGAGTAAAGATCTTGGAGGGAGGCCAGGCGCGGTGGCTCACACCTGTAATCCCAGCACTTTGGGAGGCCGAGGCAGGCGGATCACGAGGTCAGGAGATCAAGACCATCCTGGCTAACATGGTGAAACCCCGTCTCTACTGAAAATACAAAAAAATGAGCTGGGTATGGTGGCTGGTGCGTGTAGTCCCAGCTACTCGGGAGGCTGAGGCAGGAGAATGACGTGAACCTGGGAGGCAGAGCTTGCAGTAAGCAGAGATTGCACCACTGCACTCCAGCCTGGGCGACAGAGCGAGACTCCGTCTCAAAAAAAAAGGTCTTGGAGGGAAAGAGTTCCAAGCAGAAGAAACAGTAAGTGCAAACATCGTGAGGCAGGAGAGAGTGAGCACAGAGGAGAGCAGTGAGAGAACCAGAGAGAACAGGGACACGGACCACACGGTCCTTTGGAATGAATGTGGCTGACAGAGTGAGATGGGAGGGAAAAGATGGGATCTGACTTACTTTTTGAAAGGATTACTCTGGAAGCTGTGTGCAGAAGAGTCTGAAGGCAGGGTTGGAACTTACTGGGAAATGACGAGAACAGGGAGAGCCAGCTAGGAGACTCATAGTACTCCAGCCAAGAGCCAAAGGTGGGTTGGACAAGGGGAGGGCAATAGTGGTGACGAGAAGTGTCTGATTTGGAAACGATGCCTCAGTCAAAGGGAGATAGGAACCTAAGAATCAAAGGGGACACAAAGGATTTTTGGACTCGCCATTGGCTGAGATGGAAAATCTGTGGGCAAGAAGGGGTCTGTGTGTGGGCGGGGTGGGCAGGAGCTCAGCTCAGGATGAAATGTCTGTTACCTGCCAAGCAGGATGTCTTAGAGGCAGTGGATTCTCAGCATACATAACTCTGAGAGTCAGCAGAGAAGTCTAATTTAAAGATGAGTGATGGAGAGTTCCAAGGATTGAGCCTTGATGTTCTTTGTCATTCCTTCGCAGGAATCTGAAGAGAAGATGGCAAAAGAGTCTGAGAGGCAGTGGCCAGAAGGAGAAGGAAAGCAGGTGGATGTGAAGAAAGCGTTCAACGTGGAGGGAGGAACCAGCCATGTCAAATGATGCTGACAGCCAGGCAAGAAGTGTCCACTGCATTTAGCAAAATGAGGACATTGGTGACCTTGACAAGAACAGTGTCAGGGATGACAGTGTGATTGGGGTGGATTCAAGGGAGAATGGGAGGAGAGAATTTGGAGATGATGAGTCCAGACAATCATTTTGGAAAGCGGTAAGAACTGGGGCCATTCTCCTGGGGGAGGAAGTGGGGTCAAGACAAGGTATCTTTACATGGGAGAGATGGCAGCATGGTAGCATGCTGCTAGGAGAGACCCCATAGAGAGGGAAAGATTGATGGTGCAAGGGACAGAAGGGAGACACTGGAGCGATGTCCTTGAGCGGCCAGGAGGGCATGGGATGAATGTTGCAGGGGGAGGGGCTGGCCTGAGCCACGGCGTGAAAAGTTCATCCACAGAACAGGAGAGGGACAGACACAAAACGTGGGCATGCGGTGAGGCAGGGGGTGAGGTGGGGACAGATGCTCGTGAGCATCTCTTCTGATTGCTTTTATCTTTTTCGTGAAGTAGGAAGCTGAGGCATCACCCGAGAAAAAGGCTTAGCAAGTCCGTGTAAGGCAAGCGGGACTGTAAGCTCCATGAGGACAGGAACCTTGTCTCTTGTTCGCCATCGCCCCGCTGTGTGAGCATAGTGCTAGGGAGGTACTAGGTGTTCAAAAGGCATCTATTGGATGATGAGCTAATGAATGGCAAAATGGGCAGATTATCACAGTACCTGAAACCACAGGACCTCACCCTAAATGGGCACAGGCCAGATGCCCAGTGCTTTTTTTTTTTTTTTTTTTTTGAGATGTGGTCTCACTCTGTTGCTCAGCCTGGAGTGCAGTGGCGCAATCACCAACCACTGCAGCCTCGACTTCCTGGGCTCAGGCAATCCTCCCACCTCAGCTTACTGAGCAGCTGGGACTACAGGTGCGCACCACCACACCCAGCTAATTTTTGTACTTTTTGTAGAGACACGGCTTTGCCACGTTGCCCAGGCTGTTATCGAATTCCTGTGCTCAAGTGATCCACCCACCTCCACCTCCAAAAATGCTGGGATTACAGGCGTGAGCCACCATGCCTAGCCTGCCCAGTGCTATTCTGATTCATACACTTATATTTATAGCCATCAAATCTCAGGGCTGCCTTGGGTCCCTGGGCGACCTTTGGCCAGTCTCTTTCCTGCTCTTGCCTCTCTCACCGAGCTTAGAAGAGGCTAGGCTTAGGTCTTCTTGTAAAATGACCAGCTTTCTCTAATTGAAGACCAGGGTACCCTATCACATTTGTATCTATTCTTTGCTCTTTTTCTCTTTCCTAGTGACCCTCATGTTGTCATATTTGTTGCCAAGCTCACTAAGGAGGGCACCATGGGACCAGGGTTGTCACCTCTAGGCAGAGGGGAAGCTTGAAAACGACAACACATGGCCCTAGGATGTTCATAGGCACCATCACAATTCAACTGCTTCATCAAGGCCCAGGGAATATTTTTCTTTGCAAACTACTAGTATTCTATCAGTATGACTAGTAGTTTAAATTGTTTGGAATCTTCTGGTCCAAGGCAGAGCTGTGGGGCTGTGAAGGCAAAGTCCTGCCTGAAATGGGACCCCCTGCAGGGTGCCTGAGGTCTAAGGGTCTGGGTCCTCAGCCACGGGTCACACAGCCTGGAGCCTGTGAGTGGGGAGCCCCTGCCACACTTCCCTCAGCCAGAATCCTAAACCCACAGGAGTCCCGGGGCTCTGCGACACTCTCTAGCCCAACTCTCTTCAACACCAAACCCCTTATGCATCTGTCAGATGGTCCTTCAACTTCTGGGTGAAGTGCCGGTTTAAAAGTGAACTGCCAGAGAAGCAGTCACTCCAGATGTCTTCAAAGGCCAGTGTCTGTAACCCCATCTGTTCTTACCTCAAAGGCCAGGCTCCCATCCATCATGACGGGGAGAGGTGGGAAAGGGCTGGCTGGTCCTGTCAACTCCGATAAACAGGTGAAACACTGGCCAGGTGTTCCTGGAACTGGGATCTCCCCTTTTCTCTCCCATGCTGAGCTGCCTCTTGGAAACATTCGCAAGAGGGTGACAGTCTTCCCTCCAGATCCCTTCTTCGTCCCCAGGGCACCAGAATAGCAGCTGACAGCCCCAGCACAAGTCCTTGGATTCTTTGTCAGGTTTAAGAGGAGGCTGGCGGGTGGAAGATGGGAGAGGAATCCAATTATTTAGTCAATAAACATGTATTGAGAAGCCAGTGTGTGCCCGGCACCCTTCAAGATGCTTGGGATATCTGAGTGAATGAAACCCACAGGATCTGCTGCCTGTGGGGCTTGCATTCTAGTGAGGGGAAAGGTCAGAGTTCAGGCGGAGTCTTCCTGACACAATGGGCTTCCCTTCCCCCAGGGCAAGAGGAATCCAGCCAGGCTCCTGCTGGGCCAGTGGATCAGTCCCCATCCGCTCCCAGAGCAAGCAGCCGCACTCAGCAGAGACCCCACCCTCCAGATCTGCCAAGCACATCGGCTGACTCCAGCTCCCAGAGCCACAGAGCCACTCAGCAATCAAGGAGAGTAGCTCCCAGCCACGGTTGGTGGCAACCCCAGGGCCCGCAGTGGGGGATGCTGTGGGTCCACTCCCTGCCACCTGCTTCCTGCCTGTGTAGCCACAAGGGAAATACCACCTTCTGAGAAGGGGGAGCCTGTCACCCAGATAAGCAGGTTTCGCGGGCCGCTTCCACAGGAAAACATGCTTTCTAAGAAGCCAGTCTCCTTCCTCTCGTTGTTTTCCTGGCAAGCAGAAGCAGCATGAACACCTGCAGATCGCAGCGAGATGGGGTGAATTAAAGTAAACTCTCCTTACTGTTAAAACGCCCAGCATCCCCTCAAATCCTGGGGGTGGCTTCCCAAATATAATCTTTTTAGAGAAAAAAAAATGCCCACATCTACCACTGTTTGCAAGCAATTCAAACAACTTAGGTGTGTCTTCTCCCTGTTGCGGGCAATAAAAAAGAGGCTGCTGACATCTGTTTCCTTTAAGAAACTTGTAAAAAAATCCTCATGCAGATGCGCACGGTTGCTTGGCTATAAGCAAAGCAGCGTGCCGTTCCTGACCATCCAAGGGCCCCTCCTAACCTGAGCACTTGCTGGGGCCAGAAGACCCCTGCCCCAGGAGCTGGCAAGGGGGTACATGGTTCGAGGGTGGGTTTCCAGCTCCTAGGGTGGACCTTTGACCCAACCAACTCCTAATCAGCAAAAGCCAAATGAGACAAAACCACTGTGGGGAAACTTCTTCCTTTTTAAGCCCCAGCTTGTATAAATTAATTCTTTGTATACAACCATGAAAGGAGATTTGAGGTGAAACACAAGTCACCCCAGTGGTGTAATGAACTTTCTGAAGCTTAAAAAAAATCATCAAAACACGGAGACAGTTGGGTGAGACATTTCCTCCAATGCAAAATCAGTTTCTACATCAATGATTCTCAGAATAGGGTAAGGTGGCAGGGGAGAGAGTATAATGAGTTTAGTGGCTTTTTCAAACTACCTGTGTGCCACTCCCATCCTCAATTCTAGAGATTCTGGCACACGCCCCAGGAAGCCTCTCCTGACTGAGAACCCCCGTCATGGTGAGTTCTTCTTACTCAGTGGTTCTTAAAGATGAGCTTGCACCAGAAGCACCTGCAGGGCCCGGTAAAGCCCAAACCACTTGTTCCCACCCCCAGTTTCTGATTCAGTAATCCTGGGGTGGGGTCCAGAATTTGCATTTCTAACAAGTTCCTAGGCGATGCTGTTGCTGGTACCAGGGACTGCACCAAAAATCCTCCGGGTGTTTTGAGGCAGAAGATGATTAAGAACAACTGGGTTGAAAAGAAATTCTTTGCTGTGTATTGCAAAAGAACAAAATCAAACCTCTTTGTAGCACCTCTTGATGCTGATGGCATGGCGGTACACTGAAGTATTGTGGGGGAAATGGCTGAGACCCCAAGGCTAGAGATAAGCACATGACCCAGATTCTAGCTCCATCCCCCCGACTTGCAGATCTCGGACAGGCCAGAGAGTCCCCGCTGTGAGATAAGGTTTGGGGTTGTCAGCTGCTCATTTAGCTAGAGCACGGATGAAAGGAGAATAGGGCGTGGATTCCATCTCCACATGGGTCAGGAAGCTTGTCCTGTCCTGTGGCCATGGGCAGTGGCTTATCAGGGGTCGATCCTCAGGCCACTGAGCAGAAGAATGCAAGGGCGGCCACCCCTCACCAATGAGGCTACTCTGTGCCCACACTCGACCCACCCCAGCTACGGCAGAAACTTTCCACCCAGAAGGAAAGGCCCCATTATTAGAACTCAGAAGCGACTTTGTGGCAACCAAACTTACAGCGTATATGCCAACGTCATACCACACCCCAAAGGTCAGTGATGGTGCCAGTCATGATCTAGAAAGAAACTGGGCCTGCGGTTCCAGGGAAGAAAACCCACAGTCTAGGAAAAGTAGAATTTGAGAATTAACTTTGATTTCCTATTAATTCTTATCCCACCTGGGATTACACTGTCTGATAATTATAAGTGTGGGGTGGGGAAATCGATTCCTGTACTTCCTCCATAGAAGGGAACTTGTTTGTCAGAACTTCCAGGGCCTAGCACAGCCCTGGAACACACTAGATCCTCAGTTAATGATAAATCTGTTACAGTCAGTGCCTCCCAGAGGGGAGAAAATACCATCAAAAGTCAGGACTTTGGGAGCCTGGGAACCTAGTGTTCATCTTAGAGAAGCTCAATGCCGCCTAGCAAGGAATTCTGCAGCCGTGGAGCAAAGATTCCTTCCCCTAATTCTGTTGGCTTGCCTGGCTCTGCTCCTGAATATTTAATTGGAGTAATTAAGCCTATCACCAACAGGCTGTCAGTCCCAGCATTCAAAAACTCTCCTGTTGTTCTTCCAAAGAGTTAATGATCTTCAGGCCTTGAAAAGATCCTGCATTTTTGGCTGGTTATCAAAATCAACTAGAGAAGAGCTGATTCCAGGATGCTGACAGCCTTGCTCTCTTGCTCTGTGGTGGGGGCTGTGCTGGGCTAGGGGAAGAGGACTTGCATTCATACCCACAGACATTCCCACATGCGCACACATACGTGCACATCAACACCAACACCAAAACTTAGGTGTTCACTGATTTCATGAGGCGATTCATTTTCTGCTGGGTGGGGTGAGGGGCGGGTGGGGTAGTGGTGTGGTGCAGCGTTAATGATTCCTGAGACATGTCCTGTCTTGTATGTTTACACCTCTGCAGTTAGCCTTTCTTCTTTTTTGCCCCAGATCCTGCTCAAAGTACCCTTAAGTATGGAATGCATGATGAACAGGCCAGATGATTCTATCAGTTCTCTTGGAGTTTCCTATATTCTATTCTACCCCTCAAGATCACTTTCACTTCCCAGACTAGTCATTACGATGCCCTAAATGCTGGTTAAGGGTCATGACAAAAAAAAAAAAAAAAAAATCCAGCTGAAAACTACTTGGCCATTTTGCATAAAACTGGTGTCAACCCACTGGTCTGTTGTATCACTTGACAGGAGCCCCTTAGGAAATCTCTTTTAGAGCTCAAAAGCCAGGTGAATTTTATCTCTCCTAAGAAATCCATTTACTTTTCCCTGTTTTATTTTTGTCTTGGCTGCCAAGAGCCTCAGAGTTAAATTTAATAACAGTTTTAGGTTTTGTATATTTACTTCCCTCCTTCTTCCTGTGGTCCTGAAAATAAGATAACTATTTTAATAATCTTACTGAATGTATTTTCTTTGTTGTAAGGCATCCAATTTTTTTTTTCTTTTTTAGAAAACACAAGCTATCAATGATCTTAGTGTAAAATAAGAATAAGTGCAGGATCCTGCACTCAGAGGGAAAGCCAATTGCATACAGAATGATGATTCCCTATAAACAAAAATTCCTGAATAAGATTAAGAGGGTCATAGTGGGCCACAAGCTGACGGTGCAACAGTAACCCTGTGCAGGGAAGCGGGTGGTCCCTAAGAGACCAGGCTTCTGAGTGTATGCTATCTTATTTCAGCCCTCCATGAAGCTTTGTGGTTTAGCTTTGCAATGGCCCCTAGAGAAGATCTTACTAAGAGCTGTAGAAAAAGGTTGCGTTGTGCTTAACTACAATCCTTTCACATGTGAGAGCAAGCTAACATACATCCGTTAGACACCTACTGTTTTCAGAATCCTGCCAGAGGAGCAGTAGGTCTTTTTCCTCAGTGGTTTTCTCCCACCCACAGTCACCAGTGTAGATAGAAGCCCTTGGAACCACGTTCCGCAGCAGCACAACAGGTGGGGCTTGGGAAGACGGTGCATCTCCTGCTGGCCAGGCTGCCCAGACCCTGGGGTGAGTGTCCAAGTAGGTCTTGGACTACCCTCTTCCCCCAGCTTTTAGAAAATTCTCACCCAACTGGACTGCTGTGAGGGGGACCTGATCTGAACCCTCAAACTCCTGCTCTGCAAAGCCTAGATCAGACAGAGGCCCAGCCTCAAAAGCACCTCACTGTTCAGGCCACGCAGGCAAGCTCCTGGAAGCTGGGTGTGGAGCACTGCCACACGGTATGGTCCTAATCCTCCTGTCTCATCCTCCGCAGCCTTTGCTCCTGGAGCGGCTGTGTTGGGTGTTCTGGCACCAGTGGCCACACGAGCCATGCTGGCCCCTTTCCCTGACGTTTTTTAAATATAAATTTTTAAATGTGTCTTTGAGATGAAAGCAGGAATGCCAAAAGTAGGCCGACGCTTTCTTGTGTTCAATTACAGCCCTGGGGAGTACCCCACACAAGGAACTGCTCAGAGCTCCAGCCAAGATGAAATCTGCTTTTCCAATAAGCACTTCAAACGGCAGAGGATGTTTTTGGCTGGCTTCAGCAACTGGGAGGCCAACAGTTAATAGGGCTGGGCACAGAGGCAGGGCTGCCCGCCATCGGGGGAAATCTGAAGCTGCCTTTCACAGCAGCTTTCACCGCAACTGAAGTTACAAGACACTTTTCTGGCTCCCCCAGGCCAGTGGCACGAACCCACCTTTGGACTTCATTGAAAAGAACTTCCAAGATTTAATCTTCCAAGATTAAAGATTTTGATATCCAATGTATGGAGAATTAATTACTCTCTATACAGTTTTTCTTCATTATTTTCTCAGGCCAAATTCCTTTACAGTAAGTGTTAGGCATGTCCAAATTATTTTATTGGACTGGAATTTTGTTGGTTTGAATATAGGCCACACCAGAAATGCTGATAAAATGAAATGAGGATACTGATGGTGGTGGTGAGGATGGATGGATGGATGCGTGGATCGATGGATAGATGGATGGATGGATGCATGGATGCATGCATGGATGGATGGATGGATGCATGGATGGATGGATGGATGGATGCATGGATGGATGGATGGATGGATGGATGGATGGATGGATGGATGGATGGATACATAGATTGGCTGGTAGTAGAAGTAGTGGCAGTGTTATAAGCTAAGTAGGGAAAGGTCTAACAGCTCCATTTCCCAAACCTGGAAGCTGAAATTCCACAAAGCAAATGACTGGCCCAAGCTTACCACAGGTGAGCCTGATGTAGAACCCAACCCTTCTAAGTTATGCGCTCCTCAAGACACCAACTTGTACTTCAGTAATCTGTGTCGCGCTGTGACTGCATATCCATGTCCTGCCCTGATACAGAGCTTTCCAGACTCAGTCACAGTCATGGGTGCATTTTGCCTGGTTTAGTTACTAAGTATTGGCCAATTATCAAGTCATGAAGGGAATCGTCACCAGGACTCGGGATTCCAGCTTCATTCTTGAATCCCTAAAGCCATTCCTGGATTTGAACAAATATTTCCTGACCCGTTAGGTAGAAGAAGAAGCACCAGGGTAAACAGCAGCGATTTCCAAATTGCGGTGTGGATAAAGGATTTGTTAAAATACGTATTCCTGGGCCTCATTTCCCTGCCAGGTTCTGAATGAGGAGGTCTGAAGCAGGTGCAGGAAATACAGGTTCAATAGCAAAACACTTAACCTCTTTGAAGTCTCAGTCCAAATGTCACCTGCGTAAGGTTTATCCTGACCACTCTATCTAAAATTACAACACACATACAACCTCGTCACTCCCCAGCACCTCACCCTGCTCTCCTTTTCCCCCTAGTGCTCTCACCTGTTAGATATTGACTTGTTTCTTTTTTATTTATTTATTTTTTTTGAGACAGGGTCTCTCTCTGTCGCCCAGGCTGGAGTGCAGTGGCACAATTACGGCTCACTGCAGTGTCAACCTCCTGGGCTAAGACAATCCTCCTACCTCAGGCTCTCAAGTAGTTGGGGCTACAGGTGCACCACCACACTCAGCTAATTTTTGTATATTTTGGTAGAGATGTGGTTTCACCATGTTGCCCAGGCTGGTCTCAAACTCCTGGGCTCAAGTGATCCTTCCACCTCAGACTCCCAAAGTGTTGGGATTACAAGCATGAGCCACAGCACCCGGCTGACTTATTGCTTATAATTGTTTGTTCTTGGCCTCCTTTGGCCAGGACCTGTCTTCCTCATTGCTGAATCCCATGAGCCTGGAGCCATGCCTAGGTCAGTAACTCCCTGTTGAAAACAACAGAGACTGAAGAAGGAAGTAACTATAATTAATGCAGGTGGTTCGAGATGCACACTTGGAGAAACGCTGCTCCAAGAGCATGAAGTTGGCACCAGCCCGACGGGGGTTGGGTCCCAGCTCTACCCACCTGCTGTGTGACTTCAGACAATTTCAGCCTCCTGCGCATCAGTTCTCTCTCATCTGTGAAATGGAGACAATCCTTCTATCTTAGGGCTGCAACACAAGGATCCAGTAATATAACCAGGCACAGAGCAGGATGCTGCAGCGATACTTCCTCCTCCCTTATCTTCTGGGTGGAATTTTGCAAGCAATGGTGTCTGAGCAGAAAATGAATCTGAAGTCTCCCAGGGGGGAGGGAGCACATTCTGTTTCTCATCAGGCAGAGAGGTGGGGAGGAAGAGTGAATGGAGGTCACCCATCAAGGGGAGTGTATAAGTCATCCCTGCCGGCCACCTCTGCAGCTCACAGGACACATGTTCACCTCCCTCCCTCCCTCCTTCCCTTCCCACCAGCAGAAATGAACAAGCAGTTTCTCTGAGTAAACAGATGATAAATCACTGGCTAGAATCAGTACTCCCGCCAAAGCAGCATCATTGGAGATCTCAGGCAGAGCAAGCGCACGTGCTTGGGGACTGCAATTTGGATTTAGAGGCAGCCCTGCCAGGCCTGCACACTGCTGGGTGAGCATTCCTCCCCAAACAGCCCAGCCCGCTTCCCCGGGGCTCTTGGAGTAAGTCCCGCAGACTCTTGCCAGCCCCACCTGGAAGGACTTAAGCTCCAGCATGGGGGATGTGGGTGAGATGGGAACGAGGATTTCCTGACAGCGATCCTGGAATGGGTGACTGAGCTTATAGACTTTTTCTCTTAGTTTTATGAAGCAGATAGGATTTGGAGGTAAAGAGACAAAATAAAAAAATGTCTACACACACACACACGCAAAGACAAACACACATTACACACCCCAAGGAGAGGAAAAGAGAACAGCCCCTGCAGAGGGGGATCAGGGCATCTGTCCACATGGATGTCAGGACAGTGGCGGGGACACACAATCCAGAGTCCAGAGCCCACGTCCAAGCTCCAGCTCCGCCACTCACTGTCCAGTGACCTTGGACCAGTCTCTCTCCCGGCCTCCTCTCGGGGTTTCTTCCTCTTGAAGCACGAGCATGCATCCCTGATGCTCCCTGAGCTGATGTTTCATGGGTCTCTGATTTCCAGTTGGGCCCTGGCCAGGCGCATTGCGGAGGCAGTAGGGAAACTTGCCCAAATGTGTGGCCACCCCAATCTTCTTGGCCAGCCCCCAGCCCAAGCTGCGATCCAATTCAAAGCTTGGACCTTTACTTTCAGAGTCTACGTTGGAAGGAGCAGGATTCGTACTGACGTCCCACACCTTTTTCCTGGCTTTCTGTCCCCTGTGGAGGCTCTGTGCCTGGCAGGCTAAACACCCTCTGAGCTCTTAGAGACAGTTTCCACCCTCAGCCCCTGCCCCAGCTGTGACAGCCTCAGGGTCAGGCTGAGCCTGGAACCGTATCTGCTCATCTGGATTCAAGGAGAGACTACTGTTCTTCAAAGTAACCCCACTCCCGGTGGAACCCAGCCGCCACTCCCACAGGGCTGTCCAAAGTATCCCACTAGAGACCCCAGCAGGAGCTTCTGAGGAATTAGCGTGGAAAGGGATCTGCCAGGGTCTGGTTGTGTGACCTTGAGCAAGTCCCTTACCCTCTCTGGGTCTCAGTTTCCCCACCTGGCTGGGCTGGCTCTGTGCCATCTGCCCAATGCCCTGTCTGGCCGCTGGCAGCCTCTCCCTCCCTGGGGCTGTAGGGAATGCTCCCCTCACTGGCCAGCCAGGGGTGGGGTTCAAATGGGGGAAGCCAGGAGCAACCCTTGCAGTCAGGGCTCCAGGCAGGAATCAGAAGAGAAGCCTCCGCCTCTTCTCCCCAGCAACATCTCTTCCCGTCTTAGAATTATGGGCTGGCAAAGCCAGGGAGGCTATCAGGCATCATCCAAACCATTATGTACATGGCCTTCCTCCAAATGAAATCTCACACAAATATCAGATTGGAGGTTTGGGAATAGGGATAAGGGGATGGGCAGAGATGAAATATGGCGTGGAACATTTATGATAAAGACAGCTCTGGGCCAGGCACGGTGGTTCACACCTGTAATCCCAGCATTTTGGGAAGCCAAAGCAGGAGGATTGCTTGAGACCAGCCTGGGCAACACAGTGGGACTCCGTCTCTACAAAAAATAAAAAAAAATTAGCTGGGCATGGTGGCGCATGCCTGTAATTCCAGCCTCTCAGGAGGCTGAGGTGGGACAATCGCTTGAGCCTGGGAGGTCAAGGATGCAGTGAGCTGTGGACACACCACTGCACTTCCAGCCTGGGTGACAGAGCAAGACCCTGTCTCAAAAAAAAAAAGACAGTTCTGGCGTCCTGGTTGGGGAAATTCCTCCAGCCATGGAAGACCCTTCCAGCCAGCTGGGGCAGCTAGACAAGACAGCATTGCTCTACTCGGCTGAGTTCTCTTCTCCAGAATCAACTCCCATCGCTGCTTAAAGGGAGTAATGTGGCTGTGGGGGACAGAACACTAGAGTTTCATCAGCAACCTCCTCACCCCCAACATACAAAATGCTCCTTACAAACGCAGTCCTATCTGTGCTGCTAAAGAAGGCAATCCCCCCTTCACCATCCCATCTCTTCCACTTCTGTGCATGAGAACACATAGGCAGGAAGTATCTGATCCACACGGCTCAGATGAGAGAAAAAGGAGGAGCAGGAACAGGAAAGGAACTGAGCAGAGGAGAGACCCAGAAAGGGAAAGGTGAGAGGTGGTTCTTGCGGCTGACTTGGCAAATCCCCAGGCCTGTGGGATTTTCCGGGACCCTCCGTGTTCTGAAAAGGCAGGGGAGGGGCAGAGAACAGCCAGGGAAGATGGAAAAGGAAACTGGTGTCCTGCCGGGTGGAAATGGGGAGAAACTCTCGCGTGAGTGTCATCAGAGCAGCATGAGCAAGGGCTCGGTCCCAGAGGTGAGCCCGGCGTTCTGCCTGGAGGGGGCGGGCAGCAGGGCTGGCCAGGGTGAAGCAACCTGTGCCGAGCGGCTGCAAAGGCCGCGTCTCCCCAGCACGGAGCACATCACTGACGTCAAGCACGGCGAGGCCGCGGCCAGCATTAATTAGGTGCAGATGCACGGGGGCGGGCAGGCCTGGGCCAGAAGCCGCTCCCGGAGACTCCGACCCCCGGGGCTTCGCGCCGCCTCCCAGCCCGGAGCTCCCCCAGCCGCTGGCGAGAGGAGGCTGAACCGCAGCCGGCCTCCCGGCGGTGCCACAGCGCGCCCTAGTGGCCGTCGTCCGGAAAGCGCCGCCAGAAGAATCGCAGGCTCGCAGCCCGGGAGCCCCGCAGCCCTCATCTTCTGTCCGCCCTAAGGCTCATTGACTTCACATTAGAATCACTTGGGGAGACTGTAAAAATCCCGATGCCCGGGAGGCACCTATTCCGATTACATTAGAACCCCGAGAAGCGGGCCCCGGGCCCCAGTATTTTTAAAAACTCTCTCTCGGTGCTTCCTATGCTCCGCCCAGTTTAGAAGCTGTTCTCTTAAAGCAGTGGTTCTCAGAATTGAGCTCATGGGAGTCGCCTGGAGGGCTTGTTAAATCACATATTGCTGGGCGCTACCCCAGAGCTTCTGACCCAATACTTCTGTAGCTTGGCCCTACTCGCTCTTACAAGGTTCCCAGGTGATGCCGATGCTGCCGTTCCGGGATCACACCTGGAGACCTAGTGCCAAACCCTCCTAATCAAGGCACCGACTCAGCCGGCACCACGGGATCACCAGGGAGCTTGTTAGAAATGCAGGTTTAGAGACCCCCGCCTCAGAACCATTGAGAGAGAATCTACATATTTTATTTCGCTTTTTATTGACCCATAATTGTACATATTTCTGGGGTACAATGTGATGTTTTGACACATGTACGCATTGTGTAAAAATCAAATCAAGGTATCTAGCCTATCCATCATCTTATCTTTGCTAAAGAAATTGTAAATCTTTTCTACCTACTTTGCAATGTACAATACGGTACTGTTAACCACAGTCACCTTGCTGTGCCATAGAACACAAGAAGTTCCTCCTCGCTGCAACTTTGTACTTGTTGACCAATCTTTCCCCATCCAACCCTGCTCCCAGCCTCTGGTAACCACTATTCTACTCTCTTCTGCTAGAATCTTCATTTTCTCTAGACACAGGTGATTCACCCGACATTAAGGTTTGAAAGTATTGCTCTAAACACCATTTGTGCAGGCCTTACACAATCAGGCTATGTTGACAGCTTGGAAGACCACTTCACATCCCCCACCCGGCCCCAAACCTGATCTCTGGATCAGAGAGCTGGATAGAATGTCCCAGATTATCTGATCCAATTCTTTTGCAGGACAGATGAGGGAAACTGAGGCCCAGAGAAGGGGATGAACTTGCCCAAGCTCCCTGGGTTCTAGGGTGGCCTGTCATCCTGGGTACCTCAAAGCTCATATGGTCATAAACACCCCCCTTCCTCCCCGGGAGGCAGCATGTGAGTTCTGCTCTTGATCCACCTATCAGGCGGCAAGCACTCCAGGGGGGCTGTGGCGGCCCGGGCTCCATCCCGGCTGCTTGGGAGGGCACTGAAGCAGTGAGCAGAGACACAGGACATCGCATCAGAGAACATGGTACAAGGAAACCTGTGCAAGATGTTTAGGTTTGAAAGCTAGGTGTCAGTCACTGGGCCTCCATGCTGAGATTCATACTCCCATCTTGTTCATGATTATTCTGAATTCTCAGGGAAAATAGACAGGTCAGAAGCCTATCTTAGGGACACCGAAGCAAATCTGTACACACTAAGCATTCTGTCCCAACAGTGGGCTGGATGGCTGCCTTCAGCCGCAGCTTATAGTGGGTTTCTGTCTTTTCGTCCTGTTACTTGGCTGGAGTTGAATGGCCAATGAAGTTGGGCATGAGTATGTGGACCCCAAGCTGTGCTGCCCTCGTAGATAAGTGAAATGAGCTAATGGTAAGCGCTGTCTATGGCCATTGTGTTAGTATATTTGTGCGTTGCTATAAAGAAATGCCTGAGGCTGGTAATTTATAAAGAAACAAGGTTTAATTGGCTCACAATTCCGCAGACTGTTCAAGAAGCATGGCGTCAGCATCTGGTCCTGGTAAGAACCTTGGGAAGCTTCCACTCATGGTGAAAGGTGAAAGGCAAAAGGGGAGCAGGCACATCACATGGCAAGAGTAGGAGCAAGGGGTTGGGGGAGGTCCCAGACTCTTTTAAACAACCAGATCTCACATGAACTAACTGACCAAGAACTCACTTATCACCAAGGGGTGTGCTTAACCATTCACGAGGGGCCTTCCCCCATGATCCACTCACCTCCTACCAGGCCCCACCCCCAACAATGGGAATCACCTTTCAACATGATAATCGAAGGGTACAAATATCCAAACCACGTTATTCCCCGCCCAGGCCGCAAATATCATGTCTTTTTCACATTTCAAAATACAATCATGCCTTTGCAATAGTCCCCCTAAGTCTTAACTTGTTCCAGAATTAATCCAAAAGTCCAAGTCTCATCTGAGACCCAAGGCATGCTCCTTCTACCTATACGCCTGTAAAATCAAAACAAGTTATTTACTTCCAAGATACAATGGTGGCACAGGCATTGGGTAGATATTCCCATTCTAAAAGGGAGAAATTGACCCAAAGGAAGGGGCTACCAGACCCATCCAAGTCTGAAACTCAGTGGGGCAGTCATTAAACCTTAAAGCTCCAAAATGATCCTTGATCCTATGTCCTGCATCCTGGGTGCACCAGTTCAAGGGATGGGCCCCCAAGGCCTTGAGCAGCACTGCCCCTGTGGCTTTTCTGGGTTTAGTAGCCCTATGGCTGCTCTCATGGGTTGGAGTGGAGTACCTGTGGCTTTTCCATGCTCAGTATGCAAGCTGTCAGTGGCTCTATCATTCTGGGGTCTGGAGGACATCAGCCACCTTCCCACAGCTCCACTAGGCAGTGTCCTGGTGGTGGGTCTGTGTGGGGGGTCCAACCCCAGTTTCCCCTCCACACTGCCCTAGTAGAGTTTCTCTGGTGGGGGCTCCACCCCTGCAGCAGGCTTCTGCCTGGGCAGCCACCTTAGGCTTGCTGATACATCCTCTGAAATTTAGGAAGTTGCCAAGCCTCCTTCACACTTACATTCTGTGTACCTGCAGGCTTAACACCAAGTGGAAACTGCCAAGGCTTATGGCAGCTTGCATTCTCCAAAGCAGCAGCTGGAGCTGTACCTGGGCCTGGGGTCTTCTGAGCCAGCAGGGATGTGGCAAGCAGTGTCCTGAGGCTGAACAGGACAACGGTATCCCATACCTGGCCCCTGAACCCATTCTTTCCTCCTAGGCCCCTGAGCGTGAGATGGGAAGAGCTATCTCCAAGACCTCTGAAATGCCTTTGAGAACTTTTCCCCATTGTATTGGATATTAGCATTTGGCTCCCTTTTAGTCATGCTAATGTCTCTAGCAAATGGTTGCTACACAGGCTGCTTGGATTCCTCTCCTGAAAATGCTTTTTCTTTCCTTGCTGCATGGCTAGGCTATGAACTTTTATGCTCTGCTTCCTTTTATGTATAAGTTCCAACTTTAAGTCATTTCTTTGCACCCATATCTGATCGTAGGCTGTTAGAAACAGCCACGTCACTTCTTGATACTTAGAAATTTCTTCTGCCAGCTGCCACAGAAGAAGTTCAACCTTCTGCAAACCCCTAGGACATGAACACAATGCATCCAGGCTCTTTGCTAGGGAGTAACACAGGTGATCTTTGCTTCAGCTCCCAATAACTTTCTCATTTCCATCTGAGACTTTGTCAGCCTGGACTTCACTGTCCATGTCTCTATCAGCATTTTTGTCACAACCATAGAAGTTCCAAACGTTCCCTCATCTTCTTGTCTTCTTCTGAACCCTCCAGTCTCTTCCACCGTCTGCCCGTTACTCAGTTCCACATCCTTAGGTATCTTTATAGCGATACTCTATTCACTATACCAATTTTCTGTGTTAGTCTGTTTGTGCATTGCTATTAAAAATGCCTGAGACTGGGAAATTTATAAAGAAAAGAGGTTTAATTGGGTCACAATTCTGCAGGCTGTAAAAGAAGCATGGTGCCAGCATCTGGTTCTGGTAAAGACCTCAGGAAGCTTCCACTCATGGTGGAAGAAGAAAGGGGAGCAGGCATATCACATGGTGAGAGTGGGAGCAAGAGAGAGAGAAAGGGGAGGTCCCAGATGCTTTAACAACGAGATCTCACATGAACTAACTGAGCAAGAACTCACTTATCACCAAGAGGATGGTGCTAACCTACTCTTAAGGGATCTTCCCCCATGATCCACTCACCTCCCAGCAGGCCCCACCTCCAACACTGGGAATCACATTGCAACATGAGATTTGGAGAGGACAAAAATCCAAGCCATATCAGCCATTATTCATGCGGGCAGTCTGGGACACACAGAGACCCATAATAGCCTGTTGTGGGCACAGCATTTAGAGTCCAGGTGGAGAAACTAGACAAACACATGAATAAGGGACAGAGAAATAGATATCACAGGACTGACAAGGTTTCAATGCCATGGAGGCAGTGATGACACTTGGAGCAGGCAGACACTAGAGAAATGCGTGGCCATGGGTCAGGAAAACCAGAGCAGGCTTCCCGGAGGTGGTGTAGCTATCCCAGCCTGCATATGATGGACCTTGGACATGAACCCTGGCCTGCCCGAATTTGGACTTCATACTCCTAACCACTCCTTTACCCCGTCCTCAAAGAGGGCAGGAGTGAGACCCACCCCATGGCCCATCTGAGATCTGTAAACAGGACGTCTGGCTGGAAAAGAGGGTTCCCATGGAGACAGCCAAGGTTGAAAAGGTTGAAAAGGGCCAGGAGGGAGGGCATTGAAGTTAAGGTTGATGAGCTCAGGCTTTATCCAGGATCCCGCAGAAAAGCCATGTGTATTGTGATGCAGGAGTCAGACACTGATGGAAGTTTCAGGAAGACAGAATCTTTGCAGAGGCCAGCACATGGCTGGTGTGCAAAAGCAGCCCTAGGGGCCTGTGATGCAAGCATCATGAATGCTCTTTATATGGTTATAGCATTTTGCAGGGCTGGATTTTAACGTTCTGAATTCATTTCCACTCATTCCCAAAAAGCTCTGGGAAATGACTAACTTTTAATTATTAAGTAAAAACGGGGTGCGTATTTGTTTTCCTGCTGTGGGTCTTGATCTTTTACATTCTCTGCTACACCACTCTGTTATCAACTTTACAGAAAACAAAGAAACTGGAATTAAACATTAACCAGGATCATTGAGAATGTCACAGAAATGCACAGCCCTGGGGTTAGGACAGGGGAGGCCCCTCATTCTCTGGTTGGCTGTTCAAACAGAAAAGGAGCCTGGGAGCATGCCCCGTCTCCAAGGGACTGGGGTCGGGGGTGAGGTGATTTCAAGGAGCACTTTCCACTCCAGTCAACATTTCCTGAGTTCCTGTGTGAGGGCTGGCCTCAGTGTTAGGAATCTGGGTACACGAGGTCTGAGACAGGGTCCCAGTCCTGGAGACATTCACATCGCCTGTGAGAAGGGCCCTCACAGAGGCAGGGATGGGGGGCCAAGGAAAGCAGAATGGGTAGTGATGTGTTTCATCCTAGAGGACGCAGCAATTGCTGTAGGTCTTAAAGAATCAATAGACTTTTTACTAGTAAGAAAGAGAGGGCCAACTGGGCATGGTGACTCACACCTGTAATCTCAGCACCTTGGGAGGCTGAGGTGGGCGGATCAATTGAGTCAGGAGTTTGAAACCAGCTGGGCCAACATGGTGAAACGCTATCTCTATTAAAAATACAAAAATTAGTTGAGCATAATGGTGGGCACCTGTAATCCCAGTTACTCAGAGGCTGAGGCAAGAGAATTGCTTGAACCTGGGATGCAGAGGTTGCAGGGAGCTGAGATCAAGCCACTGCACTCCAGCCTGGGCAACAGAGTGAGACTTCATCTCAGAAAAAAAAAAAGAGGGGGAGGCAGTTCAGGCAGAGGGAACAGCATGAACGAGTAGGCAGAGGACCTGCTGCCATCCTCCTAGAAGGAAATATATCACCAGGGGTCCAGCCCAACAGGAACCCCGCTAGGGAATTTAATCCAGGGGACTGGCTGCATAGGTGGTACAAAAACTGACAAGGCAAAGCAGACAGCGAGCAGACCAGTGTGCAGTGTGTGTTTGGGAAGTGACCGGTAGCCTGGTGATGGGGTGTGGGGTGTACAGCGGGAGGAGGGGTGTGTAGAGGATGGCACAGGGCTGGAAGGCAGCTTGGGAGCAGAGTGGAAAGGCTGGTCCTACGGTGCATGCTTGATTTGCAAAGTTACAGAACCTCATCAAAAGCATGGCCTGGTGGGCTTGAGCAGCCGTGGGAGGGTGGGCTGCTGGGCTGGCCCTGGTGGGAGGCTGCTGGGGTTGACCAGAGCAGGACTCACCCAAGGCTGCTGCCAGAGAGGAGAGGTGGGATGGGCTCAGAGACATTCCCAAGGCTCAGTCTTCTGGCTCAGTGACGAATTGAGTGGGGGGAGGGACGTCAACAAGTCTGAACACTCTGACCCGGTGCCATCCTCCTAGAAGGAAGTGTATCAGCCAGGGGCCCGGCCCATCAGGAACCATGCTAGTATTTCCAACAGAGGGAGTTTAATCCAGGGGACTGGTTGCATCGGTGGTATAAAAACTGAGAAGGCAAACGAGATGGTGAGCAGCCCCGAGGTGAGCAATGGGAGGACGGCGCTGCACCATCTAGAGCAGGAGGGACAGAAAAGGGAAGCAGGTGGAGCCCGGAGGCCGGGAGCTGCCGACCAGGCAGAAGCCACAGCAGACCTGCGCAGTGGGAACTGGCGCCGGGGAGGCGCAAGCCCTGCTAGAGATGCTTCCTAGAGCAGGGACCCAGGGGAAGAAATGCCCCGGCGTCTCCCCTCCGCCCACCCTCTCCTCACCTGCTATTGGCCAAACCTACCTGGAGCAAGGGACCTGGGGAACGTAACCCTGAGATACAAGCCAGCCCGCGAAGAATGGGCATGTGTGTGGGAGCAGCGGGCCGACGGGAGCACAGGAACACCAGAGGAAGCAGCTGCGGAGAAGAGACCGTGCGTCCTGATCTGAAGATGGGAAGCGAGAGGTCCCTCCAGGAAGGAATGTCTAGTTTGCAGCAGCATAGAGAGCAGGATGGCTGGAGAGGTAGATGTGGCAGGTACGATTGTAGCTCTCTGTCTCAGGTTTTCTCAATCCAGGCAAAAGCTGATTAATGCCTGAGTCACTCTGTCCTCGAGCTGAGCCTCCTGGGTGGGGCAGGGCAAGGTGGTATCGGGTGATTCGGGGATGTGCCAGGCCTCAGGGAGGGGAGAGAGGATAGTGTGCGGGAAACAGAGCTGGCCTGGAGAGGCTGTCACACCCACAGCATCACCCCAGTTCTGACGGAAAAGCTGTGTGACTTTGAGCAAGTGAATGATGCGCTCCGGGCTTCGATTTCCTCGTCGTCACCAACCCCTGCCTCCAGCACAAGCTGCTCCACACCAGGGAACCGCCTGTAGTTGCCCAGACTCTGTGCTTCCTCAACACCCAGGCCTGCAGTAGACGCCACCCCCGACCTGCAATTTCCTTCCCCATTCCCACACGTCTTACTTTCTCCAGTCTTTCAGATTCAGTCCTAGCAGACTCCCAGCACTTTGGGAGGCCGAGGCGGGCAGATCACGAGGTCAAGAGATTGAGACCATCCTGGCCAACGTGGTGAAACCCTGTCTCTACTAAAAACACAAAAATTAGCCGGGCGTGGTGGCGCACGCCTGTAGTCCCAGCTACTCAGGAGGCTGAGGCAGGAGAATCGCTTGAATCCAGGAGGCGGAGGTTACAGTGAGCCGAGATCGCGCCACTGTACTCTAGCCTGGCGACAGAGTGAGATTCCATCTCAAAAAACATAAATAAATAAAAAATAAAAACCCACACACACACAGCACAAACAAACCACAAAGACAAAAACGAAATCCCTTCAATGTCCATTTCCTGAATCAATTGCATCCCCCAAGAACTGCTTTGGGATTATTATTTGAACTTATTATTTGGGATTATTTGTGCTCATTTCTCCTGTACCAAAAGTCAGAATCAAGTTAGCTGCGCTATGTCTCTGTCACAAATGTCTGCTTGTATAAATAGGAGGGGGTACAAGCATGTGTCCACACACGCACACACGCCTCTCTCCGGATAAAGAGGTCTCGGGGTGAGGATTCTGGAACCTGTCCTTCCACACCTACTGCGTCTGGTCACTGTCTCCGAGGCTGACATTCCTCACGCCGAGGGATGGGCAGGCAGAAGGCTGCAGGCAGTGCGCCAGCCAGGTCAGCTTACAGCGAGCTGTCAACCCAGTCACTGACGCCTCAGCGAGGCCATAAATAACAGCGGTGAAGCTGCAGCAGGCCACCCGGGCCTCCCCCAAACCACTCCTCTGCCATCAATCTCGCCTAATGACTGCTTGGCGTTCAGGCTTCCGCGTGACCCGACCACGGCCCCAAGCGTTCTTTGGGGCGCAGTGTCCCTTCCCAGGCACGGAGTGGGTCAGCCAGGAGCACACTGCCTCGCAAGGTCCCCGTGTCCTGCCAATGTACTTCCTGGATGCTGGAGACAGGCTGAAAAAGACTCCCACCACTCAAAACCCCACCCCTTTCAAGACCGGCTCCAGAAAGCTGAGTTCCATCCCCGTTGTTGATCCGGTCATGGTGGACTCTGTACCAGAAACGATGCCACACAGCAACTGCTGCCCTCCGCCATACAGCAGCGACTCACCCTGTGCCCAGGCTGGTCTTGTGTTCTTTGCAATGTGAGTGGGCAAAAGCCGACATATAAGGCAGCTCTTCTGCGCAGACTCCTTTTGTCCTGCCCTCAGCGGCAGGGACCTTATGTCCACACCCTTGGTTCTGAGGCTCCAACTCTCACCACCCTAAAACATCCACCTAAAATCACAGACCAGCACACATACACCCACACACCACATACACACACACCACACACACCATACACCCACACACCCGACACACAGACCACACACACACCACATACACACACACACCACACACACCATACACCCACACACCCGACACACAGACCACACACACACCACATACACACACACCACACACACCATACACCCACACACCCGACACACAGACCACACACACACCACATACACACACACACCACACACACCATACACCCACACACCCGACACACAGACCACACACACACCACATACACACACACCACACACACCATACACCCACACACCCGCCACACAGACCACACACACACCACATACACACACACCACACACACCATACACCCACGCACCCGACACACCACACACACGCCACATACACACACACACTACACACACATCATACACACACACACCAGACACATACACCCACACACCACATACACACACACCACACACCCACACACCCGACACACAGACCACACACACCACATACACACACACACTGCACACACCATACACACACACCAGACACACCCACCACACACACCCTAATACCACATACACACACCACACACACCATACACCCACACACCCGACACACAGACCACACACACACCACATACACACACCACACACACCATACACCCACACACCCGACACACAGACCACACACACACCACATACACACACACTACACACACCATACACACACACACACCAGACACATACACCCACACACCACATACACACACACCACACACCATACAGACACACACCTGACACACAGACTACACACACACCACATACACACACACCACACACCAGACACATGCACACAACACACACCACACACCATATATGCACACACACCACACACTGCACACCATATACACACCAGACACATATATGCCACACACACCACACACCACATACACACCACACACCACATACGCACATACACCACACACCCCACATAGACACACATACCATACACACACACCAGACACATGCACACCACACACACCACACACCACATACACACACTACACACCACATACACACACTACACACACACCAGACACACACCAGACACACACACCATACACACACATCACACACTACACACACACCAAACACATACACCACAAACATACCACACACATGCACACTCGCACACCACACACACACCACACACATACACACCACACATACCACACAACACACACATACACCCCCACACACATACACACACCACCACACCACACACATATACACCACACAGACCACATGCACCACACACACACCATACACACATCACACACACACCACACACATACATACACCACATACACTACACACACACCACACATACCACACACACCATACACACCACACACACAACCACACACAACCACACACCACACACAACACACACAACCACACACAACCACACAAACACACACCACACACCACACAACCACACACACCTACACACAACCACACAACCCCACACACAACCCCACACAACCACACACAACACACAACCACACACAACCACACACCACACACAACCACACAACACACAACGCACAAACACACAACACACAACCACACAATCACACATACCACACACAACCACACAACACACAACCACACACACCACACACAATCACACATACCACGCACAACCACACATAACACACCACACAACCACACACCACACAACCACACACACAATCACACATATCACACACACAACCATACATACCACACAACCACACAACCACACCACACACACCACACACAACCACACAACCACACACCACACACAACCATACACACCACACACACAACCACACACAACCACACACAACACACACAACCACACACAACCACACACACCACACAACCACACCCACAACCACACACACCTACACACAACCACACAACCCCACACACAACCACACACACAACCACACACAACACACAAGCACACACAACCACACACCACACACAACCACACACCACACACCACACACACCACACACAACCACACAACACAACACACAACCACACACAACCACACATACCACACACAACCACACACAACACACAACCACACACACCACACACAACCACACACCACACACAACCACACACCACACACAACCACACACACCACACACACAACCACACGCAACACAGCACACAACCACACACCGCAACCACACACACAACACACAGCACACAGCACACAACCGCACAGTCACACATACCACAACACAACACACAACCACACACAATCACACAACACACACCACACAACCACACACCACACAACCACACACACAATCACACATACCACACACACAACTACACACACAACACAAACAGACAACCACACACAACACACAACACACACAACCACACACACAATCACACATACCACGCACCACACAAAATACACACCACACAACCACACACACAATCACACATACCACGCACAACCACACAAAACACACACCACACAACCACACACCACACAACCACACACACAATCACACATACCACACACACAACCACACATACCACACAACCACACAACCACACACCACACACACCACACACACAACCACACACCACACACAACCACACACACCACAACCACACACACAACCACACACACAACCACACAACCACACACCACACACCACACAACCACAGACACCACAACCACGCACCACACACAACCACACAACCACACACAACACACACAACACACAACCACACACAACCACACACCACACACCACACACAACCACACAACCACACACCACACACCACACACACACACCACACACAACCACACACACCACACAAACACAACACACAACCACACACAACCACACACCACACACACAACCACACAACCACACACCACACACAACCACACACACAACCACACACACCACACACACAGCTACACACACCACATACACTACACACACAACCACACACACCACACACACACAACCACACAACGGTGTGGCTGAAGCCAGCAGAAATGAAAAGTCCTCTGGTACCTCCCCTTCAAACAGCTCACACTCATGCGGGTCACTGTGGCACGGCGCCCTCACACGCGCATCCACAGAGCGCACCTGTCCCAGCGTGGCCAAGACCGCCTCTTTCACCCAGGGCCCTCTGTGGACGTTAGTCTGCACTGAGTCACCCCTGGATAACTGAGGACTTGCCTGTCAGGTATGAAACATTTAGCACGTACAGTCCTTTGAGTGGAATTAGAGTGGAAGAGTGTAACTCAGCGTGTAAGAGCTGCCTGCTGCTGCTTTGAACAGAGGGTAATTGCAGCAGATGCCTTCAGCCCCTGCTCTTTTCAGCAGCCACTGTACAGGGCGGTTCCACCCCGTCTCCCAACTCCCGGCCCAGCTCTCTGCTGTCTCTGCCCGGTGGCGTTCCCCGATGCCCCTTTGCCTGAGCGCCGAAGCATGGGGAGTGGAAGCTGGCGGTGGGAGCCGGTGGAGGCATGCGCGCCTCCTGTGCTTCAGGAAGGCAGCCCTGGAGACCTTCTGGATGCTTCCCAGGAAGGCCCCACAGCAGCCACCACAGCCAGCACGTTTTTCTCTACCGGTTTTCCCCCTTCCGCATCTCATGGTCCTGCTCCCTGGGATTATCGCCCATTTAAACTGCATCCAAGTCCTTGCACCAAGCTCTGCTTTCACGGGAATGCAAACTGAGACAGTACTATACCTGATGTTACCTTTTCCAAGGTAGCTGGGGTCATCGTTCTTTCCCTCAGCTCTTACCTGTGCTGGAGTAGCGTGCTGCCCTCGGAAGCTACCAGGTACCCTCCGTGAAATGGCCCAGCTGTTCTTTGGGAGTTCGTGTCTGATTTTGCCATTTTTCTATCACTTTCTTAGTTGTTAGCAAGTCTTCCTCCAGCAGGACCGTTACCTTCCTCCAACTGATCATTTTTGTCTTTAATCTGCTATGGCCTTGAAATCACGTGACCAAACCTGATAGCCCCTGTCTGTTGTGAAGGTGAACAGATTCTGAAAGGAGGAATGTTCCTTGGAGCGGATGCATGAGCTTTCATTTCGGGCACTGGAAATTCATTTTGGCTGCTCAGGAGGTATTTTTATTTCCCTGGCTTAGAGCTCTATTGAGGAGAGTGCAGAGGTTGGATAGTCAAACATCGTATTGAGTTCGTTCTTATATTTTAATTTAGCTATGGGATGTGTTTGTGGGTGAATGCAGTGAGTCTAATAGTACTTACCGCAAATGCCCTAGGGCCGTGGCTTGACATTTATTAGCATATGCCGATTTCCAACTTTTAGATCCAGTTTTTAAGACTCCAGGAGACTTCACAAGTGTGCCAGCTGCACAGATGTGAAAACAATATCACACACCAAAAAAATGGCGGCTTACATATTTCAGAGAAAAACTAAAATCAGTCCAGGGGTTGAATGCAAATCCCCCCCATTCAGCCCCCAAGTCTCACCCAGATGTCCCCTCTCCTCTCTGGAGAAGTTGCACGTCCCCTCTTGAGGGCAGGAGGAGGTACGTGTCCGTTTCGTCCTGGGAGGACTCCCTCGGATTCCTTGTGTAGGAAGAGTTCTGTGCTTGGGCTTGCTCCCTCCCCTGCAACTTTCCTGATCTCTGGGACTCAGAGGCAGCCTCTGGTGCCTGGCTGATGGGCACAGCTGGCGAAGGCCACAGAGCAGCTGAGTGCTGGGGACAGGTGCAAGAGCAAACTCCAGCAGGTGTGTTGACCTGTAATGACAGGGTTACTGATGCTGTCTCCCAGGTGTTTTCTGTGCTGCTGACAACTGGGGCAGGCGAAAGCACACGGGAATTTGTTGTTGGAAAGGTTACACGGGAGGGAGGGAGGGTGTGACTGTGGGCACCTCCCCGGGACGTGCAGTGAGTGGGCGCTTCTTTCTTGGATGGGCTCAGCGTGCATGGTGGCTGTGGGCTCCTTTTTGGAGAGGAACTCGAAGTCCAGGCAAAGAGAGGTTTACAGGCTTATGATGGGGTTACATCCTGATCAACTCATTGTTAGTCCAAAATATAAGTCAAAAATGCATTTAATACCCCAGTAAATCTATCATAAAGTCAGAAAATTGTAAGTTGAAGTCTCAAGGGCGGGACCATCTGTATTTCACTGGAACCGTGGCAAGAAGACCCCACAGACTGGCATTCTGGACATGGTTGCTGGTGAGAGGAGGGCTGCAGCTTGAGGGTCATGGTGGCCTGAAAGGACCTGGGGATGTGAAACGCTGTCATCGAGGGCTGGCGCGCACACAGGAGGTTGATGGGGGTGTGGCTGCAGGCTGAGTATTGTTGGCTGCAGAGAGGTTGGGGGGTTGACAGCGTGGTCATGGAGCTCAGTGGCTACAATGGCACTCAATGCTCCTGAGGGTGGCGAAGCCTCAGCAGGGCTGGCTGAAAGCAAAGCAGGGCCGTTCAGTCACTTTCAGCTGTTGCACAGAGTGGCAGTGAGATGCTGACAACTTCACCCACGTGGGAATCCTCTGAGGCCACCTGAGAAGGAATCTCACAGATGAGAGCTTGGCTGGGGATGCAAAAGGCCCTGAGACAAGCTTACCACGTTGGTGGCTCCACGGAGAGATTCCAAAAAGTTTGCAAAAGAAGAAAACGCATCATCCTTTAAAGAGGCGACGTAACTGACCTCCACACTGAAATATGTGAGTTTCCCAAATTCATGATTCTCCAAGGAAGAACTGAAACCTGGGTATGAAAACTACTCAGCCTCTTGGGGGAGGGGTGTCTGGCAGAAGCTTGGAGCTGCTCCAGCTGGGCCCTGCTCCCAGAAGAGCAGGCTTGCAGAACAGGCCTGGGCATGGCCCGGCTCATTTGAACTGAGTTTCCCCTGTGTGCCATTGACTGGCCCAAAGAAGACATAAGAGGGAAGCTTCCCAGGGAGACTTCCAAATTTATCATTTCCAATTCAAGCCATTTCTGGGAAAAGTTCTCACTGTCCTGAATGCTCAGTTCAACCAGGTGCACTAGGTTGTCCAGAATCCTGAGGGGTAGTATCTAATTCTGGTCTCTTTCAGCCAAGTGTACCAGGGTCAGCTGGCACCCTTGTCCCTTGGGCAGGAAAGAAATGTCAGTATTGCTTAGGAAGTTTCACCAACCCTCAAGGTTATCAAACGGTCTCTTCTTTTGATTCACCTGTCATTCTGAAAACTGGATTTTCATTTCCGCAGCTGGCAAGGTGGTGTCTGAGCACCTTGGTAGCCCATGTCATAAAGTGAGATCTCCAGAGACCCCCGAGCACACCAGGCCTTCCAGATTAGTAGTACATCTGCTTCAAAGGGCTTAGCCAGAGCCTCCACAGGCCACTTTTTCAACCTGGCAGGAGTATTAATGCTCCCCATCTGATCACAGGAATGTCCACGACCAGGAAATGGCTCTCTGAAGGCTGCCTCCATAGTCTCTGGAATTTCCATGACAGCCAGTGTGGCAAAGAAATCTTGCAAAGGCTGTTGCTGGAATAATCCATCCCACAGGACTGGAATCAAAGGACACAGCCAGGCCAGCCACAGAGTACCAAGAAAAAAAATAAAAAGCTCCTGGATTCAGTGACGGATGAAAACTGCCAGGAAAAAGGCTCAAGGAAAAAGGCTTCCCAGCTACCGTGGGACCTCAGCCCCGGATCCCCAGCCCTGCAAGGAAACACATCCTTCACGATGGCCCGCAATCACAGCTTCTACGGCACGGAGATCGTGGAAGTGAAGGCTCTGCGTTGTGTGAGCAACTACTTGTGAGAAATGGCTCCTGGCGATGTTTAGACTGGGGACGGGAGGACTGCCTGAGTATGATGAAGACTGCTTCCACTTCTGAAGGGCTGTCTGGGGACAGGGTGTCCACTTGCCCAGAGCCAGCGGGAATGTTACAGGGAGGCCTGCCCAGGGAAGGCTGGGCTGCACAGAGAGGGAGTCAGTTCATCATCACTGAGCAAACCAGTGGGCAAGGAGAATGCAGAGAAGGTTCTTGAGGGGCCAGGCTGGACAGCTGCAGTCTGCGCTGAGTGGCGGCCAAGGGGTTCCGCTGCCCCCAGAGTGCTGAGAGTTTGGGCTCTGGCTGGGCCCCACCCTGGGGAGGTGCCCACCATCCTCCAGGCCAAGTGAGGGGGTGGGTGCCTGCCGGAGAGGCGGCACACCTCAGACGGCTGGAGCAGGAGGTGGGGCTTCCACACGTCCACCCAGGCTTTCAGCCCCTAGTTACTCAGTGAAGATTTTGAGGCCTGGAGAGAGGGGGCGTGGCTTGTTCACAGACACAGATCGCAAGTGAGGCAGAGCGGGTGCCACAAATCAGGCTTCCTAACTGTGATGTTCAATTTTAGGTGTCAACCTGAGTGAGCCACAGGGTACCCTGATGACACACACTGTTCCCAGGTGTGTCTCTGAGGGCGTTTCCCAATGACATTGACATTTGGAATGGTGGACTCAGCACAGCAGATCTGCTCCCCAGCCAGGGCAGGCACCACCCAATCCACTGAGGGCCTGAGTGAACAAAAAGGCAGAGGAAGGAGTAACTGCCCTGCGTCTTCCTGCCTCACTGCTGGAGCGGGGACATCTCATCTCCTGCCTTTGCACCGGGATTTATATCATCAGATCCCCTGGTTCTCAGGACTTGGGACTTGGATGGAATTACACCACCGGCTTCCCTGGGTCTCCAGCTTGCAGAACCTGAGATCTCTCAGCCTCTGCAATTGCATGAGCCAATTCCTGTCTATCTATCATCTCTTGTTGGTTCTTTTTGGCTGGAGAACAATACACGAATCTGTCCTTTCCCTCCAAATGCAACTGGAATCTCAGCTCCCCTTTACAAAGCTTCTCTGCGAAAGGATCTCTCACGCCATGGTGGGAAGGGGAGCCTCAGACCCATAGCCTCACCCCAGGAGGAAAACAGGGCCAGGACACGCCAGCAGGCCTCCTTTCATGAAGACCATGTGGTTTTGCTCCTTCTGTTACTTTGACCTCTGAACCGCACCCCCACAGACCTAATGATTTCCTGGTAAATCATTTGTAACACCCGCTTTAGTCTCCTGAAAAAAACTTCACAGATAATATCATCAACCCTAGCAGAGAATTTAAAAATAAAACCTTCTATCTGTAATATTAATTAGAAGTCAAAGGTAACTTATAATAAAAGAATTCGTTTCCATGTGGAATGTTTGGCCAAGATCTCACAAACAGACTGGAAGTCACTGTCACTCACTCACGATGAATTTGTGTCCGTGTTTGACATTTTGCAATCAGGGCTAAGCATTGCCTCGGGATAAAGATTCCCAAAGTGCTGAACAACTCTTGATAAAATCCCAAAGAAAACAAAGCACAGTCTTCCCAGGATGCACGTTGCCAGGTGCGGTCCTGAACTGCGCGTCCACGTGGCAGCAGCGCGCAGCAGGAGGCTCCCAGCTGAGATCCTCGAGGACGGGGTTCGTACCACATCGGCATCTGGAGGTCGCAGGGGACGCTTGGAAGTCGTGGAGGGCGCGGGACGAGTCACTGTGCAGGACCGCGGCAGCGCGGGGACAATCTGGAGCGCCCCCAACGCTTCGCGGCCCCACCGGGTGGCAGGTGGACTCGCCTCCGCCCGGCGGCTCCTCTGTGCATGGGCCCCAAGCGGACCTGGCGCTTTTTCAGGCGTGCAGGAGACAGAAGCCGTGACGGCTCCGCACGCACGCCCGCATGCACTCCGGCAAGTATCCCCCGGGTCACCGTGTCAATGTGCCCGTATCCCTTCTAGGGGACCCGGTTCTGACTTTCCAAGAATAAAGTACCGCGCCGCGCCCGCGGACGGAGCTGGGAGAACCCCTCCCTGGCCCGCCACGTCTGCCCGGGGCGCGTTCTTCCGTGCGACCACAAGGGGGCGCTCCGAGACCAGGCTCGGGACCTTTGCAGGCGCAGACTTAAAATGCTTGCAGATGCGCGCGTGGTGGAAGCAGGCTGAGAGGGCCAGAAAGCATTCGTCCTTGGACTCGCATCGCGCTAGACAGTGTAATCTTTGACGGCACCGTCCAGTTTTCCAATATCCACTGTTAGCACTGAACAATTGTGTCAATTGCATTTCCAATCCTCCTAAACAATGCAATTTTGATATATAAACAGCAGTTTTAACGTTCTTCCAGAAACAGATCAACGGGAACAGGTAAAACAATTGGCCGGTACTTGCCTACCCCGTCCGCACCCACACCCACAGTTCTCTCTAAAATAATACTAACAAAAATAATAATGCAAGATAACAATTTTGGAGAACGTACCATGTGTCATTGTTGTGGGTACTTTATATGGATGCACTTATTTTATCTTCACCAATAACACTATGAGGTGGGTGCTAGGTGATAAAACTATGGTGAGGACACTGAGCCACAGACAGCTTAGTAATTTGCCGAGGGCTGCATGGCTGGCAAGTAGCAGGACATCACTAAAGAAGGTACAACATTCAAAGCTTCCTGGAAGGGCGTCCTGCCTGCTGGAAGGAGGAGCTTTGGAATGTCTTAGCCATCCTTTACTGTAAGAAAGCGAGGCAGGCCGGTGGCGGTGGCTGACGCCTGTAATCCCAGCACTTTGGGAGGCCAAGGCGGACGGATCACGTGATCAAAAGATCAAGACCATCTTGGCCAACATGTTGAAACCCTGTCTCTACTAAAAATACAAAAATTAGCTGGGCATGGTGGCACGTGCCTGTAGTCCCAGCTACTTGGGAGGCTGAGGCAGGAGAGTCGCTTGAACCCAGGAGGCAGAGGTTGCAGTGAGCCAAGATTGCACCACTGCACTCCAGCCTGGCGACAGAGGGAGACTCCATCTTAAAAAAAAAAAAAAAAAAAAAAAAAGCAAGGCAGAGCGCACCCCCAGCTGCTGTTTCTTCAAAAATGCAAGATTTATGAGAGCACCAATGCTGATAAAATTAAAAACATCGGCCGGGCGCGGTGGCTCATGCCTATAATCCCAGCACTTTGGGAGGCCAAGGCGGGCAGATTGCCTGAGGCCAGGAGTTCGTGACCAGCCTGGCCAACATAGCAAGAACCCATCTCTACTAAAAATACAAAAAAAAAAAAAATTAGCCGGGCGTGGTGGCGTGTGTCTGTAATCACAGCTACTCGGGAGGCTGAGGCAGGGGAACTGCTTGAACCAGGGAGGTAGAGGTTGCAGTGAGCCAAGATCGTGCCACTGCACTCCAGCCTGGGAGACAGAGTGAGACTCTATCTCAAAAAATAATAATAATAAAATAAAATAAAAACATCAACAAGAAAGAAAAAAATCCATGAAATATTTTTATACGTGATGTTTGTCACTTGTTTCATTCATGAATTCATCCAGAGCAGACACCAGGTGGTCTGAGGAGGCCAGCATTGCCCAGTGCAAATTACACTGAACCTAGCCCTGGACAGTGCCCGAGACAAAATTCTGCCTAAATGTTCAACCCTGGCCATGCGTTAGAATCGCTGGGGGAGATTTAAACAAAATGATATCTGGGTAACCCCAGTGTTAGGGAGGCAGGAGCCTAGAAGAGACAGAGTAAGATCGTCTGAAAATCAACTCCATCCCAAAGCTAGCAAGGCATATTCCTTGCCAATCATGACCCATGGTCCTAAGATGTTTACAGCTAAGGAAGCAGCTTGGGAATGGCTTGCAAGAACAAACCCCTACAACAACAGAGAGTCCAGGTGTCCCAGTACCCATGAGGACTAAGCTCTGATTTTTTTATCTTGCCCAAATTCCTACCTAAGGGGTCTAGGGAGTCGCGCCTTACAAATCATAAATTCTCATCAGATGGGTTTTATTTGACCCTGTATATCATGACTTACTTTTTAATCTGACTATGGCATAACATTACAAGACGAGGCAAAAATATTTAACCCCCAAATATATTTCCTTGCCCTACCTTGAACTTGCCCTGCAGAGTCTCTTGTGAGGAGAATCCACATCCTATAAAGAAGCCCCTTTCCCCTTTGTTTTCCTTCCTTTCTTTCCAGTCCAGGAGATCGTCAACTAAGAGCCAGGCACCCCTTTTAAGTCGATAAGAAACAGTTTACAACCTGCTCTCTCTCTCTCTGAAGTCTGCTGAGAGCTTCCCCTGCACAATAAAACTTGGCCTCCACAATCCTTTATCTTAACCCGAACATTCCTTTCCATTGATCCCAGGTCTTCAGCTAAGCTCAACCAATTGTCAACCAGAAAATGTTTAAATTTACCTACAGCCTGGAAGCACCACCCCCGCCCCGCCCCCGCTGCTTCGAGTTGTCCTGCCTTTCTGAACTCAACCAATGTATTTCTTAAATGTATTTGATTGATGCCTCATGCCTCCCTAAAATGTATAAAACCAAGCTGCACCTCGACCACCTTGGGCACATGTTCCCAGGCCCTCCTGAGGTCTGTGTCACGGGCCATGGCCACTCATATTTGGCTCAGAATAAATCTCTTCAAATATTTTACAGAGTTTGACTCTTTTCGTCAGCACTCACAGCAATATGTGCTTTCGGGAAAATTATAGTTATGCTTTGATGTGCTTACATATGCTGAATGTCAAGGATCGTTTCCTTTCAATCAATAAAATAATAAATGTTGTCATATGCTGTCAGCCCATCCACATGTAGTCACAGCTGAGTTCAGTCTTTCATAGACAAGGCCCCTATATAAGAACAACTTAAAACAAAGGCAATGCATTCCTCTGCTTGCCTTCTGAGGGTGCCCTGCCCTGCAAGGGAGTAGCTTTCAATCAAATTCTTTTCACTGCACTCAGTGACTCGCCTTGAACTCCTTCCTGTGTGAGATCCAAGAACCCTCTTTCGGGGTCTGGACTGAGACCCTTTTCTGGTCACACCACCACCACCCGGCTAATTGAATCAGGATCTCAGAAAATGGGGCCCAGCCACCGGTGTTTTGATTTTTGTCATTACTGGTTTTTAAAAGCCTCCCCAAGGGACTGAAGGGTTCAGCCAGCATTGAGAGGCAATCTCCTTCTTACATAGAGGAGGAAACTGGGGCCCAGAGAGGAGCTGTGATTTGCCAAAGGCTGAAGAATGTGAAGAAAAGAGGTGTAGGTGCCGGGTGCGGTGGCTCACGCCTGTAATCCCAGCACTTTGGGAGGCTGAGGCGGGGAGATCACGAGGTCAGGAGTTTGAGACCAGCCTAGCCAACATGGTGAAACCCCGTTTCTACTAAAAATACAAAAAAAAAATTAGCTGGGTGTGGTGGCACGTGCCTGTAATCCCAGCTACTCAGGAGGCTGAGGCAGGAGAACTGCTTGTCCCGGGACCTGGGAGGTGGAGGTTGTGGTGAGCTGAGATCACACCATTGCACTCCAGCCTGGGCAACAAGAGCGAAACTCTGTCTCAAAAAAAAAAAGAAAAGAAAAAGAAAAGAGCTGTGGGAGCCGCGTGTGCTGAGTTCTAGTCCAGAACCCACGGAAAACGTTACTGCTGGGCCAGACCAGACACATCACCAGGAGACGGGGCACGAGGTGCCCCGGGGAGCAGGGCACACTGGGAGCTGCCTCTTCACTGATCTCTCCTCGGCCTGAGCTGGCTGTTGGCCATGCTCTTTCCCCAACATCATTTGGCAGAGAGAAATTCTGATGTTGTAATTTAATGCAGGGTTATGTTTTGAGGGGGAAATTTAATTGAGAGAAATGTCTGCTGGATTTTCCTATCCCTTTATCCCTGCCAGCGGACAGGACGTGTCTGTGGCTCAGACAGGCATTCAGGCGATGGGGATTTCCGAAGCTCCTGCTACGTGCTAGACATGGGGTCGTTTTCCCAGAGAGTGGCAACACATCCAGGCTGGAGCCAGCAGCCCAAGGCCAAGATCCCCAGTCTCGGAAGGGTCTGGGCAAGGTTATTCTTAAACCAAATGAATTTGGGTGTCTGTTGCTTTGGTGAATCTGTGAATCAGCTTCCATCACCTTAGAATTTAATTGATTTGAGCCTCAGGAAGCCTGTTTCTTTTTTCTTTCTTTTTTTTTTTAAGTAGCCCCACAAGCCAAGCTCAGTGGTGTACGCCTATAGTCCCAGCTACTCAGGAGGCTGGGGTGGGAGGATCACTAGAGGCCAGGAGTTCAAGGCTAGCCTGGCCAACATAGTGAGACCCCGTCTCTAAAAAATAAATAAGAAATAAAATAAAATGCCCCACAGGAAATGAGGAAGACATTGTGTTTCCTAGTCTAATGCGGGCATGTCACACCTTCCTTCCCCCATACCTGCCCCCGCCCTTGGTTCCTGGCCTCACTGTCTTTCAGCCACCCAGGAGAGAAACCCGAGACTCAGCCCAGGTTCCCCCTCTCACATCTCCCAACACCATCCGCTTGACTCCCCCACCAAACCCTTCCTTAGACTTAGACCTGCTGGCTTGTTCTCAGGGGGCTATGCCAGTGGCACCTGGAGGTTCCCCGATGCCCTCACCCTGACCCACACTTGGCATGATGTCTTTGTAATTTTTGCAGGCCTATCAGTGTAGAGTGACACCTATGGTGTTTTCGTTGGCATTTCTGTAATTCACACTTAGGTCTTTCAGGTTCTCTGTGTATGTGCTGCTCAGTTGCCAAAACTTTTTTTTCTTTTGAGCCGGAGTCTCGCTCTGTCGCAGGCTGGAGTGCTGTGGCGCGATCTCGGCTCACTGCAACCTCCGCCTCCTGGGTTCAAGCGATTCTCCTGCCTCAGCCTCCCGAGTAGCTGGGACTACAGGCACGCACCATCACGCCCAGCTAATTTTTGTATTTTAATAGAGACAGGGTTTCACCATGTTGGCCAGGATGGTCTTGATCTCTTGACCTTGTGATCCGCCTGCCTCGGCCTCCCAAAGTGCTGGCATCACAGGCGTGAGCCACCGTGCCCGGCCTGCTGAAACTTTTTGATTCTCTTCCCTTGGCATCCCTTGCCCTCTAGGCTCTCATCTCAAACCAGGCAACAGCTCTCACTGTTCCCTGCCTCTTGCTCTCATAAGATTTCGCTGGGCCAGCTGCCTGAAGCGCTGGCAGAAGCATGTCCCTCTTCTGCACGACCTTCAATAACTGCCTGGGGCCTCCTTCATCAACATGCACACTCCACACTCTGCCCCAGGGCCCTGCAGAATCAGCTCATCTGGGCTTCCAGCCTTATCTCTTCCTCCTCGTTGCCCCTCCACAGCCCTGACCCCTCGTCCTTGCCCTTCCCCATTCCTCAGCTCAGGCTCTTCTTCACAAGTTTCCTGCTCTACTTGGAGCCCTCCGTAAGGCCCAAGATCCAATGCAGCTTTTCCCGTGGCCGGTGCTTCCTGCCGCTTCGCCTCCTCTGAACTCCCCGGCGCTGGCCTGCGCTGGCCTCTTTCTGCCTTGTGTTTTCATCCCATGTGGCTGATTTGTCCCGGTGGCCAGGAGCTCCTGGGGGCCTGCTGTACATCTGGTTCCCTCCTCCCTCCCTGCCCGAGCCTTTCTCCCAGGCCAGTCCACAATACAGCTGGAAACCAGGTAGAAGGCTGTGCAGTGGCTCAGCCGGGGGCTACAAAGCGTCTGGGAGCAGGAGGGGAGGAGCGGCTAGAGGGAGGCTCAGAGGCTGGAAGCCTGAGCATTCATGGATTCCTTGGCCCTGAGGACTGAAGGGAGGGGGAAGAGTGAGTGAAGAACACGCCCAGCTCCTGGACTGGTCAATGCGCTGATGAGAATCAGGGGGAGTAGGGGACAGAGCCTGGTTAGACGTGTCTGTGGTCAACAGGAGGATATGGGGCTCTAAGCAGGGGGTATCAGCCTGGGGCTGAAAAGAGCTGAGCCCAAGAGAAGAGCTGGGCTCATTACCAAAGAGGAGGCATCCACACAGGGGTGCATGGGAGGCTGCCCAGGGCATGGGAGGACAGCGAACCCTGAGATGAAGCTGCAAGAGGCGGCCCAGGAGGGTTGCAGGGGTGGCTGAGGTGGGTAAGAGGCCGGGCATGGTGGCTCACGCCTGTAATCCCAGCACCTTGAGAGGCTGAGGTGTGTGGATCACCTGAGGTCAGGAGTTTGAGACCAGCCTGGCCGACATGGTGATGAAACCCCGTCTCTACTAAAAATACAAAAATTAGCCAGGCGTGATGGTGGGCGCCTGTAGTCCCAGCTACTCAGGAGGCTGACGCAGGAGAATCGCTTGAACCTGGAAGGTGGAGGCTGCCGTGAGCTGAGGTCGCACGACTGCACTCCAGCCTGGGCAAGAAGAGCGAAACTCCATCAAAAAAAAAATAAAAATAAAAATAAAAAAACAAGGGAGAACAGCTCTAGTGAGTGGGCAGCTTGCACTCAGCTGCTGTGAGAATGAAGCTGCCGCTCAGCTGGCCCAGGCTGCCCCTACACCTCAAGCCTTCTCCTTCTCCTTAGCAGCAGCCATCACGTGTGCTGAGCAGGCAAAGCCACCCTCCCCTCTGGGGGCTTTGTGTCACAAAGTCGAGCGTCTGGGGTTTCCCTTCCCGAGGCTTCGTTTTATCTCAGTTTCTCCTGGGCACAGCGGGGAGGTGGGTGCCGGCCACAGGGTCTCCCACACACCAGTCAGAACCCTGCCCCTGTGCTTTCTGGTCATCTCTGCTTCTGTCACATCCTTTTTTTCTCTATACCAATTTTAAATGAAATTCCAGGGAAATAAATTGAAACAGACATTGGGCTTTTGAGCCAGATGTCAGAAGGCAGTGGCCTCCACTTTGTATCACTGGGATGCAGTGAATAGACCTCAGGGTGTAGGTGAGAGCGGTTGGGTGTTACATAATGGGGAGGCATCAGGGCTGAGGATATTTTATTCTCCAGGCTGTGGTGCAGCTTTTGAGGGTGCTTTGCAAAGCATAAGGATGTCCTTGTTAGGCCGCACACTCCAGGAGAAGCAATGAAGGAAGAGGAGGAGGAGACCCTGGTTAGTGGAGCAGACCAGACTCCACCCCCTCACCTTGGGGATGTAACCCTGTCCCTTGCATGTGAAAAGCCAAGGCTTCGGAGACTCAGCTCCCCTCCGCCCCTACCTGTCGCCTGGTCAGGCCCCAGAGGCCCCCTTCCCCAGCTCCTGTATGCGCTGCTACTAGGGTCCTGCTGCCCGAGCCTCGATAGACACGGTGAGCCGCAGAGAACCGCAGCTCGACCTCAGGTCCCACTCCTGACTAGCATTGTACTGCAGTCCCAGGGAGCCCTGCCGAGGAGAGAGCTGGATGTTCAGCCAGCGACACTGGGCCTGGTCACAGGCGAGCACCACGGTGCCCTCGGGGTTGCTGTAGGTGCACTGGCTCCGGGCTGCCCTTTCCTGCACAGCCAGATCCCAGCTGCCCCCTGCCTTGCTTTCGTCCAGCCACGTGACCTGGAAGCCCAAGCGGTCCCGGGTGACGGGACACACCAGCTGCTTCTCATTCAAGGCAGGCACCACCTGGCCTTTGAGGTAGGCAGGGCCAGCGCAGTAGGTCTGGATGTTCAGGAGCCGATCGGTGTACTGCTGCAGCCAGTTGAAGAGGTAGGCCAGGTGGCAGTCACACTGCCAGGGGTTACCGTGCAGGGCCAGGTTGAACAGGTTGTAGTTGGTGTCGAAGATGCCGTCCGGAAGTGTGGTCAGCTGGTTCTTGGAGAGGCTGAGCAGCTCCAGCTTGGACAGGTTCTGGAAGAGGGCTGGGTGCAGCGCCGTAAGGTTGTTGCTGCCCAGGTAGAGTTTGACCAACTCCTCCAGGTCTCTGAAGATGCCAGCTGGGAGGTGGGTAATGGCATTGTATGAGAGCATGAGGGAACGCAGGTTGGACAGGTGGGCAAAGGCGCCCTCAGCGACAGTCTCCAGCTGGTTATGGGTCAGAGACAGGCCAACCAGGCATGGGGTGTGGGCAAAGAGGCCGGCAGGCAGGACCCGAAGCATGTTCCACTGCAAGCTCAGAAAGGTCAGATTGCCCAGGGAGGCAAAGATGGAGAGCGGCAGGTGCGTGATGGCGTTGCGTTGCAGCCACAGCCTCTCTAGGCAGAAGAGCTGGGAGAACACCTGAGGGGGCAGCTCCGAGATGTTGTTGCTGTCCAGAAAGAGCTCCTGCAGGCTGCCCAGTTTGCCAAACACACCCTGGGGGAGACCAGAGAGCGCGTTGTTGCTCAGCTTCAGGGTCTGCAGGCTGGTGAGTGGGTGGAACAGCTCCTCCGGGAGCTGGGTCAGGAGGTTCTGGGCCAGGTTGAGTGTCTTCAGATGGGTCAGAGGCTGGAAGAGCCTCCTGGGCAGGGCCTGGAGCTGGTTCCCCTGCAGGTGGAGGGACTCCAGGGCAGCCAGGCGCTGGAAAAGACCCTCGGGCAGAGCCTCCAGCATGTTGAAGTTGAGGGTGAGCTTGCCCAGCGAGGTCAGGTTGGAGAAGATGTTGGTGCTGAGGTTCAAGAAGCTACTGCCTGTGACCTCCAGGTCCTCCAGCCTGGGCAGCCCCCCGAAGGCATCCGGCCTAAACTGGCAGAGCTGAGTGTTGAGGAAGACCACCTTGGTCAAGTTGGGGTTGCTGCCAAAGGCTCTGGTTTCCAATGTGGTGAACGAGGTCTCCACAAAGATGATGTTTTTCGCATATGGCGGGATGTCGGGCGGGATGGTGGCCAGCTCCTCATCTGAGCAGAACACCTCCTGGACAAAGCAGTCGCAACCCACGGGACAGGGCTGGGCAGGCCTGGCCAGGAGCAGGAGGGAGGTCCAGAGCAGCCAGGCTCCAGGGAGCATCTTCTAGATTCGAGGCGGGAGAGAGAACAGGAAGAGAAACTTGATCATCACACAGCATGGCACAGTGACCAGGGCAGTGACCAGGGCATAGTGACCAGAGCACTGGACAGCGAGCTCCAACATGCGGCAGGACCAAGACCCAGGGCTTTGGGGCTGTGTTCTTCTCAGACTGGGGAAAGAAGTGGAAAGGAGACAAAAAGGCATGGAAGAGAGACACGAAAGGAGACCATGGGCATTGTGGAATTTTTAAAGATAATATATAGGATATGGACAGATGATTCCTGAGTTGGAAGCTCCTAGACCGTAACTCTTCCTGAGTTTCCAAATCTCAGCACACGTCAGAGCCAAATGATGCAGAGATCCTGGCACCTGCTCTTTGCACAGCTGGTGGAGGAGAAGTGCAGCCACAGAGATGAGATGGCTCCTCAAAACTGCTGCTGAAATGCCCTCTTCCTGCCCACCTCTGCCCACTCCTCCACGGCGGGGCCCGAGGAGCTTTCCAACGTCATGTGGACAGAAGGACCCCAGACCTGGGGATTCTACAGAACAGTAGATTTCTTTAAAATTCTCTAAAATTCTTTAGATTTTCTTTACTGTTTTTTAAAAAATTAAAAAACAGTAGATTTTCTAGCATGTACTCACAGGTCACAAATTGGTGATGCACCTTACAAATATGTTTTATTTATTTCTCAGTGACATTGTTCATATATGAATCAGTAGCCAACACGTAAAAATTGGAAAACGTCACAATAAAGGTCTAGGTTTCAGAGTGATCTGGGGACAGTGGGCCCGCATTGCCACATAGCAAGACCAGCTGGGGCATCGTGGCCCCTGCCCTGTTAGAGGGTGTGTGCCCTCCAGGCCGCCACCGTTCCCATGCAGAGCACTTATTCACATGGCTTGCAGTGGTCCTAATTCCATGAGTTCAAATCTTAGGTCCATTGCTTTCTAGCTACGTGACCTTGGGCTTATTGCTTAATCCATCTGTGCTTCAGTTTCCTTATCTGTACAATGGAGATTAGAATAGTCCCTACCACATAAGGGTAATTGTTACGGATTAAGTGCGTATATATAGGTAACAGTTTTACATCAGGATCTGGCATAGAGTGAGTAATTAATCAACCACATTAACCATTGTTAAAGGTTGCAAGCTACCTCATTACAGAAAAGGTTATTTGAACACCAAAAAAATAAATAAATAAAAACAAAATGCTCTTTAGACGGAATACACTTGAATTTACCAAAAATTTAAAAAAGAAAGAAGCTCTTTCGCCACATAATCCTAATTTTTCTTAATTAACTTCTTCTCAGTAAAAGGGGTCCGCGAATCGGGTTCTGCAGTTGCAGAATCTGGGTCCCTAGCTCTCCTCGCTGGCTGTCTCTCTGCTGCCCTCTGCTGGTGCCTCCTCCACCTGGCGATTCCGCTTCTGGCTGAAGGTCTCCCATGAAACTCATGGCTTCAGGACTCAGTGCTTATTAGGGGAGCCCCCTTGACTCTCCCGCTCAGTCACTCAGTGACTCTCAGTCCTTCCAGGAATGTTCTGCCTCATCATTAGAGAAGGGACAACTTCTCCCTGAGAAAATGCACACCTTCCTTTAGGCTGCTCTAAGGCATGCATAGCTAAGTGAGCTTGGGGTGGCGGTAAGGAAAATCTCTAACTACTAATAACCGCTGGCCTGGGATTAGAATCTGACTCCTGCGGCCAGGCGCAGTGGCTCACACCTGTAATCCCAGAACTTTGAAAGGCCAAGGCAGGTGGATCATGAAGTCAGGAGTTCAAGATTAGCCTGGCCAAGATGGTGAAACCCTGACTCTACTAAAAACTACAAAAATTAGCCAGGTGCGGTGGTGCACATCTGTAATCCCAGCTACTCGGGAGGCTGAGGCAGGAGAATCGCTTGAACCCGGGTGGCAGAGGTTGCAGTAAGCCGAGATCGTGCCACTGCACTCCAGCCTGGGCGACAGAGTGAGACGTCCATCTCAAAAATAAATAAATTAATTAAAATAAAATAAATAGAATCTGACTCCTGCAATCACCTCTTCCAGGAAAAGGAAAATGTCCCTGCCACTTAGGACATGTGAAGGGAAGGAACAAGCCTCAGGCAAGCGTGTGCCTCCTGGCTCTGTGTCCCTAGACCCCAGCTACAGAGTTAGCATGAGACTAGGAACAGACAGAAAGCAGTGGGCCTGGCTGAAGAGGCGTGGGGTAGCCACTGTCCCCCAACACACATCACACACACACACAGCTGCCACTAGCACCTGGCCTGCCCCTGAGGCACCTACACAAAACCCCTAGGGGTCCTGAAAGAAGCCGCCCCTGACCCTAGGAAGGAGGACCTGGAGGTACGTGTCTCCACCCTAACACTCAGCACAGGTGCCGAAATGATGGGTTTTCATGGCAGTCTTTTCTGTGTACTCGTCTCTCTATGCACAGAGCAGCAGTGACTTCCTTTGGGCTCAGGCAGGTTTTGTTGAATGGAGCTCTCCAAGGCTGGGAAGAGCAGCTTGGGAGGCAGAGCCACCTCCCCTGGGATGGGCAAACCCAGAACGAATGACCCCCAGCCAGGCTGCCAGAGCTGCCTCGATTCCTCCAGAGAGCAAGAGGGGAGCAGTTTTGTTTAATTTTATTATTTTTTGAGACAGAACTTCACTGTGTTATCCAAGCTGGAGTGCAGTGGCACGATCATAGCTCACTGCAGCCTCAATCTCTCGGGTGTAAGTGATCCTCCTGCCTCAGCCTCCAGAGTGGCTGGGACTATAGGCATACACCACTGTGCCCGCCAAATTCTTATTTTTACCATGCCATAATATGATCATTGTGCCAGTCCCTCTTCCTTGCTAGCCCCACTGGTCATTGTTTCTCAAAGGCTATTTCCAGAAAGTATTCCCCTGGAATGATGGACCAGACAACGCTGGGGCCTGCGGGTCCCAAGACCAGCTGGCATCCTCCCAGGGAGAGTGAGGCAAGGCCCCGGGGTCTTCACAGCAGGGCTTGGCTTGTGGAGTCCAGATCTCCTGGTTTTGTTCATCCCTCCTGCCAGGAAAACAGGGCCAAAGCCGGAGTTGCACCATGGAACGCTGGAGCCCGCTGGGGTGAGGATACCTCTCTGCGGAGCGAGCTGAGCTGCTCCCTGGCTTCCCTGGGTCTGCACCTCTAACTTTTCATCCGTTGTCATTTGGAAATAATGTGCTTTACACATTTCCAACAAAGGAAGGAGCTCTAGGATTCAAGCCTTGAATCAAAGCCATGGCACTGGTGGCACAGAAAGTCTAGTGCAGGCAAATCAGCTAAGGCTCGGGAGACGCAGGCAGAGGGAGAGATATCTCCCTGATGTGGGGGTTTGGCTGAGGGGTTAATTCCCACCTGCCAGTTCCCAAAGCTCCCGCACATACATCTTGATCCTCAGCGCAAACCTAGAAGCGCCCAGAGCAGGCAGACTGGGGCTCCCGGAGCTACAGTGACTGGCCCAAGGGAACACAACATAGAAGCGAGGGGCCAGGGCCAGTCCTGACAGCCCGGGATCTGCAGGGAAGATGGACCTGGGGAGGCAGCCCACGGAGGCCAGGGTCCTGGGTACCCAGAGCGTGGTTTAAAATGGGGGTGCAGCCTCCAGAAGGACATGTGCCCTTGGCACCCCTTGTGGGTGGTATCACTGGGGGAGGAGGGCCAGAACACGGCCCTCTAAAGTTCAGGGCAAGACCCCTCTTGCCTGGGTCTACTGGGGCAGGGAGCAGGGAGGCAGGGATGGTTCTCACAGTGAGGGCGCAGAACACTGACAATTTCCAGACGGTCCACTCCCAGCCCGAGCCCCATCCTCACCTCACTCTGGAGTGGCTACGAGTCAGACAGCCTGGGTTCAAATCCTAACTCCCCTCCAGCTTAGCTCTGTGGCTTTGACTGCATTGCTTAACCTCTCTGTGTTTTGCTTTCCTCCTCTTCAAAACAATGAGCATACCACTACCTTCCTGGTGAGGATGTTATGAGGATGGAATGAGAAAACACATGGAAAGCTCTAAGCTCAGGGCCTGGCACATGGCAAGTGCGTGGCAACGTTAGTGACCCTGATCTTCCGAGCAGTGCAGCCCCAGCTCTGTGCTGAAGCAGTCATGGGTTAGCTAGGGAGAAACCCATGAGATCATCCAACCACCCCACTGTGAGCCAATGAGACACCTCTCCACAGCACTCCTTCTAGCTCTTTCCTCCAGCCAAGGGAAAGAGCTTGAAGGTTTAGGGGAGCAGAGATTCTGAGGGCTCTGACTGGGAGCTCTGGCCTTGGCCCCTTCCCCAGCCTGGCCTCAAGAAAGCAGGTCACTGGGGAGCTCTGGAGACGGACACGCCCCTCCCTGGGAACTGTGGAGGCTGGCCCCCAGGGCCACAGCGGGGTGGCAGCCAGAGGCTTTCTGCTCCTCATCTGGGAATAAGACCATCAAATGGCCACAAAAATGTTCCACACTTTCGGCAAGCCAAGGAAGTCTGGCTTTTTAAATGGGTTTTTTTTTTTTTTTTTTGAGGGATAGGGAGGGTTTGGCTGGGTGCAAATGAGCTCCTTCCTCTCCTCAAATTGCTTATGGGAGGGTACGTTTCTGTGCATGCCTCAAGCCAGTCTGTCATCCACCACAGAGCTAAGCCTCACTTCTTCCAGAGGGTGATGGGACCTAGAATGGGGCCTAGAACCCTGGCCCCAGACACCCAGGGACTGCCACCCGACGCTGGCTCCATGGATGTCTGCCTCACCAACGGGCCTGGATTTGGCCATTTGGGCTCCAGCTCAGCTGGAAGCACAAAGAGGGGCTTCTGAGACTCGTCCAGAGTCCCTGGCTGCTCCCCAAGCCTAGTCCCCTCTCTTCTCAATCCAGCAACGTAAGTCCAGTGGCTGAGACGGTCAGGTTTGCACTGGGTCCCAGCCTCTGCTCCTGCCTTGGCCAGCCCACCCCACCCTCTGCCCAGTTCAGCCCACCCCATCCGCTGCTCTGGCCAGCCCACCCCACCCTCTGCCCAGTTCAGCCCACCCCATCCGCTGCCCAGTTCAGCCCACCCCATCTGCTGCCCTGGCCAGCCCACCCCACCCTCTGCCCAGTTCAGCCCACCCCATCCTCTGCCCAGTTCAGCCCACCCCATCTGCTGCCCTGGCCAGCCCACCCCACCCTCTGCCCAGTTCAGCCCACCCCATCTGCTGCCCTGGCCAGCCCACCCCACCCTCTGCCCAGTCCAGCCCACCCCATCCGCTACCCAGTTCAGCCCACCCCACCCTCTGCCCAGTTCAGCCCACCCCATCCGCTGCCCAGTTCAGCTCACCCCACCCTCTGCCCAGTTCAGCCCACCCCATCCTCTGCCCAGTTCAGCCCACCCCATCCTCTGCCCAGTTCAGCCCACCCCATCTGCTGCCCAGTTCAGCCCACCCCATCCTCTGACCGGTTGTGTCCCAGGGAGTGAAGCCACCTCTCAGAGTCCCAGCGTCTGCGTCTGTAAACCAAGAACGACCAGGATAACAATAATCATCATAATACCTCAGTCCCGGCATGGTTAGGGCTATTGCCACTCTCAAATGAGAGAACAGGCATTGATTGGGCCGCAGCAAGAAAATAGAAACAACCTAAATGTCCAACATGAGGGATTGGTTACATGAATCATGCTACTCGGATATAATGGAAACCCTCTCTGCTATGTTTAAAATTATATTACAGGCTGGGTTCAGTGGCTCATGCCTGTCATCCCAGCACTTTGGGTGGCAGAGGCAGGAGGATTGTTTGAGGCCAGGAGTTTGAAATCAGCCTGGGCAACATGGTAACATCTCATCTCTTCAAAAAATTATAAAAATTAGCCAAGCATAGTGGTGCATGCTTGTAGTCTCAACTACTCGAGAGGCTGAGGTGGGAGGACGGCTTGAGACTGGGAGGTCGAGGCTGCAATGAGTGGGTGATTGCTGTACTGCACTCCAGCGTGAGAGACGGGGGAGACCTTGTCTCAAAAAAATAGAATAAAAGATAAAATTTTAAACAAAAAGAAAATTTATTATTGATGTGTATTTATGGACAAGATGTTTGCAATATCTTAAGTGAAATATATGAAGTCTCAGAATGCTGCTTTTCCATTTTTAAGGTGTATTTGTACACAGAAAACATAATAGAAGCTTATGCACAAAATATTTGTGGTGGGGTCTGGCACAGTGGCTCACACCTGGAATCCCAGCACTTTGGGAGGCTGAGGCGGGAACATCACCTGAGATCAGGAGTTCAAGACCAGCCTGGCCAACATGATGAAACCCCGTCTCTACCAAAAATACAAAAATTAGCTGGGCGTGGTGGCGTGCGCCTGTAATCCCAGCTACTCGGGAGGCTGAGGCAGGAGAATCGCTAGAACTCGGGAGGCGGAGGTTGCAGTGAGCCGAGATCGCACTATTGCACTCCAGCCTGGGCAACAAGAGAGAAACTCCGTCTCAAAAGAAAAAATTTTGTGGTCATTACCTCTGAAAAATCGAATTGTGGATGATTTTAATTTTTTCCTTCTGCTTAAAAATATATGTTCCACATTTTTAAGTAAGAAACATATCACTTTTGCAGTAAGGTTGAAACCTATTTTATTCTAAATATTGAGATAAACATGTAAAATGCACAGCACATTTCCACACACACAGTAGGGGCTTACTTCACTCTTTCCTTCCTGGCAGTGATGTTGCAAAGGCCCAAGGGAGCTTGTCTATCTGCCGTGTTAGCTTCTGGAAGAGAAGACAGCTGACAGGTTGAACTAAGAGGCCGTTGTGAACTGGGCACTATTCGACCCTCCCAATTTATACCCACCCTCCCAGGCCAGTGCAAGTCACACTTCCCCCATGAAGCCTTCCTTGACTACCCTCTTCTTTTTTTTTTTTTTTTTTTTTTTTTTTTGAGACGGAGTTTCACTCTTGTTTCCCAGGCTGGAGTGCAGTGACGCCATCTCCGCTCACTGCAACCTCTGCCTCCCGGGTTCAAGCGATTCTCCTGCCTCAGCCTCCCGAGTAGTTGAGATTACAGGCGCCTGCCACCACATCTGGCTAATTTTTGTATTTTTAATAGAGATGGGGTTTCACTATGTTGGCCAGGCTGGTCTCGAACTCCTGACCTCAGGTGATCTGCCCACCTTGGCCTCCCAAAGTGCTGGGATTACAGGCATGAGCCACCGCGCCCAGCCCTTTCTTGGGTCCTCGGATCCCTCTTGTACTGTGTTGAATGTTTGGGCTCTTCCACTCTGTTTTCTAGTCAGTTGCACCCACCCGACTGAGCCCGTGGTGCTTCAGTCTTGCTGTGGTGTCTCCGCAAGCAGCTCTGCCCCCCAGCACCTGGCTCGGGGCCGGGCACTGAGAAGGCAGTCAGGCCCTGTGTGCTGAACTGAAGGAATGTGTTTGTGGCTTTCAGTGACTTCGCATCTCAGGCCTTACTCTCATCCTGCTTAGTAGCAGGGGAAAGCACTTTAGCTCCACCAGTGCCCCCAGATGGGATCGGATTCTGACGCCATCAGGGGAAAGCACTTTAGCTCCACCAGTGCCCCCAGCTGGGATCGGATTCCGACGCCATCACCTACTAGCCGTGTGGGCTTGTGCAAATCACTCCAACTCTCTAAGCCTCAGGTTTTCCAGACTTAATTGTCACCTCTGCCCTCAGAGTTCAAATTAGCACTCCATTGGATGATAAATAGGCTAAATAAGATAGTAAATAGAAAGCCCTTAACACAGCGCCTGGCACATACTGAATGTTCAATAAAAGGTGGCCCCCTGCAGGTTTATTTCACCACAAACTTTATTATATGAGCCAGCACGCTTCTGGGAAGGAAACCAGGAGCTAGTCATCCTTGGGCCTGAGCTGGGTGCTGCGGCGTGCGCTTGTAATCCCAGCTACTCAGCAGGCTGAGTGGGAGGATCGCTTGAAGCCAGGAGTTCAAGACCAGCCTGAGCAACATAACAAGACCCCCATCTCAAAAAACAACAATAATTATATTAATAAATAATTAATATTTAGTATTAATATAGTATTAATAAGTAATTAGTAATACTATTTATTATTATTATGCCAAGATGACAAGTATAAACTAGGCAGAACCAGGCCAACCTGGACATCTGGTCACCCTGCTTATCCTTTACTCACTACCAGCCTTGTAGGCCGGGACTGGCAGATCTTCATCTCACAACCCCCCCGCCTCACCCTCCTCCTGCCTCTTCCCAGCAGCGCCCTAGCTGAGCACCTCGGGGACTTCTCCTCCCGGGGCAGGGGCCCCCCAGAACCGCAGCCTGCCTGGAGCTGCGGAATGCTCTGAAACGGGGGAGATCGCAAGTTCCCGTTCCTGCCCCCACGTCCCTGCAGACCCTGGAGCCCTTTAGCGACCCCGGGAGCCTACCGTGAGGGCCGAGCGGGTGGCGCCGGGCTGCCCTGTCTTCCTCAGGAGCAGAGAGGAGTCTGGTGTGGCCTGTGGTCAGCTCAATCCAGCCCCAGCGCTGATCAAAGTTCCAGGCAGTGGTTCCTCCCCTCACGTGGCCCCAGCGTCCCAGAATGTCACCAGGGTCACAGGACGGGAGAGGGCCTTGGCAAGGCCTCTGAAGATTACAAAATGACCCTGAACTCCTCCCATGTACAGAGCCCTGCCGGGGCCAAAATCCCACCGAGGTTGCAGGGTTGGCACCTTCAGGACCCCGAGGACACTCAGAAAGCTCTAGAGATTCCCGCAGGCGGCTGGGTTGGTGAGGACTGGGATGGGGTCCACGCTCACACCCATACCTGTGAGCAGAGGCAGAGGGACTGGGAGACTGCCTTCAGCCTCAGGCCCCTGCTGGGCTCTCAGCGCCGGGAGGCATTTCAAGAGGGCTGTGGATTTGTTGTTTTGTCTTGTTGTGTTTGTTTGTTTGTTTAATGAATGAACTTTCTAAACCCTTCCTGAATTAGAAGGGGGAAAAGCTATAGGGAGATGAATTGGGGCCCAATGTGGAGAGGAGCGCTCACAAACTCAGGGCTGGCCGAGGACGAAAGATGCTGCTTTGGAAGGGAGGGATTTTCCCATCTCCGGAGGTGTGGAACCAGGGCTGCAAGACACACGGAGTGTGTGTGTGCTGAGTGCGTGCGTCTGGGGGTGTGTGTGTAAGTGGGTGTGAGTGGCTGTAGGGGGTGTGTGGTGAGTGCATGTGTGGGGGTGTGTTGTGTGTGTGTTAAGTGGGTGTATGTGTGAGTGGGTGTGTGTGCGCGTGGGTAGGGGTGTGTGTGGTGAGTGCGTGTGAGGGGGTGTGGTATGTAAAGAGGGTGTATACGTGAGTGGGTGTGTGTATGTGAGTGTAGGAGGAGTGTGTGTGGTGAGTGCACATGTGTGGTGGGTGTGTAAGTGGGTGTATGTGTGAGTGGGTGTAGCGGTGTGTGTGGTGAGTGCGTGTGTAAGTGGGTGTATGTGTGAGTGGGTGTGTAAGTGGGTGTAGGGGAGTGTTTGGTGAGTGCGTGTGAGTGTGGGGTGTGTGTGTGTAAGTGGGTATATGTGTGAATGGGTGTAGGGGTGTGTGTGGTGAGTGCGTGTGTGTAGGTGTGGGGTGTGTGTAAGTGGGTGTAGGGGTGTGTGTGGTGAGTATGAGTGGGTATGTATATGCATGAGTATGTCTCGTGTGTGTAGTATGAGAGTGTGTGAGAAAATGTGTGGTAAGTGGGTGTGTGAGTGTGCAGTGAGTGGGTGTGTGGGTGTATGTGTGTGGTGAGTGGGTGTGTGTGTGGTGTGTGGGTGTGTGGTGTGTGTGGTGAATGGGTGGGTGTGTGTGTGTGCAGTAGGTGAGTGTGAGTGTGTTGGGGTATGTGTGTGTGTGGTGTGTGGTGAGTGGGTGTGTGTGTGTGCACTGAGTGTGTGAGGATGTATATGGGTGTGTGGTGAGAGCGTAGGAGTGGGTGTGTGGAGGCGAGCAGGGTGAAGGGGTGACCTGGACGAGCAATCTAAGATCGTTTCAATGCCAGGAGTCTACCATTTAAAGTAGACTGATGGCTTTTTCACTCATTGCATGGTATTGATTTTTATCTACGCTTTTTATGAGTGCAAATTAATGTTTCTTTTGCATGTGAGCTGACTGCATCAGCCAAACTGTAAAGGTCTAATGGAGTGTGGCAAGGAAGTGTGTTTCAGTGGCGATATGCCACAAATGTACTCTGGCAGAGGACAGCAGGAGCCTCTGGGATGGAGAAAGGCGATGAACAATGTGTGCCCAGCTCCCCCTCAGCGGCCCCCAGGCTGGCAAGGGCGGGACAGTGGCTGGGAAAAATGGCTTGCGTGGGGGCGCTCACAAGCAGGTCTGGGAAGAGCGTGGCACTGCCCTGTACTTAAGGTTTTCAAGCCATCCACACTCGCCTCCAGCAACACCGTTTGTTCATTGGTCAACGTGGCCTGGTGAACAAGAGAAATTTGGCATTGGACGGATCTAGGTTTGAATTCTGACTCTTCAACTAACTAGTCAGTCCTTAGACAAGTGATTTAGTCTCTACAAGTCTCTGCATTCTTGTCTGTGGAATGGGTGTGGCAGAAGGCCTGGGGAGGTAGGAGACAGAGAGAGAGTGTGTGTGTGTAGGGTGAAACATCTGTGGAAGGGGACTTGCATTAAAAATTCCAAGGATCAGCCAAGTGAGGTGGCTCATGCCTGTAATCCCAGCACTTTGGGAGGCCGAGGTGGGTGGAACATGAGATCAGGAGATCGAGACCATCCTGGCCAATATGGTGAAACCTCATCTCTTCTGAAAATACAAAAATTAGCTGGGTGTGGTGGCATGCGCCTGTAGTCCCAGCAACTAGGGAGGCTGAGGCAGGAGAATCGCTTGAACCCAGGAGATGGAGGTTGCAGTGAGCCAAGATCGCGCCACTGCACTCCAGCCTGGGTGACAGAATGAGACTTTGCCTCAAACAAACAAACAAAAAAATTTCAAGGATCTTCTGAAAGAGAAGGGATGGAGATTCTAACTCCTTTCCCCATTATCCAAAATTCCAGAAAGCTGTTTGAGTGTACTAAGGTTCAGTGGCTAGGGAAGGGCAACAAGGCCCTGCCCCGCTCATGGGAGGGGTCCAGCCCTGTAATATGACGAACATGACTGACCACTGTCGGGCTTAATCTCCTGGGACAGGCTTACACCTGGCAGAAGGGATCTAAGACACTAGAAGAGTCCAGGTAAATATGATTGGAAGCCCTTTTCCTGCGTATAATCATGGGATAAAGGGACATGGACAGCAGATCACCCCTCTCTTAACTGCTGGACCTGCACCAGCAGCTGTGGCACCCCCGGAACCCAGAGGCCTGAGGGAGTTCTGGGGACACCTGGACACTTGCAGGGAGTCACCTTCCTTCAGACAGTGTTGCCTGAGAGCCTGGGACTTCCTGAGCCTGGTGCTAAGTACTTATAGGAGTCCAGAGGTGTGTAAGATAGTCCTGCCACCTGCCTGCATGCATGTGTGTCTGTGCATACACACGTGTGCTTTGAACAAATGCTGACGGAACATCAGTGGCTTCCTGGTGGCATAAAAGAACCAGCCTGGGAGCCTGAAGGCCTGGGTTGCAGGGCTGGCTCAGCCACTGGCTTACTGGTGACTATTGGACATTCATTTCCTGTCTTGAGCTCCTTTTCCTCATCTATAAAATGGATTGAACTTATCCTTCAGGTCTTTTCCAGCCACGGTGGTCTATAGATACCATTTGTTATTTTCTTTTGGGTCCCCACTTATTTTCTTTTCTTTTCTTTTTTTTTTTTTTTTTGAAATGGAGTCTCGCTCTGTTGCCCAGGCTGGAGTGCAGTGGCACAACCTTGGCTCACTGCAACCTCTGCCTCCTGGGTTCAAGAGATTCTTCTGCCTCAGCCTCCCGAGTAGCTGGGATTACAGGCACACGCCACCATGCCTGGCTAATTTTTGTATTTTTAGTAGAGATGGGTTTTTGCCATGTTGGCCAGTCTGGTCTTGAACTCCTGAGCTCAGGTGATCCACCCACCTCGGCCTCTCAACGTGCTGGGATTACAGGTGTGGGCCACCGCACCCGGCCTCCCACTCACTTTCCAAAGGCCTATTCTCAGCCCAGAATCTGCTTTCTGTAAGGATCTGTCCAGTTCAACCTTGCACAAACATAGAAGAGCAGAATCCACAGGTGTGAGACCATCTACTCAAGACTTCCATAGAGAGCACACACAGCCCATGTATACATGTATATTATTTATTGTTGATTCTGTACACCAAATGGATTACAAGCAGCATCCAGCAGAAGACAGACCCCCCAACCCTGCCCACCAGGGCTCACACTCTACAAAACCCTGAGGGCCTAGAAATCTGTAAATGCATCGCCAAGCACTGGGGCTGATTTGCAGTAATTCTCTAAGCAAGGCAAACATGGTCTAGCTTTGAAGGCAGCATGAAGGCAGCGGGTTGGTGAGAACAATCTCTCCTTAAGAGAAGAAGAAACCTGGGGCGGAAGGAGTTTTCCCCGGAAGTGGCTTGCCAGCCCACCCTCTCTGAACGACAGCCATGGCTTCCTTCCCAAGGCCACTGCTGCCTTCCCAACAACGCAGATTCAGTTCTGACTGTGGGATCTGGGGGCTGAATCTTTGAGTGGTTTATGGCTAAAAGCTAGGATACATCTAACATCTGTCGACCAACTCTGGGTCCCGAATTATCTCTAGCTGTCTGCTCTCTGCAAACTTCCTGAGTTTGGAAGTTCTTTCCCAATAGCTCTACATCAGCATCTGAAAGGTTGTGGAAATTGTGTCCATGAAAAGTTCTAAGTAGAACTCTTGTATCTCTAAATTCTAAGGAGGAAGAACAATATACATACAGCCCAATTCCCATGAGAGGGACAAGCTATTCTATTCTTTAAGGGATGAATGAGTTTATTTTTTCCTGTGGTTACAAAGCTTTTGATCTATATGGTACCGAGTGAGGTTCTGATGACCAAGACTAAGGAGAGCAACAGGGGAATGGCTTCCATTTTCTTTGGTTTAATGACGAAAGCCCAAGACAAGCCATGAGCTCTTGTACAAAGTTTGAAGAGATAAATAAAACTCCTAGCCTATTGAATACCATGCAGAAGAGCAAGTGCCTCTGTACCCCATCACAAGTGGGTAGAGGCGGCACTCCTACCACAGGGGTGCTGAGGGCTAGAGAGAGAATCCACGTCCAGTGTTTGAAGAGTATCTGTGCACAGTAAGCACTTTTTAAAAATAGTGGTTCTAATTGGCTTTTGTTGTTTCTTCTCCAACACTGACTCCCAGCTCCCACTCCAGATGGGCGTGGGACTGTCAAGGAGCTGTAAACAGAGAGGAAAACTGCACTGAACTCTGTACCCCACTCCAGCTTTCTGGGGGACCAGCCGGCTCATTCCAGCCGTGAGAATTGAGCGAATGCATCATCCTGTTGGAAAGGAGACTCCACTCAGCTTTTCTAGTAGCTCCTCAGCCAGACAACATGGTGCAGAGAGGTTGAAGGGCCCGCTGAAGAAAAGGAGGCCAATGGCTCCATCCAACCACTCTGATGGGAGAAAGGAAGAGGCAAGAGGTTCACATAAAGGGGCCCTCACCCCTCACCTAGGGTGCTCCTGGGTGGCGTCATCTGAGGACAGTGGCCCTCAGGTCAGCCTCTGGCTGGAGAGGAAGGTGCTCCAATGTCATGGCTACTGCCAGGAATACCTAGGGGTTCTAGGTTAAGATTGGCAGGGCCCACCGGATGAGGAGGTTTCCCACCTCCCTCCAGCCCTGGCCCACTTGTGCCTATGCACAAAGACATCTGGAGGCCACTCACAGGAGCACCCGACAGGCCTGTGGGCAAACCCATGCTTCCTGTCTGGAGGGGTATGGGCCAGGATGCCCCTGTTGGCACCAGGCACAGCAGGCCACCATCAGCGGGTGATGCTCATGCGCCATGCTCCGGGCTCACTTCCTGTTGGCTCTGGCAAGCCTTGGTGCATGTCCTCCAGGTGCCATCAATAGTTTGGAAATGCCCTGGAGACCCTGGGGGGGATGACATCTCTTGACTCTGATGGGCCTCATCTCTCCTAGATTCCCTGGGACAGAGGGTGAAAAGCTACAAAGCGCACTAGTGTTTGCAAACATCCCTCTGGACACTTTTTGTGCAGGAACTGGAAGGGAAACCTGGTCAGCACGTGCTCCTATGGCCGTGGGGGATGTCACAGGTGTCTTGTGGAGCGGGGAGCTAATAAGAGCCGATCGGGATTGGTGGTAGATTTCCAGATCCCCGTGGAGTCAGCTGAAGTTCTTTCCTGGGCAGACGTGGAGACCTGAAATTCTCCATTTCACTGTAAACTGGGCCAGTTGTCCAGAGAAACACACACGTTGCCATGAGCCTAACTTCTTGAGCGCCATGTGAATATGTGTGTAGCAGGAAGGCCAGAGAAGGCAGGCATTCGTGTGACTGTGACTCGAGGAGGAGAATAACCCTGGAGCAAACAACTCAACTCCTCACCAGACCACACGCAGGAGGAGCTCCAGGGAGCCCCCAGACCCAGTGTGCCCCATCGGCATACCCCTGTGTCGCCTGCTGTGAGATTCTGAAGTTCAGCTGCCAGCTGACCGTGATGTTGATGGAGAATTTTACCACATTAGAAAGACACTAGATTCCGTTACACTCGGTTTTCAATTAAAGGATCTCATCTCTGAGCGATTTCACTTCCCCTAAGTGAAGAATGAAAATTAAAAACAGATACAGGCATATCATGTCCATAGAAGGCTCCAGGCGGAGGGGCCTCCGATGAGCCGCAGACAGCTTGCTGGCAAGGAAGGGGGTGTGGCTGCACAGACCTCTGCAGTCAGGATGCTTCTGACCTGGCCAGCCAGGGTGCCCCAGGTCTCAGGGTCTCTCAGGGTCTCCAGATATAATAAAATCTCCTGTTCAGGCCAGAGTCTCCCATCCTGTCCACACCCACATATTCTCCTCCACCCCTGGCCACGGGGCCTTTGCACAGGCTGACTGTGGGGGGACCGTCCTGGCTCATGGGGGGCAGGTCCCAGGTAAGTCCATCTTCAGAAGCCCCCATCTCCTCTGGGAAAAGCCCAGGATGGGGGATATTTGTGATGCTCTGGGTCTGGGTCTAGATGCTGATTACACAGGTATGTTCAGTTTGTGAAAATCCACCAAGCCATACACTATCATGTTCCCACTTTTCTGCATGTACACTTCCTACGCTTCAATTAAAAATTTTAAAACAAACTCTAGGGGTGAACACAAGGACCCCCAGGCACCGGATTTCTTTCTCTATCCCGTATTAATAAGCTGATTTTAATGTTTTTAGAAGTCCAAAATTCTACATGATTTCATTCCTTAAAGGGCTAAACTTTTCAAAGCAAAGTTTGCAGTTTGGAAATATCCTTCTCTAAAAGGCTGAGCTTGCTGTGCTGGGGTGTTTCTTCCTTTTCCAGATAAAAATCACAAGTGAGACGCTGATGACGGCTCTTCTGTCTCCAGGAACTGAGCGGCATGATTTTCCTTCTCTCTTTCTTAGCATCCCCAAAACCAGGCTGATTGACGGCTCTTAAGAAACCAGTTAAGTGGTTTGAAGTCTTCTTTGAGGAGAGAACTCACCCTGCCTTCAGGAGCAGAAAATCAAGGGGAGAACTTTCATTTGAGGGGACATGCTGGTTCAAGCCGTAGCACAAACAAGAGAAACAAAAGAAGGGAAATCAACTTACATAATACTTAGGCGAGAGGGGCTATCTCAGCGGAGAACTATTCCCACGAAGTGAGCAGGCTGTGGACTAACTGAGTCTACAGAGGCCCGGAGGGGGCCTGGGCACAGGGAAGGCTGTTCTTGAAGGACAGGCGGGGAGGATTTGGAGGAAGAGCCCTCTTGAAGGAAGCCCAGGGGTATGAATCGGAAATCCCCAGGGCTTTTGCCATGGCCAGTTGGATCTATCTTCCTGATTGTAGGAAGGTCCGGCACGACCTGCTTCTCTACGGGAGAATCAGGCAGGTCAGGAAGAGGTAGGCACACCTTTCTCTAGGGCCAGAAAGAGCAATCACGGGAAAGCTCCATGGACCCAGGGGTGGAGGCAGAAAGATGAAATTCCCAGGTCCTCCAGTCCCATCATTCCCCAGCCCTGCTCCAGCCTGCCTCTTTAACACTCATTGGGTGCCTTCATCTGCATCAGGACGGCTTGGCTCCTCTTCTTGCAGCAGCAACAGCCGATGCAGGCAGCCAGGGAGCAGGCCAGGGCGACAATGCCAATTACAATGGCGGCAATGGCCAGCCCGCTCTGGGCCTGGGTCATGCCCCAAACGCTGCGGTCATCAGTGACCTGAATGGTAGTCAGATCAGTGTAGTCTTCCACAGGGCTGGTTAGCTCAGTGGTAGAAGAGACGGATGTGGTGTCAGGGTAACTGGGTGTGTCTGGGTACCATGGTGTTTCCGGGTAACTGGGCACCTCGGGGACATGGACACTTGGAACAGCAACGTTGACATTGATGATAATGAGGGACTGGCCTCGGACACTGGCTGGGCTGAAACACACAGGTACAGTGTCCGTCCCTAACCTAGGCTGGTTGAGCAGGAGCCAGTTGCGGAGCGGAAGGATGTCTGAGTCACACCTCCAGGGATTGTCATACAGCCGCAGCTCACACAGTTTCCCCAGGTGATCGAAGATGCCGAGGGGCAAGTTCTCCAGCTGGTTGTTCTGCAGCTGGATGGTCATGAGGCCATTGACGTTGGCGAAGATATTCCCTGGGAGCTGTCTGAGGCGGTTGTTCTGCAGGGAGATGTTCTGCAGGTTGGCCAACATGCGGAAGACATTCCCGTCCAGGTCCTGCAGTGCGTTGGTGTGGAGGGACAGCTCCCGAAGCTCCGTTAGCCCATTGAAGGCACCCGGGGAGATGAAGCTGATCTGATTGCGGCTAAGAATCAGGACCTGCAACTGGCGGAGGTTGCTGAAGACATTGTCGGGTAGAGAAGAGATGTGGTTGTCATAGAGCCAAAGCTCCCGCAGGTTGGGCATGGGCCCGAAGATCCCCGGAGAGAGCTCCTTCAGGGAATTCCCAAAGAGAGTAAGACGGTTGAGCTGGGGCAGCTGCATGAAGATGCTGGGTGGCAGCTGGGAGATGTGGTTGTTGGACAGGTAGAGTCTCTGGAGGTTGTGGTTGTTGTGGAAGAGACCAGGGGAGAGCAGTCCAATCTGGTTCTGCTGCAGAGCCAGTTCCTGCAGGTTAACAAGCCCATCAAAAGTGCCCATGGGGATATCCGCGAGCCTGTTCTCATACAGCCGGAGGACCTGGAGGTTGCCCAGGTGCTGGAAGACCCTGGGTGAGATGTGGGTGAGGCTATTCTTGCCCAGATTGAGCTTCGTGAGTCCTGCCAGGTGGTCAAAGGCTCCGTCAGGGATGTATTCCAGGTGGTTGCCGTGCAACTGCAGCTCCTTGAGGTTGCTGCACTGGGAGAAGTGGGCTGGCTGGATCTGCACCAGCTGGTTACTGGACAGAAGGAGAGACTCGAGGCTGTCCAGGCCCTGGAAGAGGCCAATGGGCAGAACCTGCAGCTTGTTGTTGGCGAGGCTGAGATAGCGCAGCGAGCCCAGGTTTCGGAAGGCCCCAGGCATGATGCGCGACAGCTCATTCTTCTCAATCCTCAGGGCGATGAGGGCTGAGATATTGAGGAACGGGGACTCATTGAGTTCAGTGATGTGCGTGTTGAGGATCTGCAGGCTCATGGCGTTCCAGGGCAGAGGGGTGGGCACTGCCACAATGCGTGCCCCGGTGCACTCCACCTGGGAGGCCCTGGAGCAGGTACATTCGCTAGGGCAGCCATGGTAGGCCAACCCTGCACCCCAGGCTTGGCAGCCCACCAGCAAAAGGAGATAATGCTTCAGTGGCATAGCCTGTGCAAGGGGAGAGAGCACACATTAGTCAGGGTCCTTTAACCGACACTGGCAAGTTTTAAGCCAACATCAACTCGCAGTGCCAGTGCCGGCTTGGCTTTGAACCCCATCATCACATACTGAACGCATGCTCTCTCTGCTCTGAACAGGAAGCCTCTGCACCTTTGCCCTGCCTTTCTGCTTCCATGCCTTTGCCCAGGCAATTCTCCCTACCTGGAATGTCCCTTGTCCTTATACAAAATTTTCCCATGCTTCCACGTCCAATGCCAGTGCAATAACCTTTAGGACACTTCCCAGATTCCACGAGTCAATCAGTTACCCTTCCATGAAGTCGTCTTCCCAGTCTCCATCATTGGCCATGGTGGCCTTGGATGTCATTCACTGTGTCCCTGTCTGTCTCCTTCCCCAGCCAATAAGCTTTCCACGGACAGGGAGTCCATCTTTCATCCCTACAGGTTCCTTAGGGCGGGAACTGTATCTTATCCATCTCTGTATCCCTCACATCATCTGAATGTGCTGGTTAAACACAGCCCTGTCAGGAGGAACACAAAGGCAGTGGGAACAAATAAATTGGGCTGAACCTGGGGGAAGATGGTGAGGTCACAAACACGGTAGCCTGCCAAGAGGTGCAGCAGCAGCGGCAGAGTTAGGACCACAGAGCTGGGATCTGCCTGAATGACTACAGTGGAAGCAGCTCTTCCTCACCCTCGCCTGGGCCTGCCCCGCCCAGCCCATCACCACCAACCATCACTTAGCCATCTGCTAGCCCTTTCACCTGTGCTTCATCTAGCTCGAATTCAAACCACCCTCCCAGGAAAAGGCAATGACGTGTCTGCACCATGTCCTGCCTTGCTGGGAGAGGCTGCTGTGGCTTAGCTGGTGCCCGAAGCCAGCCTTGTGGGTATAAGTCCCAGTTTCCACAAGAAACACTGGGGAGTCCTTGAGTAAGTTCCAGGAAACCTACTGAGATGTACTTTGAGCTAAAAGATGGTAGGTCAGGCGTGGCAATGTTCTGAAAATGGAGGCAAGTTCATGGAAATGTTGGTGTTTGAAATCACTGATGACAATGACATATATAACTCTGTGTGTTTGTGTATGTGTGTGTGTGTGTGTAAAATGTAGAGATATGGGACATGGGTGCTGGTCCCTATATGCATATTTAAGGATCACTAACAGTTTCACCTTGCATGAAGCTTGAGGCCTGCAAGCTTCAGCTCCCTCGTGTGTGAAGAGGGGATGGTAACTCCCGCCCCGCTCTTGGGGCTGTTGTGAGGAGCGAATGCGGAAAGGATGCAGGATCATCCCGGCCAGCGCTGTGCAAATGCATGCCTTGTTCCATGCTTATCCACAGCATGGACCCTATAGACTCCTCAAGTCAGGAGGGCCTCAGAGTGCTTCTGGTCTTGGCATTCGTAGTCAAGGAACTAAGAATTTCTGTGTATATGTGAGAGTATCCGCAACTTCCCACCAAAGGTTCAAAGGTCCAAACTCCTGGAAGATGCAGCAATCACTGCCGGTCACTCATTCCCATCACTTTTGGGGGATGCAAGAAGCAAGGAAAGGCTTCTGAGCTTAAAGCCCAGGTCTCCAGACCCCTAAGAAAGTACTTTGAGTGTTAATGCTGTGTCTCCCTTTCCGTGAGCAAAAATCCTGAGTCAGAGGAAGGAATTTCAAATGATGGCACAGAAGCCATCAATGGTTGGGTAAAGAAGGTATTTCTCTGGTCTCTGTCTGTGGCTCTGAACTCATGGGGTCTGGAGCCTGGCCCACGTCTCAGAGTAACCCAGGCTTCCTAATTTGGCCTCAGCCCCATGCACCCCTTCCCTGCCCCCTCAACAAGCTTACTCTGAGATAAAAACCTAAGCCCATTCCCCAACCACACAGACGTTGATTTTTTTTTTTTTTTTTTTTGAGATGGAGTCTCGCTCTGTCCCCCAGGCTGGAGTGCAGTGGCATGATCTCTGCTCACTGTAACCTCCACCTCCCAGGTTCAAGGGATTCTCCTGCCTCAGCCTCCCGAGTAGCTGGAATTAAGGCGCACGCCACCATGCCTGGCTAACTTTTGTATTTTTAGTAAAGACAGGGTTTCACCATGTTGGTCAGGCTGGTCTTGATCTCCTGACCTCGTGATCTGCCCACCTCGGTCTCTCAAAGTGCTGGCACTACAGGCATGAGCCACCGTGCCCAACCAAGACCTTGATTGTTTTACTTGTTCACAGCCCATGGAAGCCCTGACCTGCTATACTTTTACATTAAGAACTTGACTAAGCATATAGAACAATGGAAACAAGAAAGGAAAAAGAATACCTTGTCCAAAGGCATCTAGATGCAAAGGAATGGGGCCAGGTTATGCTAGGGACACATCTGAAAAAAACAAAAAACTTATATAGACAAATGTCAGGTCCAGAACCCAGCGACAGAAAACAAGCTGCCTAAACAGAGTACACACAAAAAAGTGGCTCAATATTCACCCTAGGAGAAGACTTAGGACTTTTTACTAATGATAACAAAGGAAGGAGGCTGCCCACAAAAGCTAGTGTGGTCTGAGACTGGATTAATAGAAGTATCACATGTGGAAAAAAGGAGGTGATGGTCTCACCCTACACTGCCCCGACGTGGCCACACCTGTAATGCTGAGCTCAGTTCCGCTCTGAACTTCAAAAAGGCTAATGGCAAACTGACCTCCTAAAGAATTCTAGAGGATGGTGAGGGGGCCTAGAAAGCAGAACATCTGAGCATCCATTGAAGGAACTGTGTCAGCACCCTAAGACATGGTGAGAAAAAAATTAAATTAAAATTAAAATGAAGGAGCTGTGGATGAATAAATAACCAGAGGAGGAGGTGCTGTGAGGAGTCTACAGTCACTTTCCTGGCACCCCTGAAGGGCCAGGGGTACATGGGGTACAGAAAGAACCTAGCTCAGTGTGGCTTCAGAGGTCAAGCAGGTGCAGAAGTTATAGAGTAGCAGATTTCAGTTCACACTGAAAATGGGCAACCTCACACAGGGAGTAAGCTCACTGTCACTGGAAGCAATCAAGCAGAGGCTAAAGCAATCACTGGGCAAGCAAGCTGTAGAGAAGGTTCCCATGCCTGGTAGGGTATTGGACTGGAAGACAACTGGTGTCCTGTCCATTCCTAAGACCTTAGGATTCTAAGGCTGAGTTTCAGGGCATGAGAAAACAATCTGTCCACCAAGACAACGGTGCCTGTACTCTTAGGGGTCTGCGTGGACAGTGTGGGTATTTGCCCGTCTCTTTGGTGTAAGTGTACGTGAGATATTTACTGCCTGGGCTGACGTGCAAAAGGTGGAGCTTGAATTGCTCCTGGAGACAAGCTGGCTGGCACTTATATTTAATGTACACTCATATACCCAGCGTGCTTCAAAACGGTGTCACAGCCCAAGTGTCAGAGACTAAATTAAGTTCACGTCACCTGGCCAGCCCAGGGCAATCTTGAGTTTCCCCATCTATGAAGGACAGTGTAGGATGAGGCACCCTCTGAGGACCCATCTTTATGTGGCTTTCTCTGAGTCTGCACTCCCCAGCTGGGGAGGGGCATCAAGCCAGCCCAGGAAGGGCTTGTGCCAGGGAAGGTGCCCCTTGACCTGAGAGGACTGCACAGATAATTCCCTATGGGAACAGGGCCACCACTGTCTAAAATGGGCCACACTCAGCATGACAAATATTGCAAGAATTTGCAGATTTTCCTCTGTATAAATCCTCACATCTGCAAAGCCCATCCCAGCACCACATGCAGCAGTTTCCTGTTTTCCAGCACTTTCGACTGCTGCGGCTGGCAGCCAGGGCTCCACAGGGCCTCCAAAGGGCTCCCCTGAAACCCAGCTGCAAAGCCCGCGGTGGGGGGAGGGGCCACAGAACCGGGACTGACAGCTGGGCCCTTGGATTCTCAGCACGTGATGCCAGCTCGTGCAGTGGCCGCAGCCTCTAGGAGCCCAGCACCTGGAGGCCTAATAGCCCACGCTGCCTGGTACCGCTTGGCAGCTCTGACAGATGGCAGTTAAAGGGCCACAAAGCTGCCCTAATTATAACTTCTCCCCCAGGCAGCCGAGAGCGTCGTCAATCACTTCAGTGACTCAGTCCAGCCCCTGTCCAGCTCCTGGGAAGGGGGAATAGCCTGGCGTCTATCACTGGCCCATGAAGTCAGCAAGCCAAGCAGACAAACCGAAGGACAGCCTGACAGCTCTCCTGGGCGCTCTGATGCATTCCCTCCCCGTGAGCAGAAGCGCATGGACCAGGGCTCTCAGCTTTGGGTCTCAGCAGAAGCACCATGACTCACGAGCAAACACATAATTAGCCTCCTGGGCTTTGTTGGTTGGTGGGTTGGGACGTTTTTGGTTTAATACCATCGTTCACATTCCCTGAACACGAGGTTTCCTGGAAGGAGACTCCTCCTTATTTTAATGACACAGAGCATAACTTTTGGAGGGAGGCTGGAAGACCAGCGTTCTACTCTGGTTGACACTAAATTGAAGTGTGAGCTTAGGGAAATTCTCCAGGCCTCAGTTTCCCCTTCAGTAAGGACTTCCAAGGGCCCTTGGAGCTCTGCTATCTTCTGATGTGAGGCAGGAAGGAAATTTGGCCTGAAGCCCCTCATTCTCCTCATTTTCTCTTCCCCAGAGGACCTGCTGGACCTCCAGCAGGGCCGCCCCGCCCGGCTCCAGCTTCATGCTGAGGCCTGAGGAACTCGTGCCCATCTTTTCAGGCTCACCTGCCTCCAAGCTTCCCAGCCAGGGCAATCCCACTTAGTAATCAGCATGTCCGCACACAGCCAATAGCCGTTCCATGGAACCCAGGGACTGGGAGGGGCCTCTGGGAGCTTCTGGTCCTGCCCACTCCCAGTGCACCTGGGGAAACTGAGACCCAGAGAGGGGCTGTCTCTCCCTGGCTTCTGCCTTCTCCCCACAGAGGGCTGCCCAGTCATGGCCTTGTCTGAAGAGAGATGTCACCCAACAAGCCTGAGGGCTCCCGAGGAAGATGTCAGGCTTGGAGCAGCCAGGGTCTGTCCCCACTGCCCACAGCTGGTGCTGACCTCAATCACGCGCTCATGGGGGCTCAGGCCAGTGGGTCTGCTGAGAGGCTTGGCCTGAAGCTCGGGCCTCGGTGCCTCCAGACCTCCCATCTCACCAAACATCCCCTCTCCTGGGGCAGCACATAAAATCGCCTGGCTTGTTTAATAGAACTGACCTCATAGCGTTGCTGCTGTGAGGATTAAACGAGTTAATGCATGTGGAGCACTTGGGTGAGATCTTGGCACAAAGTGAGGACCCAATAAATGTTTGTGACGATTGTTATTTTTGTTGTTGGGTAAAAATCAGAATCTCTGGAGACTCCACCCGCAGAGATCCTGATCTCTAGATCTCAGCGGGGCCCAGGATTCTGCATGTTTTACAAACTTCCCAAGTGACTCCAATGCAGGAGTCCACAGAACATGCTCAGAAACACCACGTGAGGTCTAGACTAGCCGAGAACCCAGGCTCAGACCTTTTGTCTCTGACCGCTGAGAACAAGAGGATCCAGGATGGGGGAGGCCGCAGATCCTGCCACAGGCCTGGCCCCATCCCTCTACCAATATTTCTCTCAGCGGCCCCTTCTGCATCCCCATCGGGAACTGCAGTTTGTGCTGAGTTGAACCTGGCAATAGAAGCTGCTTCCAGAAACGGTACTTAGAGCCTGGAGCATCAGAGGTGCAAGAGCTTTCTGAGTGCACCTAGTCAAACCGTCTGCTCATTTTGTAGTTGGGAAAGCTGAGGGGGTCCCCAGGGAGCAGGAGACTTGCCCAAGGTCACACAGTCCACTGGGGACTCCTGACACCAGATCAGGGCCCCTAACTACAGAGTTTGGCAAACCCCTGAGCCTCATCACCGGGATTTGGGACCTTGTCAACCACACGCCTGGCAGGGCCTGGGATTGGGGAGGAGGTGGATTTGCACCCTCCAGCTTAAATCAACTGAGGCTCATACAATCCACCTTCCCCCTGCCCAGCATGATTCGCCAAGGGCAAGTGCTTATTTCAACTACCAGGCTGCGTGGGTTCAGGGATTTCTTCTTTAAGGCTGCTCTGATGCTGGTGTTTGTTCAATTCCACCTGAGTCTCCTGGAGGACTGTAGGGAAGGGACAGAGGGGTCACCAGAAGGGGTTGACCCCTGTAATCTCAACAACAAGGCTGGAGATGGAGTCAAGGCTTCAGATGGATTTGTGATGAGGTGTGTGTGGATCTTTATTTTTTTATTTTTATTTATCTATTTTTTTTGAGAAGGAGTCTTGCTCTGTCACCCAGACTGATGTGCAGTGGTGTGATCTCTGCTACTGCAAGCTCTGCCTCCCGGGTTCACACCACTCTCCTGCCTCAGCCTCCCGAGTAGCTGGGACTACAGGTGCCCGCCACCACACCCGGCTAATTTTTTGTATTTTTAGTAGAGACAGGGTTTCGTCGTGTTAGCCAGGATGGTCTTGATCTCCTGACCTCGTGATCCTCCCGCCTCAGCCTCCCAAAGGGCTGGGATTACAGGCGTGAGCCACCGCGCCCGGCCTGTGTGTGGATTTGAAACTGGGACAGCTGCACCTTTACCTGTGTCTCTGCTCAAATGTAGAGGCAGGACCTGGGGCCAAGGTCACAGGCCCCTGATTTGGGAATACTCCACCCCAAACAGAAAGCTTCCTTGAACTCCAAAGCAAGACTGGCCACACCCTCACCCTCCACCTTGATCAAGCAGGGACCCACGTCTCTCATCTCTCATGGCCCTTCAAAGCCAACATGTTGCTTATTGTTTGAAAACAGAAAATCAGTTAAAAAGCGCAATTCCTTTCCAGCCCTTCTGTTGGGGATCCTCCCAGGTCTGGCTTCCTGCAGAGGCCAGAGCAGGACTGTCATTAGCCTGGCAAGGGTAGCAGGAGAAACTGACAAACCGCCCAGCAGAAGAGGAGAACTGCCCCAAAAGGGCTCTTATAACAGCAGCCACGGGCTACAAACAGCCCCCTTCTCAGGCGGGCACCTGGGATCCCAAAGTAGAGAGAAATGGATCAGCCCCTGATTAAAGCATCTGGAAGCAGGTTCTAATTTCTGTGTCCCAAAGCCAAGAGAGGCCATAAATCTGAAGCAGCAGTGACTCCTTCGTGGTCAGGATTCAGGGCAGCAAATTGCCATGTGTGATCACAGTCTGCTTACTGGCAGGACTGAGTCGGGACAGCTCCTCCCCTACCCCTTATTCTCCACGGCTGGATCTACTTCTACCTCGCCTCAGCACCCCTCCATTTACTGAGCGAGCTAAGGGAGTGTTCCCTAGCCCTGGGAAGAACCTTCCATGACCTGACTTTCTGTGGAATCTATCCAGAACTTTCCCCTGGCCCCAAACCCTCTCACATGCCTGCCTCATCACTGCTGAGCCCGCCCAGCTGACTCAAGACCACAGGCAAATTGGGCTGTCTGGCCCTGAATTTACTCCAGATGTTCAGTCTATGCAGAATGAAGGAAGTGCCAGCCGTTAGAGCACTTCTAAATTAAGGAGCCAGTGGCACCAACACATCTGAGAGCTGCCTGAGATAAAGTGATGCATCCCAGATAACCCCAAAGGAGAAGCTGGCACGTGGCAGACAGGCACCCGTCACCTGCGGCTGGAGCACACATGTCATCCCAGAGAGAGTGCAGCTGCACGGAGGTGATGCCCTGGGCCCGGGAGGTGGAATGGCTCTTGCACTTTGGCAGGGGTGGGAGAGTCCTGAAAGCTCTGGTTTTCCACAGTTGGTTTCTTGGCCCCAGATCCTGCCTCTATGTTTGAGCAGAGACACGGGTCAAGGTGCAGCCATCACAATTTCAAATCCACATGCCGCGTCATCACAAAGCCATCTCCTGCCCTGACTCCCTGCTCAAAGCCTCCAGGCTCCACAGAGGCCGACGCTTCCAGCAGGAGAGAGGGGAAACTGCCAGCATAGTGTCCCCTAAGCCACACTGTTAGAGCCTGAACAATGCTGAGCCCATGTCTGAATTCCAAATTGGAACTGCAAACCAGGGACCAGCACATCTGCTGAAGTGACACTTGCAGGAGTTATCCATCTATGCAAAGCAGACAGCTCTCTTGCCTGGGAAACCCCCATGAAGGAAGGTCTTGGACAGAGCCAAATGCGGGGCAGACCACTGGGGGCCACCAGGGTAAGTGCCAGGAAAGATGGCACAGGCTCAAATAATCTGAACCTTGAAAAGAAAAGTTCTTCCCCCAATGGATCTAGATTCCAGAAAGGTCAATCCAGTGACAAGGGGGGTGATAATTTAGTCCACTTTCAGCCCAACTTGCTGGTCTCAGACGTCTCAGCACCCCAGGTTGACATCATGAGCTGCTCAGGGCAAGGGGCATAAGAGGCTGTTGAGGCATCAGCAGAGGGGCTGGTGGTCCTGGTGTCCAGGCAGTGAGGGAGACAGGGTTGCACCCCTCCAGCACAGGCTTCTTCTGTCCCTGTCCCGAGAGCATCCCCAGGCACATGTCAGCTCTGTCCCTTCTGGGGTCTCCCAGGGGAGCAGGTCCAGCAGAAATGGGAAGGGGCTGGCCAGGCCCTCTAAGCAGAGAGGAGGGATGGGGGTGGCTCGCCTACTTACCAGCAGCTCGGCGCCCGCCCGCCGTGGACAAGAGGGAGCCTGAGAGGAGGACGAGGGAGGGCTCAAGGCTGCAGCATGAGTGTGGCTCGCCTAAGCTGTCCCGGTATTTAAACTATCCCGGGCGTGAGTCACTGCAGAGGGCAGTGTTGGCCCTGGGAGGGGGGACTGTGGGCCACAGTGCAGTGCCTGCATGTCCCGAGCTGACACTACAGGGGACACACAGCTGGCATCCCTAAATGTAAGGGGTTTGCTTCAACCGTATTTAAAAACTCAGGACACATTTTCCTCTTTCCTTCTTTCCCCCAGTGTTTCTTTTGGATTCCTTCACTGCACGGGCCACCGTGAGAGGGGAGTTTACAACGACCCCGTAACCCCCTCCCTAAGTGACTGTGGACCCCCTGCTGCCCTGCCCCGGCCAAGGAGACAAGGACCCCGAGAAAGGGATGGAGCAGGATTCAGGGGCGTTTCTTTGCTCCTAGAAGTATTGGCAAGTGCTTCTCCCTGTGGTTCTAGAAAACTCATTCATTCTTCTCTTTCTTTCTTTCTTATTTTAAACTTTTCATTTGGCTTTAAATTTACAGACAATTAACGTGATTCATCTGTTGTTAACATTTTGGAAGAAGCATTTACTTTAGATTCCAAGGAAAAATATAATTACGACCCCTGTGTCCCCTCTGTGTCCCCTCTAAAAGCAGCATTTCCGATTTCCTTGTGATGCTGGGGTCTTTGCCATTACTGCTGCTCTGAGAGGTGCAGGCACACACATCTCTGGCTTGGGGACGGGCAATCAAGGGGCATATTTGGGCATGAGGAGCTTCCCTATGCCCCTCACCTCTGCATTACAGCCCACACACTGCTGCCCTCTCTACCCCCCTCCCCAGTGGGGACAAAACTGTTTCTATTTGTGATATCCCCAAAAGGGCCTGGGGAAGAGGATACAGGAGTCATAGTTGGAGGGGCGGGAAGGCTTCCAAACCCCGGCTTCTCCTCCGAGATGGAGCCTCAACAAGGCCTGAGCTGCCCCAGGCTGAAGCCACCCTGCCTTTGCCAGGCTCGGTTTACCCTCTCAGCTAAGTGGGGAGAGTGATATTTACACACAGTGCCTCATGGAGTGCCAAGAGGCTTAATTAATATTTGCGCTGTGTTTTGAGATCTGCGATGAAAGGAAGATATAAAAGTGCGTAGTGTTATTACTGAAATAGTTGCTTGGGTGGCTTGTCATGGTCAAGGCCTACAGCCTGAATCATGCCACATTCCTCCTCACCGTGCACCGTGATTCAGAGCCAGAAACAAAAAGTGTCTTGTCCACTAAATAACAGGAGCCCAGGAGGGGCAGGCACTGCTTGGAGTGGCTCCACACAGCTTGAAGCCCCATCCCTTCCCCCACCAGCCTTGTTGCCACGTGGAGAACACCTTCCCTCTTACTGCCCTGGTTCCTCCACGTTCCCAAATCAGGTACTTTAACTTTTCTCTTTCTTTTTTTGAGACGGAGTCTCACTCTGTCACCCAGGCTGGAGTGCAATGGCGTGATCTCGGCTCACTGCAGCCTCCGCCTCCTGGGTTCAAGCGATTCTCCTGCCTCAGCCTCCTGAGTAGCTGGGATTACAGGCACGCACCACCAGGCTCAGCTAATTTTTGTATTTTTTGTAGAGATGGGGTTTCACCGTGTTAGCCAGGATGGTCTCCATCTCCTGGTCTCGTGATCCGCCCGCCTCAGACTCCCAAAGTGCTGGGATTACAGACGTGAGCCACCGCGCCTGGCCACTTTAACTTTCTTTCCATAGAACCTACAAGAATAAGAATATCCCTCTTTTTCCTCTTCCATCCTCCCTAATCCTAGCACCCAACCGCTCTGTGTCAGGCACTGTGCTGGGAGTGGTGGACAACACAGGGATGAATTGGCTGCATTTAAAGATGGCTATTTGGGAAGCAACTGCCATGAACCAGAGACCCCTTGGGTACCTCACTGCAGCTCTCCATCATTTCACCTCCACCAGCTTTCTCGGCCTCACCACATGACATTTGGAGGCAGATAATTCTTCATTGCAGGAGCTGTTCTATGTGTCGCAGGAGGCACCATGGCATCCCTGGCCTCTGCCCTCTAGATGCCAGCAGTACCCCCCGATCCAAAAGTAACAAAATGTCTCTAGACATTGCTAAATGTCCCCAGGAAGGGGGAGTTTACACACACACACACACACACACACGCACACACTCATGGTTGAGAACTACTGATCTGCCAAATAGTCCTATGAGTGGCAGTAATTACCCCCATTTCACAGACAAAAAAACTGAGGCCCAGGCCCATTAACTAATTTCCCTGCAGCCATATGCTAAGTGACAGAGCCAGAGTCCAAGCCCAGCCTGTGGGCTCCATGCCATCTGCACACCACTGGAGCCTGTGCTTGGGCACACAACCCCCATGGACGGAAGTTCGGACTGACGCAGAGCGGGGCTGGGAGAAGATGGAAGGAGTGAGGTCACTGACAGATCCTTCCTCAGGGCAAGCTTGAGAATGTGGGAGCATTTCAAGGGATGGACCTGGGGTGTCATGCAGAGGGTGACCTTAAAAGATGAGCAGGCTCAGCCGGGCACAGTGGCTCAAGCCTGTAATCCCAGCACTTTGGGAGGCCGAGGCGGGCGGATCACAAGGTCAGGAGATCGAGACCATCCTGGCTAACACGGTGAAACCCCGTCTCTACTAAAAATACAAAAAATTAGCTGGGCGTGGTGGCGGGCGCCTGTAGTCCCAGCTACTTGGGAGGCCAGGGCCGGAGAATCGCTTGAACCCAGGAGGCAGAGGTTGCAGTGAGCCCAGATCCCGCCACTGTACTCCAGCCTCGGTGACAAAGCAAGACTCTGGAAGGTGAGGGGAGAGGGTAAAGGAAAGCCATCCAGTCAGAGTGAGCAGGAGAGAGAATGTGGCTGAAGCCCAGGCTGTGTGGCAGGGCCTCACTGAGGACTGGGATGCTCCCGAAGGGTGAAGTCCTCTGGAGGCAGTAGGGAGCCACCAGGAGTTTTGGAGGAGGGACAGGCCCAGGTGGAGCCATGCTGTAGGAAGTGTGCTATGGGGGTGGCGGGGGGTCCAGCCTTCACAGAGAACTCTCTCTGGCCTTCGTGACAGCGCGTGGGTTTCCACACCGTAACCAGGCCGTGCAGGAAGGAGCAGTTCCCCAGGTTGCAGGTGCCGTGGAGATCGGGCTGCAGGACTCCGGGTTTCCACACATGGAGGCCCTCTCTTCCCCAGAGAAGCACCTTCTCCTACGGAGGAAGCAAGGCAGCCCCCAGTCAGCCCCCAGAACAGCCGCTCCGTTCCACTAATGAAGGGACGGGACATCTATCATTATTGGAAGGGAAAGCCTGATTTACCACCCGCAGGCCCTGTAACCTCAGGGCTCACTTTCCAGCCCCCCTGGGAGAACCAGAAGAGCTGGGGTCACCCCAGGGCTTCAGGGAACTCTGCTCTCTCCCGCCCTCACATGTGTCTCTATTCTAGTTAACAAGCACAGAATCGGGCACTGGAGGCCGTGGGACCCAGCCTCCCCTCGGTGGGGCAAACCCCTCCACAGCACCCTCCATAGCTGGCGTTAGGATCCCTGCTCAGTTCACCTCAGGGGTGGGGACACTGTGACCACACCATTATGTCCCCTGCTGGAGCGGCAGAATAAAAAAGATGGAGAATGCCTCGGGCTGGTAAGGATGATGACGGTCTCACACTCTGTTGATGGGAATGTAAACTGGTAGACCAACAGCTATCAAAATTCAAAAACCCAGGCATGGTGGCTCACGCCTGTAATCCCAGTGACTGGGGAGGCTGAGGCAAGAGAATCCCTTGAGGCCAGGAGTTTGAGACCAGCTTGGACAGCATAGTGAGACCCCATCTCTCCCCCCCCCAACAAAAAAAGAAACTCAAAGTGTGTAAACCCCCACATACACAGACATGATGGTGGGTGTGCATGAAGCGATATGTTCAAGCATGCTCCAGGCAGCAAGACTGCCAACAGCAGACCACTGTGAACCACTCAGATGTCTGTCTGCAAGACAGCGGCTGCACACATCATGAAAATCCATACCAAACAGCCAGTTTTAAAAGATGAGACAGATACATCTTTATTTGCAGAAGAAAAACATATCAGATGTATTAAGCATAAAAGCGAGTCACAGATTAATATATATAATACAATTGCGCTTACTGGCTTAAGAAAAAAAGACGTAAATGTACAACTCCTCAGTAATACCTCAACACATGGGAAACAGTCAGGAAAACAATCTTTCTATTTGTCAATCATGATCACACAAAAAGCCAGAAGATGGTACGAAACATCAGTTATCCCACTGAATGGCCCTCGGTGTCTACAGAGTCAGCCTGGGATGGCCATCCAGGGCTCTCGTCTCCGCCTGGTTCCCTCCCACCTCTCTCCTGCCCAGGTGCCCCTCCATCTGCTCTCCCTTCAGGAGGCAGAAAAGGCCATGAGAGCCGCAAGGTCCCAAGGGGCAGCCAGTGGTCCCCAGCTCATTCCCAGGTCCTGGCTGTTCTCTGAAGGAGGAATTTTAGGTTGTTCCTCAGAGCAGCATATCTCAAAGACACACAGGCATCCCTTTTGCTCACGAGGACAGCCTCTCATAACAGGACTGTGTTGGAGCATTCGGCCACCTGAGTCTCTGTGGATGTATTCAGTTTTATAGAAAACTTTCCCTGACACGGCTTAAGAGGAACAAGAAAGAGCAATGCAGGTGTGAGAAATTTCACCCAGCTATATGGTGTGTGTCTGTCCATATGTGTTTGTATCACACATATATACACACACACACGGGTGTCTTTGTCTGTATCTATATATAAATGCATAGAGAAAGATCTAGAAAGACACATACAAAATTGCCACAGCAGTGGCGGCAGGGAACAGTGATAAACAAGGGTGTTTATAACTATGTGTTGTTTTATGTTTCATTTAAACAAACATGCATTCCTGAATTACATCCGGTAAGTAATTAGAACAACTATTTTGAAATATAAAAATAAGGTTCTTTTTTTTTTTTTTTTGAGCTAGACCCTTGTTCTAGCTCCCAGGCTAGAGTGCAGTGGCACGATCTAGGCTCACTGCAGCCTCTGCCTCCCAGGCTCAAGTGACTCTCCTTCCTCATCCGAGTAGCTGGGATTACGGGCACGCACCACCACGCCTGGTTAATTTTTTTGTATTTTTGGTAGAGATGGGGTTTGGCCATGTTGCCCAGGCTGGTCTCGATAAGGTTCTATTTTTTACATCTTTTTCTTAAACTGAAACCTGCCTCCCTGGGCCCTCCACACTGGGCTCTCCTCCACCCTTTGGGCCCCATGGTGCCTGCCCTTGCCCGTGTGAGGCTCATCCATTCCAAAGCCTTCTCCTCTCCTGCACCCTTGGAACTGCCCCACACAGGCCCTCCCCACAACCATCCTGATGGGTCACCGGGGAGCCCCGCATTCGCTCAGTAACTGAGCATCCGGTAAGCGGCAGGCCCTGAGCCAGGTGCTGGTGTACAGAAGTTAACCTACTCTAAGGGGTTCAAACACATGAACCATCAGCTTCCAGCGTAAGGCCCGTGTGGGATTGGTGCTGTCATTCAATGAGCTTTGGCAAGTGTGTAATGACATGTATCATCATCATATAGCATACAGAGTATGTACACCACACGGAATGTTTTTTTCATGGTAAAGAATGAAACGTTTATAGACTGAGTGACATGTCCAGTGGAGTCAATGTCTAGTGGAGAAGGAGGGAAAGAAAGGAGGAGAAGAAAGAGACGAGGGGAGGGGAGGGGAGGGGTGAGGGGAGGCTGCAGGGGAGGGGAGGGGAGGGAAGGAGAGGGTAAGGGGAGGGAGGAGAGGGGAGGGGAGGGGAGGAGAGGGGAGGAGAGGGGAGAAGGGGGGAGGGGAGGGGAGGGGAGGGGAGGAGACCAGACTCTTTTCTTCTTGAAACAGGCCCCTAACGACCACCTAGCACTCAGCAGGAGCAAAAGGGCTTTTCCTGTCACAGAAGGAGCTCAGGTTCCCTGATGGCTTCCAAATCCCAGCCCCGTCCATCCCTGACCTGCCACTTTGAGCCTCCTTGTCCCCATGTGTGAGCTCAGATAACAACCTGCCCCACTTGACTGATGAAAGGATTAGAAGGAGAATCGTGTGTGAAATGCCCAGCTCAGGGCTTGATCACGGCAGATTCCCTGTCAGTGGGAATGCCCCTCCCACTCCTGTCTTTCCCTGTTTACAGGGTTGTTGCTGCTTTGTCAGTAGGAAAAAGGCAGCCTTTGAGGAAATGACTTATTCCTACTTATCCCAAAGAGGTAAAATTTAGTCTCTATAAAGTACTACACACCATCCTCATACAGGAAGAATGAAGCCAGAAACACTAAAAATATATAGAATAGTAATAATGGGACAAACAAGCAAACAGTCACCTTCTTAAAATCCCCAGTGACAACTCCCACACTCATGTCCTGCCATACCCGGTAATTAGTGATGTTTCTCCAAAGGCAAGTTTCGTAAGATGGCCCTTGGTCCCCGGCCTCCCTTCCTCATGGTGATGATGTGTTCAGAGTCAGGAGTGTCCCAGGGAGGCTGTTTGGTCACAGTGTCGAGCCTGGGAGCAGTGGGTGGGGGAGAGGGGAGTTCACGCATAAGAAAGCAACCCTCCAACCAACAACCGCTTTTAAAAATGGGCCAAGGATCTGAACAGACATTTCTCCAGAGAAGATATACAAATGGCCAATGAGCACACGCAAAGATGCTCAAATCACAGTCATGTGGGTTGCTATCCAAACAACAGACAATAACAGGCGTTGGCAAGGATGTGGAACACTGGGACCCTCGTATGCTGTGAGCAGGAATGTAAAAATGGTACAGCCGCTGTGAAAAACAGCGTGGCAGTTCATTGAAAAGTTAAACATAGATGACCGTGCGATCCCATCCTTCCACTTCGGGGTGTGTACTCCAAAAAACTGAAAGGAGGGACCTGAACGGATATGTGTGCCTCTTGAATGGATATGTGTGCCTCTGTTTTCACAGCAGTATCATCCACAATAGCTAAAAGGTGGCAGCAGCCCCCATGTCCACCGACAGAGGGATATGGATAAGCACAATGTGGTCTAGCCAGACAACGGAATATTATCCAACTTTTACAAAGAAGGAAAGGCCGGGCACGGTGGCTCACACCTGCAATCCCAGCACTTTGGGAGGCCAAAGTGGGCGGATCACCTGAGGTCAGGAGATCGAGACCAGCCTGGCCAAGATGGTGAAACCCTGATTCTACTAAAAATACAAAAACATGAGCCGGGTGTGGCGGCAGGCGCCTGCAGTCCCAGCTACTCGGGAGGCTGAGGCACGCGAATGGCTTGAACCCAGGAGGTGGACGGTTGCAGTGAGCCAAGATCACACCACTGCACTCCAGCCTGGGTGACAGAGTGAGACCCTGTCTCAAAAAAAATAAAAATAAAAAGGAAGAAAATTCTTTCTTAGACATTGTGCTAAGTGAAATAAGAGAGCCACAAAAGGACAAACACTTTATGATTCCTTTGATAAGAAGTATATAAAATAGTGAGGCAGAAACTAGAAAGGTGGTTTTCAGGAGCTGGGAGACGAGAGAGGGATGGGGAGTTAGTTTTTAATTAGGGACAGAGTTTCAGTTTGGAAAGATAAAAAAAACTTTGAAGATGGATGGTGATGGTTGCACAAAAATATGACTTACTAATGCCACGGAACTGTGCACTGAAAATGATTAAAATAGTAAATTTGGCTGGGCGCGGTGGCCCATGCCTGAAATCCCAGCACTTTGGGAGGCCAAGGCAGGAAGATTACCTGAGGTCAGGAGTTCGAGACCAGCCTGGCAACATGGTGAAACCCTGTCTCTACTAAAAATACAAAAATTAGCCAGGACTGGTGGCACACGCCTATAATCCCAGCTACTCAGAAGGCTAAGGCAGGAGAATTACTTGAGCCCAGGAGGTGGAGACTGCAGTGAGCTGAGATGGTGCCACTGCACTCCAGCCTGGCTGACAGAGCAAGACTCTGTCTAAAAAGAAAAAAAAAAAGGAAATTTGATGTGTATTTTACCACAATAAAAATTTGGAAAAATTGATACATTTTATGTCATGTAGATTTTACCACACACACACAAATCAAGCATCAAATGAAATCATGCCGGAGAAAGTTGAGGACCACCATTTTGCTGGTGAAATGTTCTATGACATTAAAAATTAGTCCTTTCTGAAAACATTAGGTATTTTTTTAAAAGACTACAGAAACCCAATCTAAGCAAGCTGGTCCCTGGTTCAGTGTGGACAGGAACCGGTCATAGAGCTCACCTCGCTGCTCTGGGATGAACTCAGCTCCCCTCACCCCACAGGCATGTGCTGAGGTGACAGGAATATGAGCCATCTTTCCTTCCTTCCTCTATAATTTTGTCTTTTTTCCACATTTTTCTGTAGCTGATGAGTTTTATAATGGAAAAAACATTCCTTGGATTCTCTTTATTTTTTATTTTATTTTATTTTATTTTATTTTATTTTATTTTATTTTATTTTATTTTATTTTATTTTTGAGACAGAGTTTTGCTCTTGTTGCCTAGTCTGGAGTGCAGTGGCGCGATCTCAGTTCACTGCAACCACTGTCTCCCGGGTTCAAGCGATTCTCCTGCCTCAGCTTCCCAAGTAGCTGAGATTACAGGCACCCACCACCATGCCTGGCTAATTTTTGTATTTTTAGTAGAGACAGCGTTCGCGTTTCACCATGTTGGCCAGACTGGTCTCGAACTCCTGACCTCAAGTGATCTGCCCACTTCGGCCTCCCAAAGTGCTGGGATTACAGGGGTGAGCCACCGCGCCCGGCCGAATTCTTTCCATTTTAAAAACCTCATCCTCCATGCCAGACCCTGCAGTGTCTCTCAAGAGGAGCCTCCACTGCCTGGAATTAGCCCCCTAGCGATGTGCTCTTTCCCAGGTCAGCCATGCTGGTAGGACCCCAGGGAGGGGCTAGACTCACAGTCTAGAGGGAGCAAAGTCCCGGCAGATCTTGGTGGCCATTGGCTGGACTCCAGGTGGGCACTCCGCTCGAGGTCTGCAGAGACAACAGGAACCAGCTTCGGCCTCCTCCCCCAGAGCCCAGTCATGGGGTCCCAACACACACAATGAGCATAAAGCACCCCAAAGTAAAACCTGTCCTTGAAAAATTAAACATAGAGTTAAGCAACGTGTCCTGAAGCACCAGAGGAGGGAAAGATTTGCCCACCAGGATTGATTAAGGAGAGGTTCAGCGGGTAGGTGCAGAGCTTTGGAGGGTGAATGGGATTCTGAAAGGGCCGAAGAAGTGGGTGGGCCATCCAGCTGCAGAGCAAGGCTGAGCAAAGGCCTGGAGGCAGGAAGGGAGGCTATGGTGGGAGACTGAGCTTTCACAGGTAGCTGATCACCAGGCCCTCGCATGCTGGGTGAGCCACGTGGACTTCTTTCCACGGCTGACTGGGAATCAGCAAGGGGAGTGAGTGCGAGGGTTTCATTTATTTTATCAAGAGACCAGAGCCGGGGGCTGTGGCTCACCCCTGTAATCCCAGCATTTTGGGAAGCCAAAGTGGGTGGATCACCTGAGGTCAGGAGTTCGAGACTAGCCTGGCCAGCATGCTGAAACACCTTCTCTTCTAAAAATACAAAAATTAGCCAGGTGTAGTGGCACACACGTATAGTCCCAGCTATTTGGAAGGCTGAGGTAGGAGAATCACTTGAACCTGGGAGTCGGAGGTTGCAGTGAGCCAAGATCACACCACTACACTCCAGCCTGGGTGAAAGAGCAAGACCCGTCTCAAAAAAGAAAAAAGAGACCAGCCCACCTGGCCCCACAGACCTGAGAAGCTGCCTATGCTTCTTATCCTCTCATTCAAAGCTGGGATATGAATGTTCTGCCTGACTGAAGGTTACACAGAAACTCAGGGGCACGTGGGCTCAATCCAGCCTCCAGGACAGCCTGAGCCCAACCCGTAAGCTTGCCACATGTCTTTCCAAGGCTGTTTTTCACAGAACCCTCTCATTCCTCCCTTTCAGAGAGGTTCAGAGAGTTTGAAAGCAGGCAGTTAACAGGTAGAGGTGGCAGGGGGACAGGGCTGGGTGCAGGAAGCAGAAGGGAAAAGTTCTCTTTGGCCTAAAGCAATTTATTCAAGTCTCATTTAATTGTATATTTTAATATGAGACTTCCAAATTTTATGCCACAATAAAGCAGACTAGCCTTTGAAATGATAAAACTAACAACCTCATAGTCCTCATGGCTGGAGCAGCTGCCAGCGCGTCACCGCGTGTAATTAAAGGTCGGCAGCTGTAAGAGCAATTGTGTTTTCCTTGATTAGCACATGAAGGAACAGCTCTGTTTTGAATGCCCTGCGTGACTGAAGGTTACACAGAAACACAGGGGCACGTGGACTCAATCCAGGGAGCCCCATTCCTCCACCTCATTGAGAAACTTGCCTTCCTCGTCACCTCCCCCATCCCAAATTCCTCTCAGGGAGCAATCCAAGAAGGAACAGAGAAATGCCATTAGCCCGATGAACAGGTTCAAGAAAGACACGGAAGGCTAGAAACCCAGAACATGGACCTTAGCAAGTCACTTCTGCCTTTGGGAATCAGTGTCCCATCCAGACAGTGGGGACGTCACATGAGATAACCACTTACAGCAGCCTATCAGTCTATGAAAGAAATTATATCTTTTTACCCCATTTAATCTGGTAAAGAAGGACAAGAAGGAGGGAGGGAGGAAAGAAGGGAAAGAAGGAAGGAGAGAAGAGAGGACGTGAGGAAAGGAGACAGCCAGGCAACACTTGTTCCCAGTTCATGCTTGCATCCTCCTTGGCTCATTTCAGAGCCTCTTGCTGCACTGCCCGCCACACACATAGCAATATAGTATTAATGCGCCCAGCCCAGACAGCCGTTCAACTAATGCTAATGAGCCTCCGTTCCACTGTCAGAGCCGCCACCTGAGTCCTTGGAATGACAGACCTTGTTCTCCCCAGCATGAGCCATTTCCTTCCTAGCAAATTAAGGGAAATGACGAGCTTGCTCCTCACAGCAGAGGACTCTGAAGACAGGAGCATCATGACTGTGCTTCTTAAAACTGAGCAGGTGGAATGAACAAGTGGCTGGCAGTGTGGATGCAGACCTGATGACAGGTGATGAAGAGGTGCGAGTTGCTGTCCAGGCTGATGTGGACGATCCCCCAGACTTACTCTGCTCTGACCAGCCCATCCCATCCCTCCGTGGAGGCCTTTCCTCCTGTCTGGAACGGAGCTGTGGTCCTCAGGACTGGGGACTGTCTGAATCAGCTTCCTGGTCATGTCAGAGTACAATGGATCCACCTATCCACTCGTTCATCCATTAGTGAATTTATTCTTACCCCTCCTGGCTGCAGAAAGGATTTGAGGCAATTTAAATAATAATAATAACAAGATAGCATAAATTAAAAGTAGGAAGCGGCCGGGCACAGTAGCTCACGCCTGTAATCCCAACACTTTGGGAGGCCCACCCAGGTGGATCACTTGAGGTCAGGAGTTCGAGACAACAGGCCTGACCAACGTGGTGAAACCCCATCTCTAATGAAAATACAAAAATTAGCTTGATATGGTGGCACGCACCTGTAGTCCCAGCTACTCTGGAGGCTGAGGCAGGAGAATTGCTTGAACCCGGGAGGTGGAAGTTGCAGTGAGCCAGAGATCACGCCACTGCACTCCAGCCTGGGCGACACAGCAAGACTCCGTCACAAAAATACATAAATAAATAAATACATAAATAAATAAATAAAGTAAGAAGCAAAGAAGGAAGAAAGACAAAAGTGAGAGACTAAAATCCTGCAGCCAGCGGCACATGTGATTTATGCACTTGTCTGTATGGATGCTGGGCAATACAAATATCCACTTATTATTTTTTTAAAGGGATAGACTTGGCTGGCATACAGTTTTGCCCAACTCTTCTCCCTGCCTGGAATGCAGAGGTGGGAGGAGCTGCAGCCGTGGGGACAAATGCCACAGGCCACAGATGGTAGACGACGCGGTGGAGGCGCTGCACCACCCTGGAGGGTCTGCCTCTGCGCTCGCTCGCTCGTGGGCAGGCACATGAGCACAGCCATCCCCGACTGGGCTACGCCAGCCTCTGCAGTGAGTCTGTTCCTCGCAGCCAATCAGGATGCTGATCCAGAAGGCAACTGAAGCCATGGCCAGCGGGAAACTGCCCAGGCGAGCAGAGATTCAGAAGGAGGGCGGGGCAGAGGCTTCGGGGCTCTCAGCGTTTAAAGGCTGGGAGAAGAGGTTGAGCCTGCAGGAGAGACCGAGGTGAGACAGCCAGAGACGGAGGGATGGGGAGGGGAACTCACCAAAGTGGGCCACGCCTTGGCCTCTAAGCTTCCCAGCAGGCAGTGCAGTGGGGAAAAGGAGATCCCAACCATTTGCATGGCCAGACGCAGGGGTGAGGGGCTGGAGAGGGGTGGGGTACCCTGAGCCTGGGCCAGACGCAGGGGTGAGGGGCTGGAGAGGGGTGGGGTAACCCTGGGCCGGGGCCAGACGCAGGGGTGAGGGGGTGGAGAGGGGTGGGGTACCCTGGGCCCGGGCCAGACGCAGGGGTGAGGGGCTGGAGAGGGGTGGGGTAACCCTGGGCCGGGGCCAGACGCAGGGGTGAGGGGGTGGAGAGGGGTGGGGTACCCTGGGCCGGGGCCAGATGCAGGGGTGAGGGGCTGGAGAGGAGTGGGGTACCCTGGGCCGGGGCCAGATGAGCATTTCTCCTCAGGGTCCTTGCACAGTGGACGCTTTGTCACTTGGTCCAAACGTCCCCGGCAACAGGCCTCCTAACAACAGAGCCGGGAGCGCCACGGGGTCGTCTCAGATTTTATCCACCACGTGACCCCAGCCCCTCCTGTCCAGCTTGGTTGAGGACGTATTTGAGGCCATCGGGAGGAGTGGATGAACTGCGTGTCTCCTTCCAGGATCTCTCCCTGAATAGTATTTCGTCGCACCTGAGCTTTTAAACATCAGGTGACCATGAATCCGACCCTGACCTTTTGGCCAAGCGTTGAGGTGAAGGGCTTCCCCTCTCCAGAAAATACAGACTCACCACACTGGAGTCGACCTCTTCTGATGAAATCACGCCGCCTAAGAAGAGAGAGCCTTTCAATGCCCAACAAAGGAAACACTTGGTTAATCTGAGAAAAATCAGGAATTCCTCAGGAAGAAAGGAAGAGGCAGATGGGGTTCCAGCTGGGTATTTAAGTGACTTCCTATAATGCAGTCTATAAACGGAGTCCAAAGGGCTAGGCTCTGTTGAGGAGGAGGATGCCCTCAGGAAGCTGTGTGGCCTGGTTTCCTGTGATGAGCCCCACTTCTCCCGCAGGCCCCTCCTCGGTAAGGGAGGTCCCGGGAGCAACCCAGGCAGGGGCATCTGTTGCTTCACTGGCTCTCACACCCAGTCCCTGAGCTGCCCAGATGGCTCTGGTCTCCCTGCTGCCACAGCCTCAGGGAAACCCAAGAGCCCCCGGGGAAGCAGAGAAGGTCCTTGAGTTCACGGCGCCGTCGTAGGGGCACATGGATGTCCATGGCTTGGAAAGGAACCTTTTTGCTTTTTTTTTTTTTTTGCAGTTGAGGGAACTGACTTTAGAGAAAACTTGGCCGGGGTCAAGCTGTGAGGAGCAACTGGGGGGTCCTCATTCATCCTGTCTCCCCAGCTTTGTGAGGCCACATTCTTGCCCGCACAGGGAAGGCGCATTATCTGGCACTTCCTCACGGAATCTCACTTTTCCTAGCACAACAATGGGAGGTCCCTGGGTTGTTGCAACCTTACTCTTGCCCCTGTGGATGGCTTGGATTAGGCGCTCTTGGAACAATCACAGTGAGAAAGTGCTTTGTGACTTGTAAAGCTCTGCGTGAGGAAGGCCCGCTGGGCACCCATAAGGCACTGCGAGGCAGGCTATCCCAGGACTTGGTCTCTCCCTGTAGCATTTAGGGTTACACATTAGGTCAACAGGTGCTATTGTACCTGAGGTCAGAGCTCCTCCAACGGAGCCGTGAGGACAACAGCCAAGGTGCATTTCTGCAAAATGTGGTGAGGGCAGTAGGGATGCTCATGGGGACAGGGATGCTGGGGCGGGCACTTGCACCCTCTTCCACCTGCTCTGGGAAAGGGCCCTTTCTGCAGCTGCTTGAGTGTTCGGAGGGAGATTAGCAGGACTAGCCATTCAGGTGCAGCCTGGGGGAGGGCAAAGGGACAGGTGACAAATGAGGTGTGTCTTTGAAAGGACAGAGGCAGACTGGACAGGGAAGGAAAGTGAAGAGTAGGGAGAGACTCAACTCTGGGCATCGGAGCATCAGAGTGGGAAGGGCCCTCTGGTCCAGACCCTCATTTTAGATGGGGACACTAAGGCCCAAGACGGGAAAGGACTCCCTCAAAGTCACACAGCTGGCCAGTAGCAGAGGGATGATCTGAACCCCGCTTTCAAACATGACAGGATTGGCAGAGGGATGATCTGAACCCCGCTTTCAAACATGACAGGATTTGCATCTCGAAATGCCCCCCACTTTTCCATCTTCCCTAATCCCGTATCTGAAGCGTGAATATGGCCAGTGTGATCTGTGAGGTCCCCCCTTCTCCACTGTGGAGGACCAGGTGACCTCAGAGGAGAGTCACCTCACAGGGCCCTCCAATGGGCCACCTCGCAGGGAAGGAATGGACGCGGGAGGGTCAAGCTGCAATAAAGGAAGGGCAGGAAGGAGGGAGAGGTCAGAGGCCCGGAGGGGATGCCCTGGGCAGAGGGAGGTGTGGGTGTCCAGAGGAAGAGGAAGGAAGCGGTGGACCAGACACACACTTGGGACCCCTCAGGTGGGCAGGGACCAGCCCTCCTGTAAGGACTATTAGTGAAACTATAACCGAGCTTTTCCAAAGACAACTGGGAAAATAAAACCCGAAGAAGCATCTGTGGGCCAGGGAGAGGCCCCTTCCCTGGAAGAGCAAGCTGCAAGAAGCCTGCTGCTAGGACGGCTGGTGTTACATGTTTGTTTGAGGATGTGGACTGATCCCAGGGCATTAAGCACCCAAGCCAACTCAGCGCCTGCAGATGTTTCTTCCTCCCAGTGCAGCTCAGCTCCGCAAGTCCAAGGCCAATGTCCCAAGTGACCACTGGCTGGGCAGCAAGTTACACCCACACTCACCCAGCGCAATCCAGGGCAGGGGTGGCCGACCGCAGACCGTGTGAGGTAGAAGGAGCATTTCCCAGCCTCATGCCTGTTTCCATCAAATGCTGGAAATCCTTCTGGCTGTGGTTGCTGGGTCTCGGCCTGAGCTCCTCCCCGGGTGGGAGCTCATGGCGCACATGGTGGCCACTCCGGCCCTGGAGGGTGCTGACCAAGGTCTTCCTTGGACGCAGACAAAATCTAACCCCCTGTATTTCCTACCAATTTGTCCTCATTTTGTCCTTTGAAACCACATAGGACAAGTCTCCTCCCTCTTCCTTGTATCACCCCTTTAACTGCTTCAACCCTGTAACCAGCAACCCTGAATCCTCTCTTCTTCAGGCTGAACACCCCTGGCTCTTTTATCCAGTTTCCATGTGGCTGGGTTCCAGTTCTTCACCCCAGCACCTCCCTTTCTGCACTCTACCCTAGTTATTTTCTACTAAACTCTCTCTGCTTGCTTAATGGTGGCTCCCAGGATTGAACAGAACATTTGAGTTGAAGGCAGTATTTTATTTTATTTTATTTTATTTTTTATTTTTTAAGATGGAGTCTCACTCTGTCACTCAGGCTGGAGTGCAGTGGCATGATCTTGGCTCACTGCAACCCCCACCTCCTGGGTTCAAGCAATTCTCCTGCCTCATCCCCCTGAGTAGCTGGCACCACATGCGTGGGCCACCACACCTGGCTAATTTTTGTATTTTTAGTAGAGATAGAGTTTCGCCATGTCGGCCAGGCTGGTCTCAAACTCCTGACCTCAGGTGATCTGCCCGCCTCGGCCTCCCAAAGTGCTGGGATTAGAGGCATGAGCCACTGTGCCCTGCCAAGGCAGTGTTTTAAATCCTCCCTGCTCTAGGGACTTAAGAAGGTGGCTTCTCTACACACCCCTTCTCCTTCCTGTTAGCCCATGTCTTGACTCCCTGACCCAAGCTTCAAGGACCCAGACAGGAAAGCCACGCTTGCTCAGAGGCAAAAAATTATGAACACCTGTGGCTCATAAGAATTAAATATGTGTGACAAATCCTGATTTTCGAACACCTTTATAATAAGAAAGAAGAATATTGAGCTCTCTTAAGAGTAGTGGAGTCAAAAGGGGGACGTGCCCCAGTACCACAGCAGGTGTTGAAGGGACCCTGGGCCAGGTCCTTGTCTGGATGCCGGCTCATGCGTGACATGTTGGGCCCGTCAGGGGAGAGTTCACCCCGAGCACCTCCTACGTGCCCAGTTCTGTGCCAGCGCCATGGGAGAAAAACTAATTAATACATAGCTCTTACCCCAAGGAGCCCAGTTAGGAAATCAGCGCATAGAGAATTACAGTGAAATGTGCTAGAGGCTGGGATGCAGACACCAACATCGCGAAGGTTCACTTCCTATCGTGGCCGAAACGAGGGATCACAAACCCAAAACAGACGTCACCGGGCTAACGTCAAGCTGTCAGCAGGGCTGCATTCCTGCCGGAGGCTCCAGGGTGAACACTTTCCTTGCCTTTTCCAGCTTCTGGAATCTGCCCACACTCCTTAGCTCACAGGCCCCTTTTCTCACCTCACAGCCAGCAGCGTCCCGTCTTCAAATCTCTCTGACTCCCCCCTCCCGCCTCCTTCTGTCCCTTACGAGGACCTGAGGGATCATCTAGGATCAGCTTATGTCTCAAGATCCCTCACCTAATCACTCCTAATGAAGCCTCTTTTGCCATCTGAGGTAACGTATTCACAGGTTCTCTGAGATTCGAAAGGGGACATTTTGGGCGGCCATTATTCTGCTCACCCAGGGAACAACTAACTTGGGCTGTGGGAAAGACCACATTTGAAAGGACCCCCTAAAGGCTCTGCAGGAGATTTATGCAGAAACAAAAAGGAAAAGGAGATTTATAAAGAAGAATACACTTGCCCAAAGCATCAAGACAAGAAAGCATGGCTCGTGTTTGTCCTTTTTTTGACTTTGCTTTTCTTTGTTTACTTTTCCACAAAGAGCCAGCATCTGCCTGATTGCCTCTAGTGCTGAGAGGCTCACGACTTTCCTAGAAACCCATCTTCTCTATTCAGTCCTGTTGACAGCTCTGAACTGACGATCTTCCTTAAATTGAGCCCTGATGTTTTCACAATCACCGGAAATGTTAGTAGACCTCACAATGCCCAGGAGTGACTTAGCTGGACCACGGTGAAGTACTGTGCAGTGGGAGGATCATGGTATGCAGGGGGTCTGGTATATCCAGGAGGTTCTCTGAGGCTCATCCTTGGAGAGATTGTGTTTTTCTTAAATGCACCTGGGCAGGTGGCCAGGTCAATGACTTAGCAGAGCAATACAATTCTCAAAGCTGGATGCTCTGCGGAATTTCAGACGCCATCTCCTCTACTCCTTTGCTACAAATCAACTCAAAATAATTTGAACTGAGAATGAATTTGAACTTGAGCTTGAAGGGACAAAACCTTAGAAACCCTGACATTTTCCATTTCTCTTTTGATGTCACTGGGAACATAAACTGCTAGGGGCTTAGAGCTGAGGAGGAGGCCCAACCCTCTTGCCTTCGTCCTGAGAGCAAGCTGGGGTGCTGGCCAGCCTCAGGTAGGCCCTGCAGTGGAGGTCAGGTGGAGGGTATGGGAGCTCTGGGCTGTGGGGCCTGTGAGGGAAGGCTTGCCTGGAAGGCCTCCTGCACTCCTGCTAGCTCTCTGCATCTCTGTTAGCCTCCTCATTCCTGGGTGTCCTTCGTGCTGCGCAGGAGTGTTCTGAGTTCTGCTCCGGGGTGTGGCCAATGGGGCAGACCCCCGCCTTCCTGGCGTACCAGTGCCAGGAAAGCCTCTCTGCTCAGGCGCACCTCCAGTTTACAATGCACTTTTACATCGATTGCCTTCTTTGGCCCTCAGAACACCCTGGTGTGAATGGGGAAACCGAGTCAGTGGCAGAGCTGAGACCAATTCTGCAGTTCCCAGCACACAAGGATGCCTCCTGTGGGCTCTGGATGGCTCCTGTTGGGTCCAGGCTGGGCCTGCAGTGACTGTCAGTCATGGCTTGCACCTGCATTTCTATCTCCTTTCTCTCACTTCCTTCTATCCCATCTGTTTCTCTCTCCACTCATTTTTCTCCCATATTCCTTTTTATTCCCACTGCTTTTCTCCATCTCATCATCCAAGACCTCCAAAAATAATGCTTAATTCTCAGGGAGCCCTCACTAGGCTTAGAGGACTAGAACCCCTGTAAGGTCGCAATGGTCTATGACCATGAACATGAGTGTCCTCCTGGCACTTGCATCCCCCTGGCCAGCAGGGCCTGGGTTGGCAGCTGATCCAGTCCATGCCAGGAGAAGCAGTGGGCAGTGAGGGCAGGGGTGAGTAGCTCTAGGCCAGATGGCAGGAGACGAGCTCATGTGACAGCTCTGCCAGTCATAACCTCAGATGTGTCACTGCCCCGTCGTGGACCTCAGTGTTGTCATCTGTAAAGTGAAATAATAATACCTACCTCCCACAGGGGTTGGAAGGTTAAGAAAACTGACTTCATGATGCCAGGTATGTATTAGGTGTTTAATAAAGGTTCATGGCCGGGTGTGGTGGCTCACACCTGTAATCTCAGCACTTTGGGAGGCCAAGGCGGGCAGATTTCTGGAGCCCAGGAGTTTGAGACCAGCCTGAGCAACATGGGGAGACCCCATCTCTACAAAAAATAAAAAAAATAGCTGCATGTAGTGGTACATGCCTGTATTCCTAGCTACTCCGGAGGCTGAGGTGGGAGGAGTGCTTCAACCCAGGAGGTTGAGGCTATAATGAGATGTGATCACACCACTGCATTCCAGCCTGGGACGTACAGCCTTGTCTCCAAAAATAAAAACAGCTGGCTATGGTGGCTCACGCCTATAATCCCAGCACTTGGTCGAGCTGGGCAGATCACCTGAAATCAGGAGTTTGAGACCAGCCTGGCCAACATAGCAAAACCCCGTCTCTACTAAAAATACGAAAATTAGCCGGGCGTAGTGGCACATACCTGTAATCCCAGCTACTCGGGAGGCTGAGGTATGAGAACCACCTGAACCCAAGAGGCGGAGGTTGCAGTGAGCCAAGATGGCACCACTGCACTCCAGCCTGGGCCACAGAGCAAGACCCTGTCTCACTAAATAAAATAAAACGAAATAATAAAAGTAAAAATTGGCCGGGCATGGTGGCTCACACCTGTAATCACAGCACTTTGGGAGGCCGAGGCGGGCAGATCACGAGGTCAAGAGATCGAGACCATCCTGGCCATCATGGTGAAACCCCATCTCTACTAAAAATACAAACATTAGTCGGGTGTGGTGGTGGGCACCTGTAGTCCCAGCTACTCCGGAGGCTGAGGCAGAAGAATGGCGTGAACCCGGGAGGTGGAGGTTACAGTGAGTGGAGATCGCGCCACTACACTCCAGCCTGGCGACAGAGGGAGACTGTGTCTGAAAAAAATAAATAAATAAATAAAATCTAATAAAAATAAAGGTTTCATTGAGTGTGGCAGCAGCTGAAACACAGAGCCTCCCCTAACCCCCAGAGCCTGGACTTGGAAAGATCCATGCTGGGGTCATCAAAGCCAGGGAGCACCTGGAAGCATCGACAGGGAGGTGGAAGGCGGGCGGGCATCAGGGGCAGATGTTGCTCATTGTCTTCTTCCTCTAGGCCTCAGCCTCCAGTACCCTGGACCCGCCCACTGAACTCAATGAATGTTTGTCTCTTTACGATGTTGATGGAATCATCCTGTAACATTCCAGGTGTCTAATGAGGGTGTGCACAGCTACTGGGCAGTGAGTCCTGGCATCGCCCTGCCTTTGGCACGCCCTGTAGCAATGGTGATTGTTTAAAAGCTGGGAAGCCCAGATTGACTTCTCCCAAAACAGACTCCGTCACTTCTGATGTCACCAGAGATTCAAAGCCCAACTTTTGTGATGGTCTCAGACAGTGAAGTCAATGACAACATGCAGTGGGGGAGAGGGAGGAGACAAAGTGAGGAGGAACCCAGGACAAGGAGGACCCAACTCTGCCCAAGAGAAGTCAAGGAAACTTCTAGAGCTGGAAACTCAGAGAACAGAAATAGTTGGACTTTCAGTTAAAAACAAACAAACTGATGAAACCCAGTTAGCTCTTCTCCCTCCAAAGACCTCACTTAGATGGCAGTAAAATAAATTGAAATGGTATTAGCCCACAATGTCACAGGGAATGGGAGAGGATCAGCAATGGACTGAAGAGTTCAGCAAGTTTACGGAACAGAGCAGTTAAGGAGTAATAGATGAGGAAGAGAAAGCCACAGCCAATGTGAGCAGAGAGATCCCGTCTACTCAATGGAACCCCAGAGAGGCGTGAAGATGGATTATACCGGGTATGATGTAGAAAAGGCATGATCTGTGGGAATAAAAGCCAGGGAGTTGTTTAAAAGCTATTATAGTATAAGGCACAGTTGTGTCTGTTCCCATCCTTAGGAAAACAAACAAACAAAAAGTTAATTAAAGAAATTGCAAGATCCTAGAGAAATAACCCTCTGCAAACATTCTGGCTTGTAGAAGTTCCCAGTGTAACACTCAGCTTGCTCCCCCATACCCTAGAATGAAGTTGATAACATCTGCCAGTGTGCACAAAGATCCCAAAGTCAGTTATTTTTATTGCCTTACTTTAAAAATATGTACCAACAACCAAGGGTTTAAGAGAAGCAAGCAAGCAAACAACAACAACAACAAAATGAAATACCAGAGAAAAAAGATGTAGTTTAGAAAGGGGAACTTTGAAAACTCAAAAATCTTAAACTCTAGTATTCTTAAAAAAAAAAAAAAACTGCATCCATAAGACAAGAATAAGAGTCTATTTTTAAAAATTAACAGTGATTGCAGAAATTAAAAATACAATTGCAGAAATTAACATTTTTGCATAAGTGTTGGATGGAGTTGAGGAGTCTCTCAGAAGGTAGAAAAAGAAGGTAGAAAAAAGAGACTAAAAAGATGAAGAATAGAAAAAGCAAAAACAGATGAAAGGAGAGCACAAAGGAATTATCCAAAAAAGTATAACAGAATCTCACAAAAGTTAAAAGACATGAGTCTCCAGAGGACCCTGCAAATGCCCCTTTGTGTGAATGAAATAAAGAGCAATGTATGGCAAACATCAAATCAAAATCAGAACAGAGGACATAGAGAAGATCCTAAGGATGGCGGCCAAGAAAAAGAGAGGTCCCCTGTTAACAATGACAACAAATTCCCACCAGCACCCTTGGTGCAAGATGATCATTTGAATTTAGAATTCTCTTCCCAGCTAAACTAGCCATCAAGTTTGAGAGAATAAAGAATATAGAAATTTGCTGGCAAGGACTCAGGAAAGGGGATATCCTTTGGATCCCTTTTCCTAAGTAGTTGTAAAATGAGGGAGTAGAAAAGAAAGAAGACATGGAATTTGGGAAATTGTGGAAGCAACCAAGGAAAGCTGAAGATCAGTTCTAGGAAACAGCCGGATAGGCGGCCGGAGTGGTTTCTAGAAATGCTAGAAAAATGAAGGAAGTGCTAGAAAGGAAACGTAATGACAGTGGACTATTTGGCACTATAGTAAATAATATTTACAAAGAAAACATATGAAGTCTTTTTTATTCATTTTCAAGTTTTTCCACAGTCACCAAAATTTTAGCTATAAGAGAATACAAAAGTGATCAGTCTTGACTGAAACTGGGAGGTGGAAGAGATAGATGAGCATGGGACAAATAGGAACATAGATGTCAGTGCACAGAACAAGGCATTCATAGAGACCGTCTGCGGTTGCTGGAACAAGAAAAAGGTGAACTTTAAAGTTACAAATGTAATCACTGGAAGGACTACATATAGTGCCAGAACTTTTAAGTTAAATCACATGAAACTTGTTTTTTTGTTGTTGTTGTTGTTTTTGAGACAGAGTCTCGCTCTGTCGCCCAGGCTGGAGTGCAGTGGCGTGGTGTCAGCTCACTGCAACCTCCACCTCCTGGGTTCAAGCAATTCTCCTGCCTCAGCCTCCCGAGTAGCTGGGACTACAGGCGTGCACCACCATGCCCAGCTCATTTTTTTTATTTTTAGTAGAGACAGGGTTTCACCATGCTGGCCAGGCTGGTCTTGAACTTCTGAGTGATCCGCCTGCCTCGGCTTCCCAAGAAACTTGTTTTTTAGGTCAAAAATGGTTGAACATCGAAAATGTAATACAATGCAATCTAACATATGAGCAGAAATGTATAATATCAGTAAATTAAACTATTAAAAGTTTTTAAATCAAATCTTATTTTATTTTTTAATTTATTAGAAATTATATGTCACCCAGGTTGGTGTGCAGTGGCATGATCACGGCTCACTGCAGCCTCAATATCCCGAACTCAAACAATCCCCCTGCCTCAGCCTCCCAAGTAGCTGGGACTACAGGAGGGCACCACCATGCCCAGCTAACTTTGTATTTTTTGTAGAGCTGGGGATATGGCTATGTTGCGCAGGCTGGTCTCAAACTCCTGGGCTCAAGCAATCCACCCGCCTTGGCCTCCCAAAGTTCTGGGATTACAAGCGTGAGCCACTATGCCTGGCCTGGACTGGCATTTTAGACATCCTCAGGGAATATGAAGCTTCAGCAAAGCTCAGGTTATATTCTTACGAAAAGCATTAAATTATTTCTGTGTTTTATATAGCAGGTCCCTTCACTTTTTAGAGAGTAGTAAATCTAGCTTCTTTGTACAGACTTACAACTTATCTAAATATTTCATCTTTTTACCTCATATTTGGGAGAAATTTCATGGATATATGTTGTCTGTTTTCCCATGCCTTCTAGCTCAAGCAACATATAGAGCAATGTTAATTTTTTCTTTTTTAGATCTTATAAAAAAAAGCCCAAAAACCCACAATTTTTGAAGAACGAAAGGGGGAAGCCAGCTGCCACGTCATGAGGACACTCAAGGGGTCCATATGGCAAGGACCCGAGGCTGCCTGCCGTGAGCCAGCAGGGAACTGCCAACAGCGTGAGTGGGATATGTCGGAAGCAAATCCTCCAGCCGCAGTCATGATGATTAGAGCCCCAGCCAACATTTTGATGGCAACCTCATGACAGACCCTGAGCCACAGCCACTCAACTAAACTACTCCCAAATTCTTGACCCTCAGAAACTGTGACGTAATGTATTTTATTGTTTTAAACCACCAAGATCTGGGGTACTGGTTATGCAACAATAAATACCGAATACACACATACAATAAAACCAGGCCACGAAGGTTTTCCAGGGGATTCTACAACACGTTCAAGGAAAAGATGATCCCAGTTTTTACGAACCATTCCAGAGAGAACGTCCCCACCCACTTTATGAGGCTGTATAACCTGATACCAAAACCAGTCAAGGATATTATTTTCAATGTATAAGCAAATCTCACTAATGAACAGATAGTAAAAGTTCTAAACAAAACAGCAAGCTGAATTCAGCAATATATTTTAAATACACATAGCATGGCTTGGTTTACTTGGGGAATGCAAGAATGAATTTACTTTTCCAAAATCTATAAATTTATTCACCATTGTAACACATTGAAGAAGGAAAATGATATGAGCATCTCAATAGTTAAGATAAAAATGGATAAAATCTAACTTTACTGATTATTTTAAAATATACTTAGCAAACTCAGACTAGAAACGTCACATTTATTGATGAAACATTAGAGACCTACCCTTCGCAACCAAGATGGTTCTAAGGATGCTCACTGTTCTGCTCAACATTACAGTGGAGGTTTTAGCCAGTGCAGGAAGATATTTTAAAATAGAAACATAAATCAATAATGGGTGTAAGGTTTTAATAGGAAGAAGCAAATTATCAGAATTATTACTAGACATAAGATAATTATGTAAAAATAAATTACATTCTTATATATTGGTAATAAAAATTAGAAAATACAACTTTTTTTATTTTTTTCTTTAGAAAATATGACTTTTTATTTTTTTTATTTTTTTATTTTTTTATTTTTTATTTTTTATAAAGTATTAATTTTTATTTAATGATTTGGATCAAAATTAGTAATGCATTGGTCATTTTGATCATTAGTGTACTACTAATAATTATAATGATAACTTAATTCTGAAGACTTGAGTTCTTAAAAAAGAAGAACTTAGGATCACAGGAGATTAGCAAAATTAATTTCCATCTATATGCATATTTTTCTTGCTGAGTACAATAGGGTGATGAAGAAAAGTCTTCTAAGAATAAAAATATGTCATATCACACTAAAATGGAGGGAAAGAGTGGAAATTTTGGTTCAAGGTGAAAAAGAATTCATGTAAAAATTTGGCTTTCATAAAAGAGCTTGTTCACGTAATTTCCTTTTTTTCTTTTTAGAGAAAGTCTCACTCTGTCTACCAGGCTGAAGAGCAGTGGCAGTGGCACGATCATAGGTCACTGCAGCATTGAACTCCTGGGATCAAGCCATCCTCCCACCTTGGCCTCTCAGGTAGCTGGGACTACAGGCACATGCCACTGTGCCTGGCTGATTTTTTAATTTTTTTTTTTTTTTGTACAGATAGAGCCTTGCTATGTTGCCCTGGCTGGTCTCAAACTCCTGGCCTCAAGCAATCCTCCTGCCTTGGTCTCCCAAAGTGCTGGGATTCCAGGCATAAGCCACCATGCCTGGCTTTGTAATTTTCAAGAGGATGCTAATGGCTATCAATTTGCTATGGTATTTAGATTTTTTTTTTTTTTTAATTGATCATTCTTGGGTGTTTCTCGCAGAGGGGGATTTGGCAGGTTCATAGGACAGTAGTGGAGGGAAGGTCAGCAGACAAACAAGTGAACAAAGGTCTCTGGTTTTCCTAGGCAGAGTGTTTGTGTCCCTGGGTACTTGAGATTAGGGAGTGGTGATGACTCTTAACGAGCATGCTGCCTTCAAGCATCTGTTTAACAAAGCACATCTTGCACCGCCCTTAATCCATTTAACCCTGAGTGGACACAGCACATGTTTCAGAGAGCACAGGGTTGGGGGTAAGGTCTTAGATCAACAGGATCCCAAGGCAGAAGAATTTTTCTTAGTACAGAACAAAATGAAAAGTCTCCCATGTCTACTTCTTTCTACACAGACACAGCAACCTTCCGATTTCTCAATCTTTTCCCCACCTTGCCCCCTTTTCTATTCCACAAAACCGCCATTGTCATCATGGCCCGTTCTCAATGAGCTGTTGGGTACACCTCCTAGACGGGGTGGTGGCCGGGCAGAGGGGCCCCTCACTTCCCAGTAGGGGCGGCCGGGCAGAGACGCTCCTCACCTCCCAGACGGGGTCGCGGCCGGGCCGAGGCGCTCCTCACATCCCAGACGGGGCGGCGGGGCAGAGGCGATCCCCACATCTCAGACGATGGGCGGCCGGGAAGAGACGCTCCTCACTTCCTAGACGGGGCGGCGGCCGGGCAGAGGCTGCAATCTCTGCACTTTGGGAGGCCAAGGCAGGCGGCTGGGAGGTGGAGGTTGTAGTGAGCCGAGATCACGCCACTGCACTCCAGCCTGGGCACCATTGAGCACTGAGTTAACCAGACTCCGTCTGCAATCCCGGCACCTCGGGAGGCCGAGGCTGGCGGATCACTCGCGGTTAGGAGCTGGAGACCAGCCCCGCCAACACAGCGAAACCCCGTCTCCACCAAAAAAGTACGAAAACCAGTCAGGCGTGGCGGCGCGCGCCTGCAATCGCAGGCACTGGGCAGGCTGAGGCAGGAGAATCAGGCAGGGAGGTTGCAGTGAGCTGAGATGGCAGCAGCACAGTCCAGCCTTGGCTCGGCATGAGAGGGAGACCGTGGAAAGGGAAAATATGACTTTTTAAAAAGATGCCATCTACAATAGCAACGACAAATCAAAAAAGAGGAAGGATACCTAGGAATAAATCTAACAAATTCAGTGCAAGGTTTCTTTTTTTTTTTATACTTTAAGTTCTAGGGTACATGTGCACAACGTGCAGGTTTGTTACATATGAATACGTGTGCCAGGTTGGTTGGCTGCACCCATTAACTTGTCATTTACATTAGGTATTTCTCCTAACGCTATCCCTCTCCCACCCCTCCACCCCACGACAGTCCAGGCGTGTGATGTTCCCCGCCCTGTGTCCAAGTGTTCTCATTGTTCAATTCCCACCTATGAGTGAGAACATACGGTGTTTGGTTTTCTGTTCTTATAGTGAAGGTTTTTATAAAAAAACATTCTAAAACATCACTGAAAGATTTAAAATGACGTAAATAAATGGGAAGATGAACCATGCTTACTGGCAAGAACACTAGGTATTGTAAAAAATACAGATTCTTCCCCAAATTAGTTTTAAATTTACTGCAATTTTTTTTTTTTTTTTGAGATGGAGTCTCGCTCTGTCGCCCAGGCTAGAGTGCAGTGGCACGATCTCGGCTCACTGCAACCTCCGCCTCCCGGGTTCAAGTGATTCTCCTGCCTCAGTGTCCCAAGTAGCTGGGATTACAGGCACCTGCCACCGCACCCAGCTAATTTTTGTATTTTTAGTAGAGACGGGGTTTCACCATCTTGGCCAGGCTGGTCTCAAACTCCTGACCTTGTGATCCACCCACCCGGCCTCCAAAGTGCTGGGATTACAGGCGTGAGCTGTAAGTTCTATTAAAATCCCAGCAGGGTTTTTGAATGGAGTTGACATGCTGACCCTGAAATATTCATAGAATTGCAAAGAACCAAGAATAGAAGAAAAACAAGGTGGAGAGATGACCCTATACCAAAAATTATTAAAGCTCCAATAATGGAGACCGTGAGTCTGGTATGGGACTAGACAAGTAGACCAATGGAGAACCCAGAAACCAACTCCCACAGCTGCAGAACCCAGAAACAAATGCCACGATCCAGCTCTCCTGCTCCACATCCACCTGGTGGTGTTGGAGGATCCATTGCTCTGGACTGTGAGCACAGAGCCTGGCCACCCAGGGCTGAGGCCATCCGCAAGGGAAGACAGACTGATTTGAATGTAACCTCCAGTATGAGAAAGTTTGGACTTACCCTTATACACAGAGAAAAATACCAACTCAAAGCTGTTCTTTAGAAATCATGATGCCAATAATAATTGCTCATCCTTTAGTAATAATAGCTAACATTCATTAACATGTATTGTGCAGGCCACTGGGCTAAGTCATTATATGCTTTATTGCCTTTAATTCTCACAAAAACTCTACAAAGCAGGTACTATGTTATCCTGTTTTAAGGTTCAGGAAACCAAGGCTTAGAGAATGTAAGCGGGTGTCTTACCCAAAGTCCCATGCAGTTAGTAAGTGGTAGAGCTGGGATTTGAACCCACAGTTGTCAACTCGCCAGCCCCTGTTTTAACCACTGCCTCTCACAAGCACAGACATTCAATTAAAGCAACAAAGGTTTTACGGCTTTCAGTTGGAAGAACAAATGAGACTATGACAGCAGCTGAACTAGAATCAAGCTTATCATTATATTCATGAATACCAGTCACATGTTAACTGCTCCACAAATGCTTGTAAAATGAGGTGGCAGAGTTCCAGGAAATGCAAATCAATCCAGTTTCAAAATGACATGTTGCATGGATGTAAAGCAAGTGGAAACTCACAGGAGGCTCAGGAAACACGCTGGACCTACACTGGGCGCCTGGAGGGAAGGCTCTGTGTTTTCTTCCTCTCTCAGCCTCACAGAAGTCGCTTATCCTGAAAATGCTCATGCATGAATGGAGTCCAGTGCTCTCCCAAGTAGCCCCATAGGTCAGAGAGACATAAAGTGAGAAAAATGGAGCAAGGGAAAAAATGGCAAGAGCTCTACTTCTCAAATAAAATTCGATAAAGAGGGCCAGGTGTAGTGGCTTACGCCTGTAATCCCAGCACTTTGGGAGGCCAAGGCGGGCAGATCACTTGTGGCCAGGAGTTCAAGACCAGGAGTTTGAGATCAGCCAGGCCAATATGGCAAAGCCCCGTCTCTACTTTAAAAAGTACAAAAATTAGCCGGGTGTAGTGGCACACCCCTCTAATCCCAGCTACTCAGAAAGCTGAGGCATGAGAATCACTTCAACCTGGGAGGCGGAGGCTGCAGTGAACTGAGAGGCCCACTGCACGCCAGCCTGGGCCACAGAGCTAGACTGTCCAAAAAAAAAAAAAAAAAAAAAGATAGAGCAACAGCCTATCCTTTCCCTCCAGGAAAAGCCATCATCACTTGGATGGCATGTGTTCCTTTATCCACGCATTGATTTCACAAACATTTACCGGCTTACTCTGTGCAGGAGACCGGCCCCGGCCTGGAGTTTTCCCCTTACTCAGCAGACACTGAAGAGGCCCCTCTCTCCACCAGACGCCAAGCCAGGCACAGAGGGGCAAGGATGGGTCCAACACAATCCAGCGCCCCCGGCAGTGTCAGCGTACACCCGAGTGGGAGCTGGGGAAGGCAGGCAACCACAGTTTACAAATGTAAAGCTTAGTTTCGAGGAACGAGCGGGGGACAGAGAGAGGAGGGGTTGCGGGCCTGTGAGAATGAAGAGCACAGAGCGGAGAGGGGGAGGAGGAGGGAAAGGAAGGCGTGGCAGTGAGAGAGAAGAGGAAGAAGAGAGGAGGAGTGGGGAGGGGAGGGAGAGCAAGACAGCAGCGGGTCTGGATTCCCCTCCGAGCCACATCTGGTCAGGTTCTAAGTAATTAGAAGATTTTCCCATTGATTTAACCAAGGGCTCTCTCTCTGATTAATTTTCGAAAGAGTTGGCCAATTTTAATCATAGCAAACACGATGATCACGGTGATCATGGCCTGAACAGCTAACAGCAGAAAATAAAACCCCCAGAACGGGCTATGATCTTGACCTTTGCCCGTGGTCACCGGCTGGGCCCACACCCAGGGTTCTGAGCTGTTGGGAGCTAAGGCTGGGTGGACAGGGGCTTCCGAGGAGCTGTCCGCAGCGGGGCGGGGAGGCGGGCCCCGGGGACCCGGGCACTCCGCGTCACCCCCCGGCAGGGCCCAGAGCGGCAGGCCGGCGTGCGCCCCAGGGCCTGCGCACCGTGGGGGCTCTTCCCCGCCCACGAGGCCTAGGTGCTGCCGCAGCCACCCCAGGAAGGGCCCCAGGCCACAGTCGCAGCGCCAGGAGTTGTGCCCCAACAGGACCTCCGTCAGCCGGGGCAGAGCCCCAAACACGTCGCCAGGCAGGGTCTCCAGCTGGTTGTGGTCGAGCTGGACGCTCTCCAGGCTGCTGAGATTGCGGAAGAGGGCACGGGGCAGGGCGCGCAGCCTGTTGCGGCGCAGGGACACCTGGCGCAGCTTGCCGAGGCCGCGCAGCAAGCCGTCGGGGAGGGCGGTCAGGCCGTTGGAGTGCAGGGCGAGCACCTGGAGCTCGCCAAGGCCCTGGAAGGCGCCCTGCGGAAGCGCGCTCAGCCGCGGGCTCAGAGTCACCCCTAAGGACCGCAGGCGGCTCAGGTTGCGGAAGGCGGCGGCGGGCAGGGTGCGCAGCTGGGTGCGGTTCAGCCACAGCTCCTGCAGGCCCCCCATCTCCCCGAAGAGCACCCCCGGGAGCTCTGCCAGCGGGTTCTCGAACAGAGTCAACAGAGTCAAATTGTGCGAATGAAGAAAGAGCGCAGAGGGGAGAAACGCAAGGTGGTTTCTCGAAAGCGTCAAATAACTGAGGTTTGGGAGCCGGTCGAAGGCCCCGGGTGCGATGGAACGGATGTGATTTCGGTGGAACTGCAGCTCCGTCAGGGCGCCCAGGCTGTTCAACAGCCCCGAATCCAGAGACACAAGGCGGTTCGAGTGGAGCAGAAGTCTCTCAAGCTTAGCCTGTGCTCCAAGCAACCCCTTGGGCAGGTGGGTCAGGTTGTTTCCCGATAAATCCAACAACTTCAGGTTCTCCAGATTCGTGAAGAGACTGGCAGGAAGGAAATCGAGCTGATTCTGGTTCAGAGCGAGCTCCTGCAGGTTAACCAGTTTCTGAAACATGTTTTGGTCAATGCCCCTTAGCGCATTGTGGTCCAAAAACAACTGCTCCAGGAGCACCATCTTATCCAGCAGCGCACCTGGAAGATGCGTGATTTTGTTGCGCGACAGCCTAAGGGTT